>NC_052063.2:776793-1119293 GCF_903992535.2 Arvicola amphibius
CCTGAGTCAATCTCGTAAATGGGCCTGCATTTTTCAGCCTCCACAGAGATGGAGTCAGGCTCAAAAGCCTCAACGCCCACACACAGTGATCCCCTTTCTCTAATAAGGCTCTACTTCCTAAAGGTTCCTTCCCAAACAGTGCCACCATCTGGGGAACAAGTATTCTAAGACAGGAGTCTTTAAACTACACATTCAAAACTGCATTCAATCTACAACCAATAGAAGCCCAGTGTGGGGTAACCCAGGAAGTGTTTGCTGGGAGGAGGTGATGCCAGAGGAGGTCCTAAGGGAGCAGTAGAAATTAGCTGTGAAGAGTGGGAAATAGCGTGGCCTTGGCTTGCGAAATTCCTCATCAGCAACTGAGTGACCTGCCTCCTACTATTTGGCCTCAGACAAGTCACTCCAAAATTATAAAATGATATACCAATCTGATGGAGTCATGGGGTTAGAACAGAAATGAACATCCACGAAAGCCTCGGCGGATGCTTCTTTTCTGGTTTGGGTCCAGCACTCAGAGTGTAGAGGAAGTCAAGTCAACTCATCCCTACAGCAGTCTTGTGTGGGAGACACTATGATGTCTCTCATTGTCCAGACAAGCAAACAAATGCGGTGCGGAAATTCATGCAACGTCCTGAGAACAAGCTGGATTGGAACTCAAATGCTGTAACTTCATAAGGAACACTCTGAACCACTGTAGAAGGTGTTGGGAGCTGGCCAAATGATGAGCTTTAAGGCATTGCCTGTAACCCCTGACGAGCTGATCGAGGTAGGAGCATAAGCTATCTGCAGCGGTCTCCCCGAGCCTTGAAAACACTGTATGCATTACATCAATCCATCAGTAGAAAATGAGATTAAGAAAACACGCAAGGATGGCCATCTCCCTGGATTTGGGGTTCATTTCTCTACCAGTAATGCAATCAACCTCTGAGTTATACTGAGAAATAAATAAAAGGGTACTGATTGAGGAAGGTGTTTGCCAAGGGCTTCTGCTCCAGCTAAGCCAGACTCTTCCTGCTCCAAACCCTGGAGCAAAGAACAACAGAATCCTGGTCATCACGCTTGTAGCAGGAAGGAACTCCAGAATTCATCTGCCCCATCGTGACTAGTTCACAGATGGAAAAATGAAGGTCCCCAAGGGGAGGTGTGTCAGGCAATATCACACAACGGCTTCCTGTTAACCTGGGACTTATCAAACACGGCACACTCACACCGTGTCTTGATTATGGCAGTCCTGCTGGGACATGCAGGGTCTGGTGATATGGAACAGGCACTCACCCTCCTCCTGTATTCCTGGATTATACAACAAAGCCACTGGTCCAAGAACAGCCCCAACACCCTTATCTTCCCAGGGCAGCTTCTCCATATCTGCTGGCTCCAGCATCTCTCTGCCTGGCAAATCAGTAGAAGGGGTAGCAGAAACATGACCTTTAGATATCTGACTTGTTTTCCTAGGGAATAAATCAAAGCGCACAAAGCACATTCCTCACCTCATATTCATACCCTGCCTTTGGTGACATTAAAAAAAAGAAAGCACTCTGGCTTATACAAATACGGCTCTACACTGGAAGGAATGAACCTGATTGTCCTGGGTCCAGGACTGAACTGCCACTTGTTGTTATATAGTGTGGGGCAAATCCACCATTTTTCTGGTCCTCAGTTCTTCATCTGTGAAACGTACATCCTAACAGTACTCACCTCACAGGATGTCAGGAGGATTAAAAGGGATACCGGGTATAATAGTGCCCTACACATAGTAATTGTTCAAGAAAAGGCAAATGAACTACAGCAGACTCAGAGAAGACTCAATTCTCCCAGGCTTGTCTATCCTCCAAAGCCCAGAGTCCTAGACAGTGCATTAAAACTTTGCAGTTTTTTTTTTTTTACTGTGTTGAATTATTATTCTCTTTTCCTTGCTGGGGGTGTGGGTTGTGGGGACAGTTGATGCTGTGGACGTCTAGGCTCTGAAGGCATTTGACAATGCCCTATGACTGGGTTAGCAATGGATTGGGGGAAGTTTGCGGGTGGGGGGGGTTATCAAATCCAAAGCAAAGGTCAGCCCAAAGAGACACTGGAGTGTATGGACTAGACAGGTTGAGGCCCAGCACACCTGTATATGGTTTCCGGTGGAAGAGTAGGGACCCCATGAGGCATAACAGAGAGGTTTGATCTTCACCTTGGCAACAGTGAACATCCACTAAGTTTTCTAAGCAGAGAGAGGGGAGGATGTTCCTATGAGGGATCTTTCTGCTCTAGTGGAAATAGCTGTCTTGCTTAGACTCCTTCAGCGACTGCTCGATGCCGTCAAGGTGAAAATCAAATCCATTTGTCTTGGCTCTTTTGGGGGCCCCCTCTTCTGTAGGAGGCTGTGAGCATAGGGAAGCACCCAGCAGTCTGTACGTTCTAGCTATGTGCATGTTACTGTATGAAACCTATACAGCACCTTTCTAATAGAAGAAAACACACCTTACTAAGAAGTAGAGCTGAGATCCAAATCTGAAAAATATTTTGGGGAGTCGAGGAGCTAGGACAGCACTACAGAAGCATCAGATTCTGTCACTCAAAAAAACGCTATTTGGTCCACCATGGATTAATTTGCACTGGTTTCCACCTTTAAAAATACAATGTTGACATAGTAAAAATGTATTTGATCAGGTGGGGTGGCACATGCCTTCACTCTCAGCATTTGGAAGGGGCGGGTTAGAAGTTCAAAGTCATCCTTGGGTACATGGGGAGTTTGAGCCCAGTGTGGGTGATGTGACATTCTGCCAGAAAGGAACGAAAAAGGGCAAGGGAACAAAGGAGGAAAGAGTGCATTAGCGAGTTTGGGGGTATGCCCTTACATTTTATTTCATTCCGCTTCCATGTATTCTTCAGACTAGGTGTTTAGCCTCCTTACTTTGGTCCTGATGCTGAGCCAGCCACTCTGGGCCTCTCCAGGGCATGTGCCTTCCTCACCCCCGGGTGGCCTCTCTTAGCCAGTGGAACCATCAGTACAAAGAAGCCTAGATGGAGCATATGCAGAGAAACTTCCAACTAGAAACTGACTACAAAAGATTGAAAAGAGATTTCCACTGAGCAACTTTGGGAAAAATATAAAGAAAAAGGTTTATAAATGCCCTAAAGCAATCCAGAGGTGACAGGAAAGGCAGTGGAGGGCAGGCTGCTCCTTGGTCCAGAAAATACACTCGGCTCACCAGCATCCTCCGATCACACAGCGCTGCCCGCTCAGACAGGACCTGAGCTGGTGGTCCCAGGGTTTGTTCACAGATTCGAGCCTCTTGTAACCTCATATCCAGTGGTTTGTTTGTCACAGACTTTCTGATGAGTCTTGTGATATATTACAGGGTTGGGAAGAGCCTCTGCTGCTCAAGAGCTGTGGGGCTTGCGAACTCATTCCCAGATGACAGCCAGGCTTCCTTCCTCCCCTGCCTGAGATCTAGATGCGGCTGCTGAGACCTTTGCTCGTTTCACAATCTCCTCAGGTCTGAGAAAATTCCCAGTGGAGGGGGAGGGCTTCATCCTGGCTTCCAGGACAGCAGCTCCTACGTCACTCGCCCCCATCCTACACCCAAGCTCCATGTGATTCCTGAATATGTGACCTCACAGCAGATTTAAGGCCATACAGGGCAGTTTGCAATGGAATCGGTCATCCTCTGCCGGGGTTCCCTCAGTGCTGATTTAAGAACATAAAGGGCTTACAAAAGAGTTCCAGGACAGGCTCCAGAACTACAGAGAAACCCTGTCTTGGGGCGGGGGGGAGAACATACAAGGTTCTTTGCAATGGATGGGCTCTGCCTTCCTCGGCCTGGTTCCCAGCTCCTTCTCCTTCCTCTGTTGCCTGGAGAATTCGAGGCTCGAGCACAGCAGAGCAATTTCTGCTGTCTGGGAATAGATTTCTAGGTCTTTGTTCCTCTCCTAAGAGCCTTCAGCTCACCTGGAGGACCTAAGCTTCTCTTTCTAAAAAGAGAAAGACGCCACACCTCACTTAAACTTAGAGAACTGAGAACACATTAAGAGAGAGACACGTTCCCAGCAGCCAAAAGCAGACAATCAATCTGAGCTCAGAGCTAAAGATGGACATTTCGGGGATGTTTTGAGTTTTGTGTTTGTTTAGGGGATAAATGTCCTTTCCAGGTAGAAATTTCCTCTAGGCCTTTTTTGTTGGTCTGTCTGTCTGTTTGTTTGAGACAGGGCCTTGCCATGTAGCTGAGGCCAGCCTGGAACTGTCAATCCTCCTGCAGCAGCCTCCTGAGTACTAGAATTACAAGCGTGCACCACTATACCCAGTCTCCCCTCACTGTTTCAGCATAAGCTGTTTGCCTCATAAAGTAATTCAGGCTGGTAAATCAAATAAGGGCAGACATTGACTGGAACCTGGTAGACACATAAACACTATAGAGGGGAGAAAGAAAAGTCTTAAACTTCATTGCTTCGTCTACCACGGAGCCTGGAGGAAACTTTATCTTGCCTCTTCACTCTCTCTCCCCTGAGGGCTAAAACTAAGGACAAGGCAGGCTGCCTGACTCCTTGGAAAATGTGTGTGTGTGTGTGTGTGTGTGTGTGTGTGTTTGTGTGTGTGTAACTCTTTCCACAAGAATGAATGTCAGTCTAAGCATGTCTCTGTGTCTGTCTGTCTGTGTGTCATTATGTGGTGATGCATGTCTGGTTGTCTGCACATGGCTAGCTCCACACGTCTATGTGTGTTTGCATTTGCCTGTCTGTGTGTCCGGGTGTCCCTCTGTCATCAGGCACTGTCATCAGTGATGCTTCTGCATCTTTCTGGATCAGATATATTCTGTATCCCTCTGTAGTGAAGCGTGGTAAAAGGAGGAGATGATGTATTTTACCTGTGACATGTGTGGCACATAAAGTGCAGGCGTGTATAGGAGCAAGGGTGCAGTGGGGCTCACAGAAGCCATAAGGGAAGGTACACACTGCCTCTGCAAAGCAGGTCATCTGCTTTCCTGGTTTTGTTTTCCATCCTCCCAATGGGCTCCAGACCCTTCTTGCAAACAAAGAGAGTTTAAAAATTGCAGCGCTTCCTGTGTTCCCAAATGTTCATAAGGCCACGATGAACTTGAACGCTGGCAGCTTGGATACCCAGCCCGGCTGCTGTAGCAGGAAACCACCAGCCCACTGGTTGCCACCACCCATTTATATAATATGCCCCAGAGGACGGAAACAAGGAGCAGCTGCAGCGCTCACTGCGCCCCAAACCAGGAGTCGGTGACGCACCTTCCATGGGAATGGGAAGCCTGCGTGAGGCACAGATATGTCCTTTGAGGGCTTCCTCCGACCTGGTAAATGAGAAAATGCACTATCTTTTTCTGTTGCCGTAATAGGCTGGCTGAGACCGGGTGATTTACAAAGTAAACAGGTTAAACCAGGTGATTTACAAAGTAAACAGGTTAAACCAGAGGCTGATCTATTAGTTCCTTAACTCATTGTTGTTACAAAATATCTGATAGAAGCAACTTACGGAAGAAGAATTGATTTTGGCTCACAGTCCAGGGGATATGATCCATCACAGTGGGGAAGACACAGTGGCTCCCGCATGACAGAAGTTGGTAGCATCGAGCTACATCACTGTCAGGCCTTGACTGGAATCAAGGGGAGGGTGTAATCTATAAGGCCCACTCCCTCCCCAAAGATCCACGTCCTCTTGTGAGGCCTCATCTTCTAACGGTTCCACCATCTTAAAAAGTTGCACCACTGGCTGTTCAAACACATACGTCTACGGAGGACATCTTGCATTAAACAGTATCCAAGTTCAAACACATGAGCCTATGGGGGACATCTTGCACTAAACAATAGCAACTTGAAAGTCCAGGCAAGGGTCTGGTGCTCACCTGACCTTTTTTGGAAAGCAGGTGGGCCGGGGGAGTGTGGCCAGTGGACTGAAGAGGTGGTACTAAGGGTGGCTCACATTATAACTGACTCAGTTACTAACCTAGTCCTAAGAGAAACACTTTAATCCCTTAAGAACTTAATCTCCTCTCAGAAACGCCCAGCATAACCACAGTGACGAATACATTTCAGCATGGCATTGGGTGAACAAACTGTATTCACACCAACAGCACGTTTGCCTGGAAGTTCATACCTACCAACCAGGTGTCCCGGTACCTCCCTTATCATTTCCCCAGGTCAGATAGGGACAGACGTCTGCATCTCAATCTTTTCCACATGCTTCCTGAATATCTGTTCTGTGTCCAGTGTTGTGAAAGACGAAACAACTGCACTCTGCCACCCTGGGACCTGATCCTCTCCTCTGCATAGCGCTCTACGTGTGCCTCCACAATGGGAGACTGCTGGCTATCCCTATACCCGCCCTATGCTGGAAGAACTATGAGTCTCCTGCAGCAAGCTCATGAGCCCATACCACCACATCCCTCCCTCTGCTAGGTCCCAGTTGGAGTTTTCATGCCTCTGCCTGGGTATTCATTTCCTCCACCTTGTTACTTTGAATAGGTGTCCACCTTCCCCTCACCAGTTTCTATCAGGGCAACCCAAGACATCTCTTAACCCCAGCCCATGTTTATAGCCCACCTGCATCTGGGCGATGCCACTCTACTGCTTGATGCAGCCTCTCAACGCCCAGCCTTCTTTCAAGCTATCCCTCTGCCTGGAATACCCTTTCCTTCCACATTCCAACTAGTTCTCTCTCTTTTTTTTTTACTTCTATTCTTCTCTTATACATTACATCCTGACTGTAGTTTCCCCTCCCTCTGCACCTCTCTGTTCCTCCCCTCGCCTCCTCTCTCTCTCCCAGATCCACTTCTCCATTTCGACAGGAAAAATAAATCAGGCCTCCCAGGAATATCAACTGAACATGGCCTAACAGGATACAATAAGACTGGGCACAAAACTCATAGCATGGCTGGACATGGCAACCCAGTAGAAGGAAAGGGTCCCAAACACAGGCAAACAGACAACCCTACTCCCACTGTTGGGTGTCCCCCAAGAACACCAACCTATTCAACCATAAGATATATGCAGAGGACCTAGCTCAGACCCATACAGGATACGTGTCTGTCATTTCAGTCTCTGTGAGCCCTGGTTAGTTGATTCTGTGAGCCATGTTCTCATGGTGTCCTCTACCCCCTGGCTCCTACAATCCTTCAGTGTGGATGGATCAGGAGGGATCAGGCATGGGGGTAGGTGGGAGAAAGTACCAGCCAGTTCTTATCCCGTGAGATCACAACGCTTCCTCAAAACCTACCTCCCTACACCCACTTCCTCCAATGAGCTTGTCACAATTCCAACTCTGTCTCTTTAAAATGTTCCCAGTGAAGTGTAGTTGGCCTTGACTGTTGGTCTGAGGAGGAGGAGGAGGAAGAGGAGGAGGAGGAGGGGGAGGGGGGGGGGGGGGGGGGGGGAGGAGGAGGAGGAGGAGGAGGAGGAAAGAAAAAAAGAGTTTGAGAACCCACAAGATGACTCAGCAGGTAAAGGTGCCTGCTGCCAAGCCTGACCAAGCCAGATGACCTGAGTTTAACCCCTGGGGCTCATATTGTGGGAGGAGATAACTAACCTCCACACCTCCACCTCGTTATTTTCTGGCCTCCATGCATGTGCATATCACATGTGCATGTGTGAGCACATACACACACAGAAAGAGAAAAAGTAAATTTAAAAAAATATGAAAATTGTGTTCTATAAAATCTCTCTAATTTAAAGATGGCAAACTATTCCCTTAAAAAATAAGCTCCACTCTGGGTGGTACACAGGTTTGGGGGGGTGCTATATTTAGCCTACAGGCTGCCAAAGAGGAACTGCCTTAGTGGATGCCAGGTTACTGAGTGGCAAGTTTGTGATTGGTTCCTGCTGAGGCCAAGTCTAAGGCTGACGTCCCCTCAAACTAATAAAATGTCAGTGTCACGGTGCACAGAACACAGGCACAGACACAGCCAACAAGGACCCAGAGGGTGTCTGGATTATCTCCGTGCCCTCTGCAGTACAGATCTTCTCTCAGTTCGTGACCTAGGGCACAGTCAGAGGCTTGAGTTAGCCACTAGCTTGCTACATGGCATGAGCAAATGGTTTCTTCTTTCCCAGAGCTCCCGTGCAATGTGCAGGCTAGACTAAACCATCCCTGAGGTGCTCTCCTGTCTCTGGCACAGAAAACAAGCCTGACTTTACAGGGCCTCTGGCCTGCAGTGACAGGAATGGCTTCCCATTGACAGGACCTACCATGGGAGCCTAAGACATGTGCCTTGTCCTTGTATCACACAGGGAGGTGACATCCCAACTCCTCATGTCTCCACATCTCACTCTAGAGTCACAGTCAAACCACCCATGAGACAGCCCAGGCACCAAGCAGCAGGGGGGCTGCTAGCTGGAGGTACCAGATGTTAGCAACTGTTTAGAGTCAGCCCAGAGATACCAAGAGGGTCCCCCAGCAAGTAAGCCAATAAATGTAAATAAATGTAGTCATTTCAATACCCTAACCACTTTAGGGAGGTGGGCAGGTGTCTCTCCATTAGCCATCAGCTCTGTCCTCCATAACTCGAGGCCCTTTCTGTGCACTGCCCAGGTATGGGTAACCGTTAGAGAGAAAGCCTCCCTCCCAGCCTTTGGGAGCATGCATGCAGGCGCGCGCGCACGCGCGCGCGCACACACACACACACAGAGAGAGGGGGGGGGAGGGAGGGAGGGAGAGGGAGACAGAGAGAGACATACACACACAGAGAGAGGACAGAGAGGTTGACAGAGAGAGAGACATACACAAAGAGAGAGAAGACAGAGAGGGAGACACACACACACAGAGAGAGAGACAGAGAGACAGAGAGACAGAGAGACAGAGAGACAGAGAGGGAGACGCAGAGGGGGGAGGGAGAGAGAGAAGAGTGAGACACATACACACAGAGAGAGAGGGGGAGAGATGGAGACACACAGAGAGAGGAGAGAGAGGGAGACACAGAGAGAGACAGAGACAGAGAGATAGAAACAGAGGGAGAGAAGACAGAGAGAGGGAGACACAGAGAGAGAGAGAGAGAGAAAGAGAGAGAGAGAGAGAAAGAGAGAGAAAGAGAGAGAGAGAGAGAGAGAGAGAGAGAGAGAGCAGCTTGCTCCACTCCAGTACACCCACCCCAGGCCTCCCCCTAGTCGTTTGCAGAGAGCAGGCACCTTTCCAAGCCTTGACTTCATACTGACCATCAAACCCCCAAGCCAGGGAGGGAGCGATGATGTCAGCGTCCCTGTACTTGAGAAATACAACCATCAGTCTTGGAAAAAGATTGCCTTGATTATTGCAAGGGCAGCTTCAGAGAAGGGGGTCAGCTTTCATTCACAGAAATAGCAGTTATAAGGATCTAGAAGGCTGCAGTGTCCTTGAAGTCATGAATCATGGGACTCGTGCAAAGACATAAATGATTACTTTGAGCAGAATCTTCTCAGGGAGTTGAGAAAAACCCTTGAAGACAGGTGAGCCTCCTTCCCTGTCCCCCTACCCTGCTCTGCACATCTGGCCTCCCTGTATCTCCCTCTGTGTAAGGATGTCACAGTCTCTCTACTGGACTAAGTTCCACGAAGGAAGGGCCAGTTCACTGATATATCCCTGACATGGAGCTGAGAGATCAATCAATGTGAACTGGAACAATGGGTGGGGCTGTAGCACACGTGGGTTCCAGGAATCTAGAGATGAACCCTGGTTTCTCACCTGAGCCTGCCTGGTAGCCAGGCTAGGTGAGTATGCTAAGTAGCTTGACATAAACTAGAGTCACGTGAAGAGAGAGACCCTCAGTTGAGGAGTTGCCTCCATCAGATGGTCCTTTGAGCAAGTCTGTGAGGTCGTTTTCTTGATTAATGACTGATGTCACAGGATCATTGTGGGCAGTACCACCCCTTGGTGAGTGGCCTTGGGTTGTATGGGAAAGCAGGCTGAATCATCAAAGAAGCTTCCTCCTACAACAGGTGAGGACAAACATAGAGACACACAAGAGACTTTGCACAGAGAGTGAGAGACCTTAGAACACACAAGTCTAAATGGGATGTCTCCAACAAATCCCTCCCCTCAGGGCTCAGGGAACCATGTGGAAGAAGAAGTTTTCAATGCTCTAAATCTTCCACAAGAACACCCCAGCTCACTTTAAGAAAAAGATGGACAGAGTAGTGAAGGCCTTTCATCCCAGCTACTCTGGAGTGGAGGCAGGGTTGAAAGTTCAAAGCAAGACCTCAGATAGTGGCAGTGTGTTTGCTCAGTAACCATGAGGCCCTGCACTCACTTCTAAAAAACAGAAAGAGAAGAAAAATGGCAAGGAAGGGAAGCAGAAGCCAAGGAGCCACCCTGCCTGCGCTAGACCTCTTCTCGACCAAGCAGCCATCAGTGGCCAGAGCCTTTCTGTTTCTGCTCATCTGATTCTCCCAGCTAGGAGAGGTGGGTCTCCCTAAAATGAGAATGAGAGGGGAAAGAAGAAACCCAGCCCCATACCCTTCCCAGTTGGGTCTTTACACAGATAGAGAACTGAGAAAGATTTCTACTAAGTGATGATTTTTTTTTCTACTGAAGCCACAAATTAGAGACATTGGGGTTGGGAAGACAGAGTAGGGGACCCAGATAAGTCTGTGTGGGAGCACTCTTCAGGACAAAGTGGGCTTTTCCAGCCTGCTGATTTTCCAAAGCTGTTGACATAGCTGGACTAATCCAGCCCAGCTGTGCAGACTGTAAGCAAACAGGACCTTTTATGGGGTGCATCCCCATCCCAGCCCTGTGCGTACAGGGTTTGATCCAGCCTTTCTGTAGGGATGTCAGTGAAGTGCCTGAAGCAAGCAGGTGGTGTGGGAGCCAATAGTACCACCCTTAACTCCACCTGCAAGGTCCTGGTGCCTTAGAACCTTTGTGATCTTTGCTCTGCCACCTCTTAGCTAGGCCAAACACGAGTTTCTCAATCTTTCTGGGTCTCGGATTTATCCTCTTAAGTTGGCTATCATAGTAGTGATCTTCCTGAGTGAGTAGACCCTAAACTGTGCACAGGATGAGTGTGAGCCAGAAACACAGAGAGATGCCCTGAGACTGACTCTCAGCCTGCCGGAGAAGAAAGACAGAAGTTACTCCAGCACTGCTGGGCCTCCACTTAGACAGAGCTGCTGAGAGCTGTCCCCTGCCTGAGGACAGGATGGCAAGTGACCCTTTCCTACCCAAGGTCAGGCGTGAGAAGGGACTTGTGCTTCAGTCTGCACAATAATCTCCTTAGAGAAGAAAACTGAGGCCCAAGACTGTGATCATGGCACTCTTTCCAGTTCAAATCCTTTATCTCCACGCATGGTGTTTTCATAGTTATTGTTAAAAAAAGATTTAAGAAAAGGCCGAGAACAGTTTGTAAATAAGAAAATGGAAGTGCAAGGTTAAAAAACAAAGCTTGGACGTGAGCCTTCCCTTGGGGTTAACAGGCTTTGATCTTTGTAGGAATTTAATTCTCTAAGTCAATAGATTAATCCCTTTCCTTTTATAAATGGGTTGATTTCAGAAGTAATAAGATTGAGCTACCAACATATAGTTAGGTAGACCAGTAATCTCAAACCTGTACCTGCATCAGCTGAGCATCCTGTTAAAATGTAGGACCTGAGCCCTCAAGCTGGAGTGTAAATGAGACGTGAGGTTGTTGATCTACAGATTCTACAACTATACATTGAAAAGCAAAGATCTAGGGCTAGAGATAACTCAGCCATGAAAATGCTCACCATGCAACAACAGGTCCTGAGTTCAGACCCCAGAATCCACATTTTAAGTGTTTGCAATCCTAGCACTGTAGAGGCAGAGACAGACAGCTACTGGGGCTTGCTGACCAGTCCGCTTATCCTAACTGAGGAGCTCCAGGTCAAGGAGAGACTGTCTCCAAAAACAAGGCAGACAGCTAGTAAGGAATAACATTTAAAGTTGACTTCTGACCTCTACACCTCTACAAGTTCATGCACTGACATGTATGCACACACCCTTACATGCAAATGGGGAGAGAGAGATGGACAGAGAGAGCAAGAGAGAAAGAGAGCTCTAGACCTCAGGCATTCCTGAGAATGGTCCTGCAGAGAGAGGCTATCAAAAATAGGAATATCTGCCGGGCGGTGGTGGCGCACGCCTTTAATCCCAGCACTCGGGAGGCAGAGGCAGGCGGATCTCTGTGAGTTCGAGACCAGCCTGGTCTATAAGAGCTAGTTCCAGGACAGGCTCCAAAGCCACAGAGAAACCCTGTCTCGAAAAACCAAAAAAAAAAAAAAAAAATAGGAATATCTGAAATGATAAACAAGATGTGAGTGAGGAAAAGCAGCCCACCTACCGGCTCTCAGGCCATCTCAGGCCATCCCCCCACACTATGTTTTTGCAGCTCTCCAACTCAGACCTGTTTTACCAGTGGGCACACTAAATTTCAGAAAGGAAGTGCTAATATGCAAGACACCCCTGCAAGACTTTACAGATGGGGCCTCAGTTTCCTCTATCCCTAGGTTAGATAGAGATATTTTTGAGCGCACTCAGATAGGTGAGCTAAAGGATTTTGGTCCATTCAGAGCCATCAGTTCCTCAAGTGTGAGCCTACTTTCTTGATGAGACCTCCCACTCCCAGTCATCTTTCCATGTGTTGGGGACTCCACTCACAGTGCTGCCAGGGGTCTCCAAGTCCCAGTGGCTGAGACTGTCTTGTCTGGTGAATGATTTAGGGGCTTTGGCCATTATCCCTTAGTCCATTATGCAGTCACTGAATATTCAGTCCAGAAACCTTTTGGCAATGCCCCGCATCTTCAAAATGAAACAGGGAGCCCTTACTCGTTTGCCTGATTTAAAGGCATCTAGAAGGTTTTTATCTCTAATGGAGGGAATCACACCATCCATCTAAAATGAGGAAACCCCACGCTAAGGAGCCAAGAGAAAGATGGAGACCTAAGTTTAAAGGGTTGACATATTAATGGTTTGTTTCCTCCCAGCCCTATGCCACTTGGAATTTAATTCAGAAGCCACGCCTCTCTGAAGCTTTGGCGCTAAGAGGAAATGGCTTTATCCTAGGGGAGAACTGAGCCCCCCTCCCCCTCCTCCTCAGACACCGGTGTGATCTCACTTCCATTCCCTCCAGCCTGTAGACAGTTATGGAGAGGCTGCTCTAAGCTGGGTCAGACCTGGGCTATCTCATTCATCTGGCAGTTGAGAAAGCCTCTGCTTCCCTGGGTTTTTCTATTCATAGAGAGCCAGCTGCCATCAGGCAGCTTGTCTGAACGAGGAGGGGCTCAGAGGCAGGACAAGATGTCACCCTTGGTCTGTCCAGCGGGTAGTTCTCATGAACCTATCGTCACAAGACATCACCTATTCTCCAGAGTCCAAACCTTGAACCTGTAGTTGTCCTATCTCAGTGGTAGCCAGGAGGACAGCCTCAAGTCCAGTAGGTAATTACCTGTTCTAAAATTTATTTATATTGGAGGCGTGATGATGTAAAGATACGCTAGGAGCTTCATGCTCCATCCTAAGCCATGGACACCACCTCAGCACAACCTGGGGACAATGTGAAGTCGACAGCAAGCTGCCAACACTCAGTCTCCAGGCCTCAGGCTGGATCCTCATCTGTTCCCAGTCCTTCCTTACTCCTACCCATTACTGCTACCTTCCTGCTAATCAATATTCTGGGTGCCCTGTCATGAGTGAAAACTGAATAGTATCAGTTCTGCCCGGTGCCTACCACCTGCAGGTTGCAGCCTGAGCCACTGAGTCAATTTTTTTTTTGGTTTGGCTTCATGCCCTGTGGTCACCCACTCCATCATTTATACTCCTACCTGGCTATGATATTCATTCTGGGATTCCGGGGGTCCACACTGAGTGAGAGAGACCCTGAAAGAAATGGTCTGTGAGACTGGAGAGGTAGCTCAGTTGTTACAGTGCTTGCCACACACGCATAAGGACCTGATTCCAAGCATCATCGTAAAAGAGCTAAACATGACGGCACACACAATGCTTGAGTTGAGGATGCAGAGATGGGAGGATCCCTAACGCTCACTGGCCAGCCAGTGTGGCCACATTGGTGAGTTCCAGATTCAATGAGAGACCCTGTCTCAAAAAAATAAGGTGGAGAGAGATTAAGGAAGATGTTTTCCATGTGCACACATGTGTGCAAACATGAACACACACATAAAATGACTTGTGATGGAAATGCTCAAAGACACACATGAACACAAAGTAACACATGCTCTATGCCTGTGCCCCTGCTCAGCTCCAGTTCAGACCCCATCTGTGACCACACCAGACTCACTTCCACATCCAGACCGCACGGGATTATTTTAAAGAAAACTCAAGACATCCTGTCCTTTCATCTGAAAACACTTCAACATGTGTTCCTGAAAGAAGAAGAGAAGATTTCAATTTTGGAAACTCTAGGTTTGGGGAGGCAGGGAGGCGGGCAGCCAAAACAAAGTAACCAGATTTGTGGTTTGGTTTAAATGTGTACATGTTATAAACTGATATTTTTAGCGTAAACCCCCTGAACATGCAGAGAATGCAGTGACTATGTATCTACCCTCATTTAGGGAGAGAGCAGTAACAAAGTGAGGTCGTCACTGAGCGTAGATACTGGCTAGCCTCTCCCTCGCAGGATTTCCCCATGGTTGTCTCTGATGATGGTTCCAGAACCTTCTGAAGTTTTCACTTTTATGTCATTTCCTCATGGATACATCTGCCTGGAATGGCCCTTTCTTTATTAGGCAAACTGACTTTATCTGCAAAACCTAGTCCAAATGCCACCTTGCTCGTTGCCTGTGATAACCTCTTCAATACTCCTTTTCTCTTGAAGCAGCCAGCCGGACTTTGTAGCTGAGTTGAAATCATTCTTGTGTGATCCACTGCCCCCTTCATCCCACGATTCTCTATAGAGTAGGGTCTGGGTCATCCCTATGACTCAGGCCAGTGTGAGAAACAGTACAGTCCTCAAGCATGGATTTGGCTTCAGCACTAGCTGAACAATTATTTAATTAGGTCTTGGGGTTCTGGTTCATGAGTCAGAAGTAGCAACACTGTGATGGGGCTCGTGGGAATTAAGTGGGGTGTGTCTACTATAAGGCTGCAGCGAAACACAGCTGGTCACCAGGAGACACAGAACAGAAATGGCTTCTCGAATCAGACATCCTCTTAAAATGTTCATTAGCCAGAGACCTGTCTCACCCTTCAGCACAGGCCCTAGCCCCTGCCTGGGTCTTGGTAGTCTCCTACCTATGAACACACTAAAAGGTAGCCTCGGTATTTATAGTATAAGAGGCCACGCCCAAGTGGGTGGATAACTTAAAGGCTACTGGCTGAAGGATTTCCTACAGCAGGACTGTAACTCATCAGCAGATTCTTGCCTAGCATATATGAAATCCCAGAATTGAGCCTCAACATCACCAAATATTGAGCAGGCATGTACATGATTGCTATCACATCCCTGGGAAAATGGAGGCAGGAGGTGTCTAAGGCCAACTGGCTTCAGTGGGACCCAGAGACCTTCTCTAAAGCAATAAATAAAACGTTAAAACAATGTCCATAGCTGGAATGGATGGTAAGGTTGGGGTGTTTGGGTTGATCTTCAGGGAATACCATTTCTGTTGCCCACAGAGAACTACGTGGGGTCCAAATGCAAACGTGTGTGGTTCGCATGCAGACACAGATCCCACAACAATGGTGGGCTGGTGTATACTTCATTCATTTTACAGACAAAGCCCCTGGGAGGTGAGGGGGTGTCTTAGTTAGGGTTGCCATTGCTGTGATAGAACATCCATGACCATGGCGACCCTTATAAAAGAGGAAAATGTAACTGGGGCTGGCTTACATTCAGAGGGTTAGTCCATTATCGTTATGGAGGGGAATCGTTGTGGTGTGCAGGCAGACATGGTGCTGGAGAGGCAGCTCAGAGTCCCACATCTGATCCACAGGCAGCAGGAAGAGAATGGCACACTGACCTGACTTGAGCATTGGAAACCTCAAAGCCCACCTCCAGTGACAAACTTCCTCCAACAAAGCCACACCTCCTCCAACAAGGCCACACCTCCTCCAACAAGGCCACACCTCCTCCAACAAGGCCACACCTCCTCCAACAAGGCCACACCTCCTCCAACAAGGCCACACCTCCTCCAACAAGGCCACACCTACTACAACAAGACCACCACTCCTAGAGGGGCCATTTTCATTCAAACCAACCATGGAGGCTAAGAAACCTGCACAAAGAGACTCCTGTGGGAAGATAGGGCGCATGTGTGGTATAGTTAGATCATGGCTAAAGAAAAAAAAATCTTTTTTTAAAAAATGTAAATAAAAGGAATGGACAGGAAGAAGGCAAAGGGAGAGGAAAGAACTGTGGGCAGCCCAGAAGTTTGGGGATCCCGAGGCTGCCTATCTTCAGGAGCATGAAGGTGGTCTCCTGTATCCTGCCCCTTCAGGATCATTTGGCTCCTCCCCCAGACAAACTCTTCCTCTGAGGATATCCTCTGCATGTGAGTAGCACCTAGAGAGTCCCTGAGGTGGTGAGGGTAATATCCTGGCAGCCTGAGCCTGCTGTGAACCCTAAGCTCACACAGGCAAGAAAGAACAAGGAGAGCTTGTCCGTGGGCAGATGCTGCCAGCCTGTGGGTTTGCTTCTGGCTGTTGCATTTCTCAGGGGAACAGGAAATGGAAGAGAAAGGAATGCTTGCTTGTTGGTAGGCATGATCAGTTTAATTATTCCGGATTTGCTACCAGTATTTTTCCAAGACACTAAAAGCAGTGGGAGGTGGGGTGAGACAGAGGTGAAATTATCAGAGCAGAGAGACCACAGGCACTCGGCAAACACCTCCTAGGCCTTCTTGAGTGCCAACCCTGGGCCTGGTTAGCGTAAGAATTAAGGAAGGCAGGGGAGGTGCCATGCCTATCTTAGGCATCCAGGTGCATGGCAGGACAAGTGACTGAAGATGTTTGTGATTTCTGTTTGTGATTGGATGTCAGCACACTGGCTATGAGGTTAAGTCTGAGGTGTCTGCTGGGCTTCTTGGGTCAGATCTGTACCTTAGGACAGTCCTCAGGTCTCAACCACAATCAATAACAGACATAGACTCCTCAGCTGTGGCTCCCCTTTCCTGCATGACTCTAACCAGAACAGTGTGTGACATATGATGAGGGAGGGAGCTTAAGCAGCAGGGAAGGCCCTGGTTTGAGCTCTTCCACAACCCACTCTTGCAGAGCTAGCCAGACCCTACATAACTAGTTAGAACCCCCTCCAAAGACCAACTTGGCACCCCTCTTAAAGGTCCTGATGCCTCAACACAAAGCTAGAGACCAGGCTTCCTCCATGAACCCTTGGAGACACACTCAAGCCATAGCAATGTTCAGCAAGGATGCAATTCTTCACATGCTTAAATCTCGGTTACCCAGAGTATAGAGGGAATGCCTTGGGTAGAAAGCTGCATAGACCATCCTCAAGCATCCACTGTAGAATTTTAGTTCCAGCTTCAGCATGAGGATGTAGTTGATAGAATGCTGGCCTTGGCTAAGCCTGTTGGACTCTGATCTTCCCAAGGGAACACCCTGCAAGAACACAGGGCTGCCCCACTTATTTTAGCTTATTTGGGTACTATTGAGTAAGGCCTTATCAGGGTGGAGAATCTCTTTTCAAAGATGGATCTGTCCCCTTTCTAACAGGATGTCAGGCCTCTTGCCATGGGGCAGTGCTGAACTCTGGAGTGTCTGGGGCCATGGGACCGGGAAAAGGGTCCCTGAGAAGCCATCCCCAAGGAAACTAAATAAAGCTATTGTTGTGAAGGGAAGAGAAAAAATAGCCTAGCCAACAAGATGTTTTCTGTCCTCTGTGACCTGTCTGTGCTTGGGGAGGGGCTGGCATGTGGCAAATGTGTGGAAATAGGAACGGCCTTTGGGATCCATAGACACAGGATGGAGGGGAAGGAACATGGCAAAAGAGATGAGCAGCCATGGAGCATTGCTGAGTGACTTGTTCCCCATCTATAGTAATAAGGAAGGAAAGAATGCTAAGGCACATTGCACAAGAGGTCCCTGGTTCTACTCCTGGCTGGAAAACCATCTTAGTCAGGGAAATGTCATTTTCATGGGCAGATTATACATGATTCAGGACACCCACTTTCATTTCTGCAAATCAAATGACTTGCTACAGAAACCTATCACAATGTCTCCAAATTCTGCATATCTCCTCTTGAAAAGCTCTAAGTCTAGCCCCTTGGAGATGAAATATAGTTCAAAGGACGTGTGAGTAAAAGTGTTTAGTGGGATTTGGTTTGCAGTAGCAGGGAAGGAGGGGGAGAAGGAGATGGAGAGAGAGACCCATACACATCTTAGTTCATGCCCAGGAAAGTGGCTAAAGTATTGCAGGACAGATGTGGTGTGGGACAATGGTCTGTATTCTGTCACTTATATTTTAAATAAATGTTGATTGGCCAGTAACCAGTATAGGCGGGACAACCAGACAGGAAGTAGAGGTGGGTCAATGAGAACAGGAGAATTCTGGGAAGAGGAAAGTTTGGTCTGCAGTCCTGACCCAGCCACAGAAGAAGCAAGATGTGACTGCCCCGCCAAATAAAATACCAAGCCTCGTGGCTAACATGGACAAGAATAATGGGCTAATGTAAGTTATAAGAGTTAATAAGAACCTGAGCTAATGGGCCAATCAGTTTATATCTAATGTAGACCTCTTTGTGATTTTTTGGGACTTAACGATTTTGGGAACCAGACAGGACAGAAACCTCAGACAACACAGATGTGCATGGAATGTGGTGGAGCTATTGCAGTGACTGTGTTAGGACTGTGCCTGTCACGATGGAAGGAGTGTGCATGATATAATATGCAGAGTTTTAAGAGTGGGTAGAGGTGTAGTTCAGTGGCAAAGCAGGCCCATATCCAGCATTGTAAATGTAAGTAAGAAAGAGATACTTTTGAAAAATAAATACAGCCTTTAATCCCAGCACTCGGGAGGCAGAGGCAGGCGGATCTCTGTGAGTTCGAGGCCAGCCTGGTCTACAAGAGCTAGTTCCAGGACAGGCTCCAAAGCTACAGAGAAACCCTGTCTCGAAAAACCAAAAAGAAAAAAAGAAAAAGAAATACAACGCCAACTATTTATGTGCAACAAGTGTGTAAAAAGACAGATGTGTGAGCAAGGGGCAAAAGGACTCAGGCAGGTGAGATTGGAACCTGAGCTAAAAAAGGCATGAACAATAGATGCCAGAAAAATATATGACAAAGGCAGAAAGGTGGGCTGAGAAGATGGTGAAGTTCTTGTCGTATAAGCATGAGAAACTGAGTTCAGATCCCTATCCTCCACATAAAATCCTGAGCGTAGCAGCAGGTGCCTGTAGTCCCAGCACTGGGAAATGGAAGCATGATGTGGGATTCCCCTCTGTATGCTGTAAATACCATTGGTTAATAAAAAAAAAAACTTCTTTGGGCCTAGAACAGAGCTATAGGGGAACAAAGCTAGGTAGGGAAAACTAAATTGAATGCTGGGAAGAAGAGGGTGGAGTCAGAGAGAAGCCATGTAGCCTCACTGGAGCCAGAGAGAACTTTACCCTGTAAGCCACAGCCATGTGGTGATACACAGATTAATAGAAATGGGTTAAATTAATATGAAAGAGTTAGCCAATAAGAAGCTAGAGCTAATGGGCCAAGCAGTGATTTAATTAATACAGTTTCTGTGTGATTATTTTGGGTCTCAGCTAGCTGGGCTGTAGGGAAGAACAAGCGGCTCCCTCCTCCAATACCACAGTCCTTGGTTCTCGGTATATATATGGTGAAGCAGAACAACATAGAAGAAGGTCTGCCCTCCAAAGACACACCCCCATGACCCACTTCCTCTCCCTAGGTCCCAACCATCTTCTCTAATTGCCACTGCCTTTAGGTAATATTTTTCAAAGTCTGAATCCATCAATAGATAAACCATTGCTTAGGTCATAGCCCTTGAAATCTAACTGACTGACAGTGCCCTCACAGACACATTAGAGAGAGCTGTGCTTTACTGATTCCTTTGGTGTCTCAATCTTTTCAAGTTCACTACCAATGCTAACCACCACAGTCGAAGTCTTGACACTGGAATTACCCAACTTGGAGCACCCAGACAGTGTTTCTACTGGTGTGGTCATGATTTCCTTGGGTTATGATTTCATCTTGTTCCAGCCCAGATCAGCTGGCGTTGTGGGGCCAGAGCCTCTCTAATCTCCTTTTCCATCACCCAGTTTTCCTAAACCTCTCCCTCTTCCTCCCAGAGTTAGTGCCTCCCTCCCTCTGGTGATATGACTGTTGCACCCCAATGAACTCACAGGAGCAGTGGTTACTACGCAAAGCCTGTACAAGACTGGGACCATCAGCCTCCATCATGGATGGGGAGAGGCTCAAAAGGCCCCACCCTTCCCTAAGGGGCTGTAGGCAGTTAAAGGTTGATGGTGGGAGAATCATATTCCTCAGTGCTGCAGCCAAGGTGAGCCTTGTTCAAATAAATGGATCCCCCCACCCATTTTCTTGCAGGCAGCCTTGATTACATGCAGTGTGCCACAAATAAAAAGACATGGAAGAAGGTGAAGGACTTGAGGGGAGAAAGAGGTGGATAAATGAAAATAGGGGGAACATAGTCAAAGCCCGCAAGTGTGTGTGTGTGTGTGTGTGTGTGTGTGTGTGTGTGTGTGTGTACGCACATATGTATGAGGTGCATGTGTGTATGGAATAGTAAAAGAATATGTTTTTAAAGTACAAAAGCTGAAGTTTAAAGATGCACAACGTTTGTTAGAAATTATATGATGTTAAGGTTACAAATAGATGCCGGGGAAGAATAAGCACAGAATCCGCGCACTGGTTCCCTCTAGGGTGGGAGGGAACGGCGTACATCAAGGAAAGAATCATATCACGGTTTTCAATTGCTTGGGCAGTGTTTTGTTTTTTATCAACATGGTGGCCCAAAGCTGCTCTTGAAGTCTCTTTCAGATGGGAATTACTTTATAACTGTTAAACCAACAAATAATAACCACCAGAAACACTCTCACTGCTTATTATCAGGTACAAAGAGTGGGAAACAAAATTGGATATGCACTGTGCTCTGAATGTCATAAAAACAGAACAAATAAAAAGCAACTATAGGGCTTTTTTTTTTCTCAGACAAGCAGACAAGAAGTCTGGGACAACTGTTATTGCCCTTTTTTATACTTAATAAGTTATTGCAGTTTATTTCCAAACTTTTCCACTGACTGAATATTGCTTTTGGTATCAAAATCAAATGTTACTTCTTTATTTAAAAAGATAAACTGGCTCACCTTGAGTACAGGAACATAGTAATATTTAGCCTGAAATGGGGGGGGGGGGGGAATTATCCAAACTGAGCTTGGGGATTACCGAACCCACTTGAAGTCCTCCGCTCTCAGCTGGCAAAATTTTCTTGTCTGTAAAACGCTTAAATAATAATAATAACAACAATAATAATAATACTGAGTACCTCTCCAGTGGCATTGTGGGAAGTAGTGAGATGATGTATACCTTGCTTTTTTTTTTCCCTCTCTCATTGTTATGACAAAATACCTGAAGCAGACACATAGTGGAGGAAGGGATTTATTGTGGTTTACAGTTTCCTATGGGTCAGTCCGTCACGGGGAGGGGGTGTTACAATGGCTCCCATCATCGTGGAGAGGGAACAGAGTGGCACGCGGATAGTAAGGGGCCGGGGCAAGGCGTCCTCCATCAAGAGCCCACCGCTGACGTTTACCAGCTCCCCCAGCGCCATCCTGCTTTGACTCCACCAAGTTCATCTGGTGACCTTGATCAATCTGTCTAGCATTGATCATCCGTTAGGTCAAAGTCTCACGGTCGGGTCGGCTCTGGAAACGCACTCAGAAGTGTGCTCCATTCATCCCTTAGGTTTCTCTTAATGCAATCAAGTTTGCAACTGAGTTCGTGTGGTGGTTTTGTGACCCACAGATGACCACTGGGCAAGAATGTGTAGTAGACACCCCAGGGGAAAAGATGAGCTCCCCCGGGGACAAGTGCATTGTTGGGAACACCCCAGGACAGGGTGACAGACTAGCTGTACAGCCTAGAGAAGCGGATGTGATGACCCTGTTGCGGGACAGCATGATCCAAAAGGAAGAGACTGACATCACTGCTATGTGGCAAGGAGAGATAAACTTTGACCTCAAGCACACCAGAATAGACTCCTACAAACCAAGCAAGCACCCTCCAGACGACGTAGGAATGACATGAAAGGAACAAATCAAAGCGTAGATGTGAGCATTGGTTTCCTCTCGGTCTCTCCTCCCAGCACTCTTTATTTGTATCAAAGGGAGAGAGGACCACACCCCTCCAGAAAATGATGCTGACAGAACAGATTGAAGCACAGATTCTGTATTCAGCCTTGTGTTGGCATTAGAAATGTCTGAGAGACTGGCAATGTAACAGGGCACCAGGCAGGCAAGGACAGTTGCCTGGAAAGCAGTGCAGTGCTCCAAAGAAGCCACCGTCGTGAGGCTGTTTAGCACAGGGCCTATAGGACATAACTGATAAATGCTAGTAGCAGAGTGGCCTTGAACTCCTTCAGTGCCCGAAAGAAGGCTGGGAGTTGTGAGGAGACTTGCTAGTCACCTGGAGTATTATTGGAGGCAGAAGTGTGCCAGGAAAATGAAGCTGCCATCCTCTGTACTCAAAGCTTTAGAATTCCTGACATGGGACTGAAGAGATGCCTCAGCGGTTAAGAGCATTGACTGCTCTTCCAGAGGACCTGGATTCAACTCCCAGCATCTACAAGGCAACCCAGAACCATCTGTAGCTACAGTTTTCCAGGACCCAATGCCCTCTTCTGGCTCCCGTGGGCTGCAGGCACGCGTGTAGTACAATACATACATACATGTGGGCAAAGCACCCATGAACAATACATACATACATGTGGGCAAAGCACCCATGAACACAAAATAGGAAAGAATTCCTGTCATTTTCATGACCATCCCATTGTGGGAACACTGGTATTATCTTCCCCATTTTGCCAATGAGGAAACAGGCATGGATCCATGTCATGCTTTGCCTGCAGCTGCACTAGGGTAAAGCCAGAATTTTATTATTATTTTTTATTATTAATTTTTGGGGGGTTTTCAAGTCAGGGTTTCTCTGTAGCTCTGGAGTCTGTCCTAGAACTAGTTCTTGTAGAGCAAGCTGTTCTCGAACTCACAGAGATCCTCCTGTCTCAGCCTCCCAAGTGCTGGGATTAAAGGTGTGCACCATCACTGCCTGGCAAGTCAGAATTTTAAATCAGTTGTCTAGAACACCTCTATCTTTACAGACTGTTAGGTGCTCCCAGGCAAGCTGGTTCTGAGAGCCCAGATGTGCACAGGCGTTCTGGAGCACAGGTTGAATACCTGCAGAACTTTCTGTGGGGATCCCTGACAACATTCTGAGTGAACCTTCCTATAGAACAGACAGCCCAGAGCCTCCCCACAGCAATGCTCTGAGATTAATAATGATTTCCTCTTGTGTCTTTCAGCTCACAGCCCCACACTTCCCCGTGGTGATCAAGCTGGGACATGCTCATGCTGGCATGGGAAAGGTAAGGTATGAGAAGAGTTTTGCATACAGTCAATATAGCCACATCTCCCTAGACTACCTCTGCTGCCCCTTCCTCACTGGTACAGCCCAGGACTCCCCTAGACTATCTGCTGCCTCTCCTGCACTGGTGCAGACCGCCAGGACTCCCCCACACTATCTGTTTCCCCTCCCCACTGGCACAGTCTCTGGAAGAGAGTGTTAGAAGTAATCAACAATCCACCTCCCTCTGCTCCCAGCTGACTCCCCAAAGCTTACACTGACTGTCTCTCTCCTCAGCCTGAGCTGTGAACATCACCTTGAATTGATAACTTACAGTTCTCCACGGTTATAACTTAAGAGACATGAAGGAAAAACGTTTGTTGACAATGACTCTTTTGTGTCAAGTAGCTATTATCTTCTGGTGCTATAAGCTCCTGTCCTATTTGTCCCTTTATCACCTGCGGGGCTAGCACCAACAAAGTGCAAACAGGACTCCCAGCAGGGGACCTTGGAGTCAGCAGGCTTCTGCCAAACTAAACAAAGTACTTTAAACAGTCACAGATGACATCCGGGGCAGCTGTACTGGTCAGCCTCTCAGTTGCAAGTCTCAAAGCTAAACTTGGTTTTGGACACCTGACTGAGGTCTCTTTTCCCAACATCATATACCCTGGGAGATAGCTTGGGTTAGTGTACCTACCTCCCATGAGAAGAGAGAGAGAGATGGGTGGGCCCCAGACAAGAGGAAAATCCAATCCTAGAGTTGTGTGCAGTGGGGAGCTATAGCAAGATACCTCTTGGGCCTCAGCAAGAACTGAATGACAAGGGGGGGGGGGATCTTGTCTTGACCAGCTCAGACAGCTGTACAATTCTGCACTTCATACCTATATTCTTCTCCACCTGCCAGACTGCCCCCCCATCCCTTCCTACCTGTGCTCTTCCCATTCAGGTGACATAAGGAGAGGGTGGAAGGTTTAGGGTGAGGCAGGGCAGGGTGGGGCAAGTTCTAAACCAGCCCCTTTGGGCTTCTTCATCTGTTAGATGGTGATTCTAATGAACAGCCTCTAAAGCGAGTTTTTCTGTGTGAATCAGCCTACTGTCCATGAGACAAAATATGTAAGAAAATCAACTTCTAGGAAGTTTGCTTGTCTGTCTGTCTGTCTGTCTATTTCTGCCTGTTTCAGAGTTTTTGATTCATGACCACTTGGCCCTGTTTGGGGGCCTATGCTGACACAGTTTACCGCAGCAGAGAGGGTGTATTGAATCCAAACTGTTCTTGTCAAGGCAGCTTGGCAAGGAAGCAATGAGAGTAACAAAGCCACTGCCCTTCAAACCCATTAAGCTGTGAATTCACTGATGAGATCTGAGCCCTCCTGATCCAACCCCACTTCCCAAAGCCCCTGTTTCTAAATTGCTGCACTTAACACTTGAGTTTGGGGAAGTGGAGGGTTAATATCCAAACCATGTATCTCTGTCCAGACTCCTTAGAACATCCACAGGATAAAGAAAGGAACGCTTGCCTCTTTTCCCATTCCTGTATCCCAGGACCTGGTGTGATAGTTTAAGGGTGGTAGGAAGGCAACCTTGGTGGTTGGAACTGAGGGACACCACAAAGTCACAGCAAGCAACAGAGCACAGCTCATGTGGGAGGTTTATTGGGGGATGCCCAGAGGCCAGCCTCTGAGCGGGAGCAGGAGGAGTCAGGGTCAAGAAGGGCTTTCCTTTTATTACTTAGGGAGAGGGCTCTCCTTGGTAACTATGGTAGCTACAGCTACAGTGTCTCGGCTGCTGCTGCTGACTTGTTCTGCTAGGTCTCTGGGAGCAGGCAGAGTAAATGTCTGAATGCTAATAATGGGGCCTGGTGGATGGGTGGATCCTCCTCTAGAAGCCTATGCCTTCTTTGTCCACTCCTTGATCCACTATCTGGGTGGAAAGCACCCTCCCCATGGTTCCCAATGGCCTTCATGCTAATCCATGCGAACTCTTCTGTCCTGAATTGATGTCTCTATATCACTTAAGCTTTCTGAGCATCCCTTCTTATCCTCAGACCTTTTCCTTAGTGGCCTCTGATTTGGGTTCTTCTGGCTTTCTGCCTCAGTTTCACTGATTCGGTCTCTAAAGAACAAACTCCCCTGCGCCATCCCTGGCCATGGCTGCTCTATAAACACACCGTTATCTCTCACAAGCTCCCTCAGCTTCAGCTGTCATCCTCATGTCAGTAGCCTCCTGAGTCATATTTCCTATATCTCCAGTTACCTCCTGTCCTTTGTTACCTTGTCTCCATGGTAACATCCCAAACAATGTCCATTGTCTCTTCCCACCTCCTCTTCATCTTCTTCTTCTTCTCCTCCTGTGACTTCCATATCTGGAGCAGAAACCTGTCATTCCGTTATTTCAAAACCGAAACCAAAGGGCGAGGGTAGCTCAGGGGTAGAGTGCTTGACTAGCACATCCCAGCCCCGGGGTGATCTTCCATCTCCAACACAAACAACTCAGAAACATATGAGTCATCTCTGCCTTCTCTATGTCCAAAGAGTCACCAAGTTCTTGTCACCTGAGCCTGTTTCTTTCGTTGCCCCCTTGCTGTCTGTCCACCATCACCATCTTGAACAACTCTGGTAGAGTCAGAGGGCTCCCAAGGACTTACTTATATCACTAACGCTTAAAATAATCACCAAGTGGAAATAAGGAAGCGTCTAGGGAGTTGAATGCCATGCGTCAGCAAGAGGGCTGTCCCAAAGGTTAAGAAGTCAACCTTCAAACTGAGAAGGTGACGTAGACCAAAGTAAACCTGGGTTTTCAAGAATGCTGACACGGAGGAAAGGGGGCTCTTCCCCGTAGATGTAAAATGAGAAAAGTTGCAAAGAACACTCTGGGAAAGCTGACTGAGCAGATGATGTCATGTTCATGCCGAGAGGGTAAAGAACACAACACATAGCTCCTATAGTCTTTGTACCTTTTCCTAAGAAGAGAGATGGGTGGCTGGAGACCGGCAGGGAAAGCATGCCCTGAAGAGGCCTGGTAAGGAGGTATCAATGACCCTGGTGTTTTGCAAAGCCCATTCAGGACCCAATGGGTGCAACCATTGATCCACCCTCAAGCACATGTATTCGTGTGGTACACCACAGACCTGTGCCTGTTCTACACTGGGAGTCAGACAACCAATAGGACCCAGTCCCTGCCCTCAAAACATTGTGGAGACCATCTCACATGTAAGTAAGGAATAAGCCAGGAGTGATAAAACCTATAGTCCCAGTACTCATGAGGCTAAGGTAGTAGGGTCATGAGTTCAAGACTAACCTGAGCTGCTCAATGAGAGCCTATCTCAATAGTAAATAAATAGACAGTATTTATACGTAGGGTATGATGGAAGACTATGAAAAGAATGTAGAGCTTAAAGGAGAACTCAATCCCACCTAGTACATGGAGTCTCCTGCCACAGTGGATCCTCTCAGGCAGGGGCTAGCTGAAAGAACTATTTTTAGCAGAATGTGGAAATGTTTTGAGCAGAGCACAACATGATCATAACAATTCAATAGGCAATTAATCCATTCATGACATCAGAGCCCTCCCCAGCCATTCACCGCCCAAACCACATGGGGAAGACGTCTGAATGAGTTGACACTTTATGTCAAAAGTCAAGTAAATAATGGTCAGTGGTGGTGATGAGTAAGACCGTGCCACTGAGAAGAACAGCATCAAGCTGCCAAGATGGCATGGGAAATCTGCATAAGGCTGGGTGGGCCTGGGAGGTCAAGGAACTCAATAAACCAGGAAAAAAAAAAAAAGACAGAGATGGGCTAACTCCCTGGCATTAAAATGAAGAATATGGGTTCTTTCATGGGGCAAAGAAATCAAAATCTAATGAAATACTGCATCTGGGGGGTGCTTAGACAAGCAGGGTGAAATCATGGGTGTGCTGGCTAGTTTTTGTTGTGTGGGTTTTGGTTTGTCAGCTTGACACACCTAAAGTCATCTGGGAAGAAGGAGCCTTAATTGAATTATGCTATAAGGAGAGGACTGTTTGTTCTTCCCCCACCACCCAGCTAGCTTAGCCCTGAAATAATCACACAGAAACTGTATTAATTAAATCACTGCTTGGCCCATTAGCTCTAACTTCTTATTGGCTAACTCTTACATATTAGTTTAATCCATTTCTATTAATCTGTATATCACCACAAGGTAGTGGCTACCAGCAAAATCTCAGCACATCTATCTCCAGTCACGGGTCCATGGCGTCTCTCAGACTCCACCCTTCTTTCTCCCAGAATTCAGTTCTGTCTTCCCTGCCTATCTAAGTTTTGCCCTATCAACAGTCCCAAAGCAGTTTCTTTATTAACCAATGAAAGCAACACAAAGACAGAAGGATCTCCTACACCAAATTATTGCCTCCATCAGATAGCCTATAGATAAGTCCAAGGGGCATCTTCTTGATTATAATCTGTGTGAGCAGTGCCATCCCTAGGCAGGTAGGTGGTCCTGGGTTGTAAAAGAAAATAAACTGAGCAAGCAGTGGAGAGAAAGACAGTAAGCCGCATTCCTTAGTGGGCTCTGCCTCCTGGTTCCAGCCCTGACTTCCCTCTGTGATGGACTGTGACTGGGACATGTATGCCAAAAATCCTTTTCCTCCCAAAGTTCCTATTGGGCATGGTGTTTATCACAGCAATAGAAAGGAAACTAGAATGGGGTGGGGGACACTGTGAGCTTTCCAGAAGTCAGGGTTAAGTAGCTTAGAGTCTGCTTCCCAAAGGACACTGGGCCACGTCTAGAAACAATGTTAGTTGTTACAGTTGGGAGAACATGGGGTCCTTCTGGATCCTACCAGGAGGAAGCCAGGGCACTGCTAAAAACCCCACAATGTACAGATAGCCTCCCACCTCAAAGAACTACACAGCCCTGAACATCAGCAGTGTCAAATAGAAGGAAAAATCGTTTCATTTGGGTAAAAATGATTTTGTTTCCCCTGTTGAAAATTTTACAAGCCTGGAAACCAGGTGGTGCCGTGGGGATTGTAGAGTTCGACATGTTTCAAAGTCTAGAGGGGATTCTGTGTCAGTGGATCCGAGGCTATGGAGTCAGCTAAGTACAGACATGAAATGAATGTAGACCAGGTCAGCCTGGTCCACAGAGCAAGTTTCAGGACAGCCAGGGCTACACAGAGAAACCCTGGGGCAGCCTGGTCTACAGAGCGAGTTTCAGGACAGCCAGGGCTACACAGAGAAACCCTAGGGCAGCCTGGTCTACAGAGTGAGTTTCAGGACAGCCAGGGCTACACAGAGAAACCCTGGGGCAGCCTGGTCTACAGAGCGAGTTTCAGGACAGCCAGGGCTACACAGAGAAACCCTGTCTTGAAAAAAAAAAAAAACCAAAAGTAAAAAAGAAAAAAATGCCTCTGTACTGAAAATGTCTATTTTTTGTCCCATTGTTTACTAAATGTGTGGCAAGTGTGTATAGGTGCTACATACACCTATGTATGTATGTAGACATACAGAAGTTGCAGATACTGTGTCATTTTATATAAAGGATGTGAGCATTCACAGATGCAGATTTTTATAGTCTTTACATTGTTACATTTTCAATGTTTTCCTCTTTGGAAGCAGCACATCATAGCAGCTAAGGATCTTTATTTGAATCTAGATTCCACTGCTTGTGAGTTGAGATGCTGCAAGTTACCTTCCCTAACCTCCCTCGCCATAGTTCCTTCCTTTGTAAAATGAAAATAATGTCTCATGCTGGGTGTAAGTATTAGGAGAAACTTTGAAGTTGTAGCTCAGTGCATGGACAAGGGGGCACTTGGTGGATAATAGCTGTCCATAGAATGAAGGATTCCTGACCTGTTCTGAGGACCCCAAACCCAACTGAAGTCAATAGGAGAGAGATGACTGAACAGCAGCAGAGACTACAAGTTCTTATCCCTTGTCTGCAAGTTCAGGATGAGTCAAACAAGTGCCAAGTTGCCAAAAACATCAGCAAATGCCAAATATGCATGGGTTCCACTCCATCATTTGCTGGGAAAATGAAATGTATAACCATCAGAGTAGCTAACAATGAAACAATTGATAACACCAAGTGTTGGCAAGGACACAGAACCTATTATGTACAAAGTTGAAGACAAAGGAGTTCTTTGGACATATCTATTTCTAAATGCATCATACACAAACCAAAGCAGTTGTTTATGGTAGCTTTGATATTAATTTTCCAAAACTCATCTCTCAGCAGTAGACAAAAATCACAATGTGTTCGTGCAAGCAGGATGTTTCGGCAATACCAGCAAGCTAAACTACATGTACAGCATGCATGAACCTCATGAACACACCACTGACAGAACTAAGTCAGAAACCAAGGGGTGCTGATTTAGATAATTTCACTCACGTGAAGGTGAAAGCCTTCAGGGAGCTGTAGGTTCCCTGGGATATTTTCAGGTGATAAAACGTCCAGGAAACCCAAGAAAGGCAGATCTGGAGATCAGTAGTTGAATCTTTACCCAACCTGCACAAGGCCCCAGTTCATCTCCAGCATTGTAAACAAAGAAGTCAGGGTAGAAGTTACCTTCAGGGTGGAAGACAAGCGCTGCCTAAACTGAGGTGGAAATCGGCACCATTCTTGACTTGGATGTTTGTTTTGTAACTACTCACAGAACTGCCCTTTGTGTTGTGTGTCCTTTTCCATTGTTATGTTACATTTTGAAATAAGGTCTTACAATGTAGCCAGCTCAGAGGATAGAGACATAAATGCATGATCTCCAGAGTAAAGGAAGAGTGCACAGCTAGAAGATTGACAGATTGGTAAGTAATGAACAACTAATGAAAGGGAGAGTTATCTTAGTCTAGGAGGACTAGGGGCACTGTAAGCAGCACTCTCGAAAGCATCGGGCATGGACAAGGACACTTAGACCTGGAGGACGCTATATTCATATAGAAGGCAAGGCAGAGAAGAGGGACGGTCAGACTTCAAGGAACAACTTTGTAGCAATCAGAAGGCTGAGGCAGAGACCAGGGATAGTCTGGCTTCAAGGAGCAACTTTGTAGCAATCAGAAGGCTGAGGCAGAGACCAGGGATAGTCTGGCTTCAAGGAGCAACTTTGTAGCAATCAGAAGGCTGAGGCAGAGACCAGGGATAGTCTGGCTTCAAGGAGCAACTTTGTAGCAATCAGAAGGCTGAGGCAGAGACCAGGGATAGTCTGGCTTCAAGGAGCAACTTTGTAGCAATCAGAAGACTGAGGCAGAGACCAGGGATAGTCTGGCTTCAAGGAGCAACTTTGTAGCAATCAGAAGGCTGAGGCAGAGACCAGGGATAGTCTGGCTTCAAGGAGCAACTTTGTAGCAATCAGAAGGCTGAGGCAGAGACCAGGGATAGTCTGGCTTCAAGGAGCAACTTTGTAGCAATCAGAAGGCTGAGGCAGAGACCAGGGATAGTCTGGCTTCAAGGAGCAACTTTGTAGCAATCAGAAGGCTGAGGCAGAGACCAGGGATAGTCTGGCTTCAAGGAGCAACTTTGTAGCAATCAGAAGACTGAGGCAGAGACCAGGGATAGTCTGGCTTCAAGGAGCAACTTTGTAGCAATCAGAAGGCTGAGGCAGAGACCAGGGATAGTCTGGCTTCAAGGAGCAACTTTGTAGCAATCAGAAGACTAGAGACTTCCCTCTTCAACAAAAGGTTCTTACTATTACCCAGGCAATGTCTTAACCTCAGACACTGGAGCCCTAAAATTGAGACAACTCTGTAGGTGCAAAGAGTTTGAAGATAGTTTCTGTCTCACAGGTAACTCCCAATGTACATACCATAATCCCAAATATGAGGGTTCAAGCCTATAATCCCCAAACCCAGGATACTGAAGCAGGAGAGTCGCTACAAGTTAGAGACTACATAGTTTAGCCTACTGCATACCTAGTTGGCCTATTTAGTGGGACATTTCTCAGAAACAAACAAAAAATGACCTTATGTTGTTGTTCATTGATGAATTTCTATACTTTTAATCAATTGAAAAGAATAGCACAATGTATCACCATCCATGATGGCTCATATTCCTTGTCAGCTTGGTGAGATTTAGAATTGTCATGGAAAATACAGCTCTGGATGTGTCTGTGAGGGGGGGTCTCCAGAAAGGTTTACCTAGAGACAGAGACTCGCCGCTGGGTGTGTGTGCACCTTCCCTTGGGCTGGGGTCCCACACTGAATAAAAAGCAGGAAGTCAATTAAACAGTCAATTAAGCAGCCATTTCTCTCTGCCTCCTGACTATGACCAGCTGTGTCAAGCTCCTGCAACCGTGACCTCCCTGCTGTGAGCCAGCATCAGCCCTTCCCTGCTGGTGTAGATTATGTCGGTCATTTTGCCACAGCAATAAGAACATTAGCTATTACACCATCAGCATAGGAAAACAAGTTCAAGGCATCAGTTGGAGAGGCTGAGGCAGATGGGTGGGTTGAGCTCAGGAATTAGAAGCTAGCCTAGGGAACATAGTGAGATCTTTTTTTTCCCCAACAAACCAAGAGTGGAGTCCCAAACGTGGCATGGGGGAATGCACGTAGTATAGGTTCTGGCCTGAATCTGGAGTTCCCATGCACTGGTTACATGTACTTCAATTACCACCTGTCTAACACAGAGACAGTAAAATCCCACCTAGGAGTGTAATGACACCAGAATAGATATATCAGTCTGTATTTATTTTATGTATTATTTATGAAGGGTGGCAGATAAAGCTGGTATACATTTACTGCAAGAGCTTCAACGTCCAGTAGCAAATATGAACTATTATTTTGATTAAGCACTTACTGAGCTGAAACAGGCAGTCGCTCATAACAAACAAAAAGGGAAGGAATTTAATTAAATTCTGGGTAAAATACAGGCAGCAGCTTCCAGCACAAGGAGCTGACCCCACCCTACAGTTGCCTTGAATTTTACTTTCCCAGTTTCTCCCTGTCTGAGCTTGAATTCTGGCACTCATCTCAGAAAATAAGAACCTGAGGCTCAGAGAGGAGCAGGACCTTGTTCAGGCCACACAGAAATAGAATTATCCTCCAAACTGAGAATAAATGAAAGTTGAGATATTTGGCCCCATTCATACTTTTGAGACAGATATGTAGTCATTGTGATAGCAATGCAATGCAGAAGTCTCCTTTATCCGGGAATGATATGTCCTACCACCCACAATGGAGACCTGAAATCACAAAAAGTGCCAACCCTATGTCTACAGTTTTTATGGCTTCCCTTTGACATATGCAAATTGATAACTCTTGTGTATTTCACAGTCATCATAAAGTAGAACAAGGTTCACTTGACCCCCAAGCATGGTAGTACCTAACCCAGTGGTTCTCAGCCTTCCTAATGCCACGACCCATGTTGTGGTGACTCCCAGCCATGAGGTTATTTTCATTGCTACTTCATCACAGTAACTTTGCGATTTTCCGGTGGTCTGAGGTAACCCCTGTGAAAGGATGGACTAACCCCAAAGGGGTCATAGTTCTCACAACTGAGAACTTCTGAGTGACTCACGGGAATGTAGCGTATACTGCGTGGAATGCCGCAGAGGGATGGCTCACACCAGGAGCGGCTGGGAGGAGGCTGGGACACCATTTCGTCATTCCGCTCGGAATGGCATGTGACAAAAACTTAGGAACTATTTATTCCTGAAATTTTCCATTTGATATTTTCAAATTTCACAAATAGCTGTGGGAAGCAAAACTATGGGTGAGGAGAGACTATCATAATCACAATAATGATAAAAAAATCTAATGTTATATTGATTTTATTCTGTCCAATAAGTGATAGATGACATTAGACAGACAGACAGATAGGTTTTGTATTCATTTATTGACTATATTCTGTAAGGAAGGTACTATTGAGACCTCCACTTTACAGATGGGGAAACTGAGGCATGGGCTATAAGTGGTGGAGTCTGGCTGAGCTCAGGAGTGGAGGGCGTGGCCACTGAGGTGGTAACAGACTATAGGGAACTAGAAGACCTAACTCTCTTCCCTTGCGTGCGCAGTGCTGCTGCTATGAAAGTAGCCCCAAGCAGTGAGTGACAGGCTATTCTGCAGCTGTTCTGTGTGTTCCGGACAGCCAGGTGTCTGTCCCCGTGTGCAGTGCCTGCAGCAACCCCAGCATCTCACATACTCCCACTTGCCCCAGTTCGCTGCCGTCATCAGCTCCAAGCAACCTGGACTCAGATCCCTTCCCTTCGGCTGACTCACGTAGCGAGCCTTCCCAGCATTGTCGCTCTAGAAGTGGGAGGAGGTGGCCTTAGAACTCCATGCTGGAGGGGGAGGAATAGGGTCCAGGGGAGCAGTTAAGGAATCCAAAGATTCTTCTCCCACTGGGAGTCTGCCAGAAAGGAGAACCATGACCTGTGGTCAGCAGAAGTCTATAAGGTGTGAGTGACGCCCCGTGCAGAAGAATGACCAGAGCCCTGCTTCCATGAATGAGGGGAATCCATGGAGGATTTTATACACATATGTATCTCATGCATGAACACGTGCACAACCTATAGACCCTTACTTTTATTTCTGCCTTTAGATACTAAAATACTACCCTTCTAAACTCTCAGACCCAGAGGGGACAGGGATGGGATTCTAAGGCTCTGTCAGCCTGGTATGTGTCATGTTGAAGACAAATTCATCCAGATCAGGAGGGAGCTCATTTTCCAAGCGAGGATTCAAGGCTTCGGTCTTCATCTGTGGCATCTTATCTTGCACTTCACACATTCTTGCGTCATCTTTGGTTCACTGGAAAGAGCTTCAACATAGTTTCAAGAAACCCTAATTGTCCTGCTGACCCCTACATCATCAGGGCCAGCACTGTTCCTGTGGACCAATTGTTTAAACATAAATGCCGTTTCCTCGTATGTGCATGAGCCTTGATTTCACTTACCCGTCACTTGGAGAGCTGATAAGGCCAAAAACATCAAAAGCAGAAAATGGCATGTGGAGAGAAAGGCTGAGGGGGAACATGGCTTCAGACTCCAGTTTTCCTGGTGGTGAGCTTGCCTCTGCCATTTGCTATATCTGGGAACTTAAGAAAATGTTTTAACTTCCCGGGACTTCAATCTCACCGAGACAGCGCGGAGCAGATTTTGGTGGTGAGTAAAAGAGGAGAGAGAGCGCGCATTAACTTATCCGTGTGCCAGGACACATTCTTTGAGCCTCCAAGCCTTCCTGGGAATTAGATCTAAGCCCTGATGTGTACAGGTTCCCAGGGTTCATCTTACCAAGGTTACACAGGTTAGCAGCAAAGAAGAGTTGGGACACTGGGGAAATAGCATGGTGGGTAAAGTGCTTGCCGTGTAAGCATGAAGAGCTGATTTCAGAACTGTAGCACCCATGGAAAATCCAGATGTGGCAGCACCTGTCTGTAATTGTGATGCTGTGAGAACAGACACAGGTGGATCCCAGGGCCTCCCTGGCCAGGCCAGTCTAGCCAAAACAGTGAGCTCCAGTTTCAGAGAGAGACCCTGTCTAAAATTTAAGAAGGAAAGTGAGATAGAGAGACATGTGACATTGGTATCTGGCCTCTGCACGTATACACACAGTTATACACACGCATACACACACATGAAAGAGGGTCAGGATCAAGTTCAACAGTCCCTACAGCTCCCTTTTCTTGCTGCCTGGTTAGGAGGTATCAGTGAGCTTGGTGTTTTGCAAAGCCCACTCAGGACCCAGTGGGTGCAACCAATGATCCACCCTCAAGCACATGTACTCATGTGGTACACCACAGACCTGTGCCTGTTCTACACTGGGAGTCAGACAACCAATAGGACCCAGTCCCTGCCCTTAAAACATTGTGGAGACCATCTCATATGTAAGTAAAGAATAAGCCAGGAGTGATAAAACCTAGTCCCAGTACTCATGAGGCTAAGGTAGTAGGGTCATGAGTTCAAGACTAACCTGAGCTGCCCAATGAGAGCCTATCTCAAAAGTAAATAAACAGAGAATATATATATATATGGGGCATGATGGAAGACTATGCAAAGAACGTGAAACTTAAAGGGGAGGAACTCAATCCCACCTAGGAGGTTGTGGAGTCTTTTATGGCAGTGAAATCTCTCAAGCAGGGGCTAGCTGAAATAATTCTATTTTATACAACATGGAAACACTTTTGAGTAGGGTACAACTTGGTCACAGCAATTCCATAAGGAACACCCTGGTGGCATCTTGTCTTCCCAAGATAAGGAAAAGAGCCAGCTACAGGGGGAAGTAGATGTATAAGGGACTTCACAGAGCCCCCTGAGGAGCATGTGGTACCTTTCAGGCAAGCACTGACCTTTCATGGAAGAATAGCCCTTGTTTTCTGGTCCACTGACCTCACACCAGGCCTGCAGCCAGGATCAATAAGATTCATCTCAAGAGAATGAAGAAAAGACTGATGGCTATCATCAAAAAAAAGTGTGTACCCTACCATCTTCAGGCCCCATTTGTCACAGAGATGGAAGTCTGTCAGCAGCCTCCTGTGGGCGTCGACATACATAGACCCTCCAGGGAGTGCATCATATCTAAAAATAACAAAATCATCTTGAAGCAGATAAGATTTCCCTCTTTCCTTTCTGTTCTCCTGACAGTGTCTGCCAGCATATCTGGACACTGTATATAATAAAAGTCAGCAGAAGCCTTTCTCTCTGGGGCCCTCAGAAAGAGGAGTTCCACATGATCGCTGGCTCCCACCTCTCCCCACCATTAGACAGTCATAGGCACTAGAGAGACTGTAGAATGCAGGGCTAGAGAGGTAGCTCGGTTGGCAAAGCATTGGCCTTACACACATGAGGATCGAGAATCTATGCTTTTGTTTTTAAATCCAGGTATGGTGGCATGCACTTGTCATTCCAGCTCAGGGAGACAAAGGCAGGCAGCTCCCTGACCTAAGTCTGGTTGAATCTTGGTTCCAGGCCATTGAGAGACCCTATCTCAGAAGACAAGGTAGAAGTTCCTGAGGTACAATACTCAAGGCTGACCTGTGGCTCCACACACATAAATGCATGTCCGTACCACACTTACACACAGAGAGACAGAGACAGAGAGACAGAAAACCTTTATTTACAGGTTTTGCTATCAAACCTATTTTTGCAGGTAAAATAAACTAAGACCAAGAAGTTACTCTCACGAGCCTGCACATGACACGCCCACACTGTTTCCTTGTGTTCTGGTGCCCATGCTCAAGGAGGCTAGCTTCCAGAAGTTCTACCAGCCATACAGAACACAGCCTGGTGTCTGTCAGGAAGAGCCTGGTTTTATGGTCAGCCCATAGGAGAAGCCACGTCCTCAGACGACAACCTGGCTTCCTGGCGTCTCAGCACAGACAGCTGCCCTGCAAGCTTCCTGGAGGGAAACCCGTCACATCTCTGGTTTCTTGGAAAGAGCTGGAGTTTGGGAACGCTGGTGGTTTTGTTTTTCCAGGAAGGCCAGGAAGATAGAATGTGGGCTTGTTATGTGTGGGAGTCCGCACGTATATGTTTGGGAGTAGGAGAAGCCTGTTCTCACTCTCAGACTCCACTAAGCCTCTGGACAATTGAGGCAGCAATGACAGAACCTATGTCTGTTGTCCTGACTTCTGGTCTCAGCCCCAAGAATTTATTCCACCAACACCCCTTCCAGGGTGAGGCCTGAAATGCTAAGGAAGATAATGCCGAGATAATGCTGCCCAGCCTTGTCCACATCGTGGTACTTGAACGTGGCAGTGTAGATACAAAGATGCCACTGGAAGCTGAAGTCTAGGATCTGGGGATTTCAGACACCTAGGAAACAAGGGTCAGCAGTGTTGGCATCTGTCAGGATGATATCATCGGCTGGGTAACAGCTCAAGTGTGTCTGATTCTGAAGTCAGGCAGGACCAAGCTCCTCCACAGCCCTGTCAATTAAGTGTGCCTCATTGGAGGACCACCAGCAGCAGCACCAACACTAGAGCTTCTCACAAATGTAGAATGCCCCCAGCCATGTTCCACCAGCATCATAGCCTAACAAGACGTCCAGGTGGCTAACGTGCATGACCACGGTTTTAGACCAGAGGATGCCATCTCAGACGACCCAGGGACCAGGAGTTCCACAGTGAATCAGGGACATTGGCAGCCTAGAGCCAAAGGCCATGCCATCAGATAGGACAGTTACAACTCAACTCTGGCCACTTAAGACTGGGAGACCAGGAAGTCTGGGGACATCAGATCCTTCTCATCCTCTTATCATGTCTGCTCCCCCCTTGTCATTAATCTTAAGCTGCCAGTTTGATGCCTCCAATTGTCTCACATTATAGACATGGAGTTTTAAATTAGTCTTCACTATGCTGAGGGCTGCAGAGCCCAAGGAGAAGCCCCAGCTCAGATACCTCTAAAGTGGATAACCTTGGGCAAGCACTGGACTTTGGGGTCTTTTGTTTCTCACTGTGAGTGACCCTAATAAGCCCCCTAACTGGATGAGGGGTTATCCCACAGGCACTCTTAGAAATATGTTGGCTTTCCTCCTCTAGATCGGAGCTGCTTCCCAAACTTTCCTGGGTAGGAAGATCACCAGGGGATCAGTTAAGATACAGAGCCTGTCAGCAGCCTGAGTGGGGTTGCAGGGTACTGCCTGGGCTTTCATGGTTCTAGCAAGCCCACAGGTGATATCAATGCTTCTAGTCCTTGATCTTGGTCAAAGGTCAGCCGCTTACATTTTCCTCTCCAGTGACCACGTATCTTCTGTTGCAGCTACTCACCCTGCCTTGTAGAATTAAGCAGCCATGGATGACACGTGGGTGAATAGTATAGCTGTCTCCCAATAGAACTTTGTGTGGACATTAACATTTCAATTTCAGGGCCAGGAGATGGTGCAATCCATATAGCGCTTGTTGCAGAAGCAAGGCCCTGGGTGTGATCCCCAGAACCCTGTAGGGTAGCACACATACTTGTAATCCCAACAACAACAAACAAACAAACAAAAATGGTGGACTGTGTCTGAGTAAGGACAACCAAGGACAACCAACACACACACATACTCACATACAGCACATGCATGCATACCCACCCAACCCCATACACACAGTGTGTGCACATATTCCACACACACACACACACACACGTACTCACATACAGCACATGCATGCATACCCACCCAACCCCATACACACAGTGTGTGCACATATTCCACACACACACACACACACACACACACACGTAAGAAATTTTATTTTATGTCAGTTTCATAAATCATGGAATATTGTTCATCTTTGTATTTATTTCAAGTATTTAAAAATGTAAATACCATCTCTGTTTTATTTTGTGGCAGAGTTATGATATATATGTATGTATCTGTGTGTGTGTGTGTGTGTGTGTGTTCATCTCAGGCCAGCATCAAACTTGTGATTCTCCTGTTCCAATCTTATACCACTGCTCTGGACTTATAAATACCATCTTTAACTCATGAATTGCATCAAAATAGGCCACAGGCCAGTCTTAGCACTCAGGTATAAGTTACCAAAACTCTGTCCAAGACCATCTTGAATTCTAAGACTGGTTGTCTTAGTCACCTGCCAGATAACAAGCCAAGGGTATATAAACTGCACCCCCTGACACACACACACACACACACACACACACACACACACACGCACACACACACACACACCCTATCCTACTACCCCTCTTCAGCTCTATCCCTGCCTACGCCAGGGCCCTGGGCAGTTGAAAACCAGTCCTTCATCCTGCACAATGGGCAGGAGCTGGGAGGAGGAGGTGTTAACCCTCGGGGCTGACACTTGTCCGGTGACTCCCTTCCCTTCCATTCAGTTTTACAGTCAGCAACTTGCAGTAAAAATGTGGCCCAAAGAATCGGTGACCCGGGCACTCATCACCAGCACACAGTTATCTGATTTATTAAGGAGAAAAGAGGAAAGGAGCCCAACCTGATAAGCAGGACAATTAGCTCCCACATGGTCCATTATCTTCCCATCATGGTGGTCTCCCACCTCTTCCCACCCCTGGTAGCATGAACACAGGCAGCAGGGTGTGACATACTCTGGCCCCTGGACTTCAGAAGGCTCAGAGTAGGGGCACAGGCTTTTGAGGATTTGAGACCAACGGCTTGTGATAGCCTGAAAGGCGGCATCCTTCCAACTGTTCTAAGTTGGGCCTTTATGCAATACCCAAAGCGATGCTGGAGAGGCAGGGCCTCTAGGAAGCGATTAGATCATGAAGGCGCCACCTTCATGAATAGAGTCATGAAAGAGGCAGGGGAAAGGCCCTTTCCTATCCTGCAGAGTGCAGACTCAGGAAAAGCCTCATCTATAAAACCCTTAGTGGACACTGAGTCTCCTCGTCTTGATCTTGGATGTTCCTGTCCCAGAATTATGAGTCATGGACTTCTGTTCATCAATTGTACAACCAAAGATATTTTGTTATAGCAATCCAAAAGGATAAGGTGTGCCTCTTGCACATATCCAATAAATATTGACAGATGTGACGTCCAACTTATTTTAAGCTGAGAAGCCAGTAAATGTTTAGTGACTATTTTTGCAAATATATTTGTTATTTTTCTTGCAGCTGTGACAAAAACCTGGCAAGCAGCTTAAGGGAAAGGTGGCTTGTGAGGGGAAATCCACCGTGTCAGAGGGTCTCAGTCCATCAAGACAGGGTGGGTCATTAGCTGTGGGAGCTGTAGGTCCTCCTAGTAACCCCATAGTATCATGCACCGTAGCAATGGATGTAGTCACGAGCTTTCATGCCCCACAGGCTACCTGCTCACTGGGGAAGCACTCCACCACCAAGATACATTTCAATGACGCCTTAGGGCTGGAGATATAGTTCCGTGTTAGAACAGGGTTTCACTATGTAGCCCTGGCTGCCCTAGATCTTGCTCTGTAGACCAGGCTAACCTTGAACTCACAAAGATCTCCACCTGCTTCTGCCTCCCAGTAGAAATTAAAGGCATATGCTACCACACTCAACAGTCATGACCAAGATCCTGTCAGTCATGGATGAGCCTCTGGGTTCCAACCTCAGCACCACTAAAACACAATACCATAGGTACTGGAGGGATTTTGTTTAGATTTTTTGAGACATGATCTCACAATGCTGTCTAGACTGATCTCAGATCATGGACTCAGGCCATCCTACCCGCTCAGCCTCCCACACAGCTGGATCTGGAGGTGTGCATCACTGTGAACAGATAGGTTATGTTTTCCAAACCAGATCCCATTTTCTAATGCACGCGGAAATGCATGCCAGGCTAATAGTCTGTCATACGTGGGTTTGTGTGGTCATCAGCACCATGCACTGAGGGCCACTGGCAGAAGAAAGCTGGTACCCAGGTCCTGAACACACGTGATGCCTGTCTTATTCTTGGCTTAAAGTGACACTGGATGGCACCTAGTCTGACCTGTGTGTCCATTGCCCCATCTACTAAAAGGGAGAGTTGTCCTGATGCCTTTGAAAGTTCCTCACACACCGGGCCTCTTCTCTACGTTGCCATTATAGGCAGCACACCCACGATTTCAGCTGCAACACTCCCCAGCTGGGAGAGAAACCTGTGCAGTTTCAACTCTAAGTTCAAACGAAGTTCTTAAATCAGAGAGGGAGGTGAAATGACTTTTTAGGCAAGTCCCTGTATTTTCACCAACTCCTCAAAAAGCAGGGAAACGTGTAGGGAAAGGTTAACTACCATGTTCAGTTGACCATAGACTCCCAATTTCCAAGCATTCTCACTACCTTAACTCTATGCAATGAATCACACACACACAGAGACTTGTATTGTTTTTCAAAAAATCTTTACATTGCTTTAATATCTCCATAGTTTCTCTCTCTCTCTCTCTCTCTCTCTCTCTCTCTCTCTCTCTCTCTCTCTCTCTCTCTCTCACACACACACACACACACACACACACACACTTGTATTGTTTTTCAAAAACATTTGCATGACTTTAATATCTCCATAGTTCAGCAGGGAATCAGTCAGGCAAGAAGAAACCCCACGCCTCTGTCTATCTTTGGCTGTAGACAAGCACTCCCATTTTTTAAAGCAAGTCAGTATCTTTTTAATAACTCCCTAAAAGGCAGGGAAACATGTAGGGAAGGCTAAAACTACCATATTCAATTGACAGTAGAAGCTTTCCTGTGAGATAGCTCTGGCTATTGCTATACCTAGCGCATCCTCAGCACAACCCACATTCAAAACAAAGGCACACAAGAGAGAAACTCATGCCAATAAAGACAGTGCAGAAAATAGCTTAGATGCTATTAGTGTGGATTGGACTTTACAAGAAATAAATAACTTCCAGAGAACCTTTATTATGGACGTGTTATATACAGCTGGCCTTTGTTGTTTTGTGGACGTATTTGGTTTTACTACATCTTCTTTGTCACTCTGGAGGCATGTTTATAATGATAAACTCCATCTACAGATGGGGAAAGTGAGGTGTGGATCAGTGAGGAAGTTCCCAGTGTCCCACACTGCACGGCGTACAGTTACCTGATGCCCAAACCAATGTTCATGTTGATGCCTCCAGTCTTGGAGAATCCATATTTTCTAAAACTTTCATACATATATAATGACCACCAATTTGGAGAAATATAGAGATTGTGTGTGTGAGGAGGGGGATGGAGAAGGAGGGAGGGGAAGCGCCTCATCCCAGGTTACAGCATTTAAATGGGAAAGCTAAGATCTGATCTAGGTCAGCATCACCTGGAGCCTGCAAATCTCACCTGATTTCTTTCTTACAACTGGATGGGAAGATGGTGTGATTTAGTAAAGCCCCGGTGTGCATTAAATGCAGTTTTCCCAATCTGGCCCGACTCATGGGTTTTGGAAGATCGCTAAGCATGCTAGCAGTGGGCAATGGAACAGCTCTCTCCTGGCCTGTCCTTTAGCAGGCTATCTGCCTGATATCTACCTACCTTACCATCTGCCGATGGTCTGGATGCTTATTTTGTGACCCCCCGCCCCCCATGTCACCTCCGAGGTACTGGGAAGTGAGAGCGTTTGAAAGGTGACTGGGTTCTCAGGGATCCTGAATGGGATTAGTGCTGCTATGGTTTGATTCTAGAATGTCCCCTACAGGCTTGTGTTTGCAATTCTCAGACTTCAGCTCCTGGGGCTCTGCTGAAAGTTGTGGAGCCCTTAGTTATAGCCTAGAGTCATTGTTTCCTGGAAATGCCATGTGAACAAAAAGAAGCCTTCGCCATGAGCCTATATGAATGTTACATTTTCTGCCAGGTATTTTGTCACAAAAAAAAATATGCTAACATAATGTCTTTATAAAATAGTTTCAAGGCCAGCCAGCCAGGTTGAATCGATGAGCACCAGGTAAATGAGGGAGCTTGTTTCAAAGGAGATAGAGGACATTACTAAGGATGACCCCAGATGGTAGCCTATAGCCTTCACACACACACACACACACACACACACACACACGCACGCACACACACACACACACACACACACACACGCACGCACGCATGCACGCACAACACAAATATGCACATGTATGAACACACATACAAATGAGCATACACACATGGGCACATGGGCAAAAATTTGTTTTAAATATCTTGTAAGATAGGAATACAGAAACAGGAACAATAGGACAGTTGCTGGTGTTTGACATCTGGTTAACTCGCATTACTTTTTTTTCTGCAAGGATTTATGCCAATTTAAATTGGCCCGTTTGGAAGAGTTGGTGGCTATCGTTGTAACCTGACTCTCCTTCCCTGCCTGGGTTTATTGGTTGCATTCTATGTACTAAATCCCGCCCTAAGGACTGCACAGGCTTGCTTCGCTAATCCCATGGCCTGCATTTCCCCTCAGGTAGACACTGGCAACCGTTCCACAAATGAAGGAGAAACCCACTCCCTCATTTCATGAAAGACAAGTGAGCTGGTTTTAGAGGCTACACTTGGCTAATTTCTTTTCTTTTTAGTGTTTGGAATTAAGTCAGGTCCTTGCAGATCTAGGTATTTGATAGTTCCCTTCTTGATTTACCTTTCTCACCTAAACTGCCATGATTAGCTTTAAGAGTCCAGGCTGTGAGAGACCCACACCTTCCAGAGGCCCTCTAGCTGTGTTTATTTTCTCATTCTGGGGGCGTTCTGTGACCTTTCCTGGAAAGCCCAAGTTGATGGCCCAGGGAAGCCACCTAGAGATGTAGCCTGAGGCAATGAAAAGTTCTAAATGAAACACAGAACAGTCTTTGCCACCTTCTGCTTGTTTCTGTTTTTACTGCAAACAAGCCGAATTCAGCCTAAGAGGTGCTGAGTCACCTTTGTTCTCCCACCCATCAGGAAAGACAGGGAGGGCTGTGAAACAGAGTGAATAAGGCTTGGAAAGGAGCAGAGTCCTTCCAGTGCCAGGCCCTCCCACGCCAGACCTGACAGACAGGCAAGGGCTAGAAAAGAACCTGGTCCATCCCAGAGGGTTTACTTTACAGGTGAATGATGCATCTCCAGTCTACACGTGATTCCTTGTCGAAGGTCAGATTCTCAGACTACAGGGGAGATTGAACCAGGATAGCTTTGAGGAAGGAACAACCCAGCCTGAGGAGTCATTCACGGAGCCCGCTGTCCTCCTGGCCTAAGAAGGCCAGTGGTCACAGGGGAGCAGTGGGAAAGGATAGGAAACAGATTCCAGTTAGGGTCAGAGAAACTGTACCAAGTCTAGGGTGTTGCCTATAAGTACACAGTCTTTTAGGAGGAGAAATGGAATTAGTAGCTAGACAGAAATGTCTTATCAATAGAAAAGGGCTATTTCTCTTTGCTAGGTAATAAGGCCAAGAGATCTCAAACTAGGAAAAGGCATTTAAAGGCAATTACATGGGCTAGCAAGATAACTCAGCTAGTATAGGCCCCAGTCACCATGCCTGAAAACCCAAGTTCAGTCCCTAGAACCCACACAGCAGAAGGAGGGATTCTTTCACGTCATCCTCTCCTTGTTGAGTTTGAATTAAATTCTGACAGTGCTGTTCCCATGACATTTTCATCTTGACTCTAACAAATATTAGGGTTAGAAAAGATTAAAAAGAACATAATATTTTAATTATAATGTTCATTTACTCACTTGTGTTGTATGTATGTACATACAAACTGCTTTTCATAGTGAATATACCAGTTTACGCTTCAAGGTTCACATCTGAATTCTACCAAACTTCCAAGAAAGGCCTAATATAAACATGCTCCAGCTGTCCCACAAAATGCAAAGAAGTAACTGGCCATCTAATCATGCCTTTTCATACTCTCTTGATCTGGAGGAAACGAAAACCTCTTACCGTCGGTGTCTTTATGAGCAGGCACTCATGGAATTTCTGTGCTAAAGTGGACAATGTTGTAATAAACAAGAGAAGGAAACAGGAAAAGGAATTTTAGGTGGCAAACGAAGATTCTGGTAAATGTTTGGAAACAAAAGGATATTCAGATAATAACAGCTACCCCCATAAACTCAAGGACCAGCAACCAAATAAAGGGAAGTACAGGACACAGAAAACAGCCACCAGCATCCATTGAGAGGGCATCATGTTCAGGAAACAAAATGAGCTTCTACTATTATCTGGCTTCGATCACAGAAACTCCTTTTATGTGCATGAATGTTATTGGGTTCTCGTGTTGGGTGCCCAATTTGTCTGACTTAAAGGGAGCATGTCATTCAAAGCAAATATAAAGGAGGATGACCCAAGAATGTGAATTCAGCTCACCCTGAGTGATGTGGTCCACTCTGGAAGGGGTTATATGAAATGTAGCCACAGAATAAAGAAAACCATAAATCAATTCATTCAACAAATGTGTCAGTAGAGATATTAAGTAGATGGGCTATATCAAGTAATAATTTGCCCTAGATGTCAAAGAGATCAGATCCTATCCATTATCCACAGGAAGGACTAGAGCACATTCCAACAAGAACGTAGTTGTGAGAATGTTAGGGTAGATACAAAGACTAAAAGTAAAAGCTACTTTTTATAGAAAAACCTAAATAGCCCATGACAGTGTTGTCTCTTTACCTGAAACTTTCCATTTTACCATAATTATGGTATTCTACCTGGCCAAAGTCAGCCTTCATCTTCCCAAGATCAATCTGAGGAAGAAAACAGATATCATGGTCTCTTTGGGAAAGACAGATACCAAAGGAAAGAGTAGAAGACTAGACTGAACTGTGCTCAGCTGTTTCTCCTTCCGCTCCTCCAATCAATAAAATAATGCTCCCCCTCTGGGTGTGTGTGGGATTAAGTAGCAGGCAAGTGAGTGTTTTCTCACAATGAATGAGGCTGCAAGAATTTGGAAATAAGATTATCTTGGCTATCTCTTCCCTCACTCAAAGGCTCCTCCCCAACCCAAAGGCACTGAGCTCCCAAAGAAAAGGACTTAGGGCACTCAAGTTCCCCCACAGTGAAACATTCTGCTGCAGACAGGAACTTCAACTAGAACGCTCTCAAGCCAGCACAGCTGGCCTGATAGCCAGTAACCAGTGAATTCACTCACCCTAGATCAATTATTTTGACTACAAGAAACAAGATACCTTGGGCTCTAAGAAATATCATCTCAGGCTGGGTATGTGGTGACTTCATGTCATTAATTCCAGCACAGTCTGAGGCAGGATGATTTCCATTAGTAGAAGCCAGCCTGGACTTACATAGTAAGTTCTAGGCCACTGTGGATAAGAAGAGATGAGAAAATAAAATAAAAAGGAAATTCCATTTGAAACTAGCTTGGAGCTCTCGGGCCTAGGGAAGGCACCTTCCCTGTGGAACACTTCCTCTATGCTGTGTTGGCTGATGTCAACATCGTAAGCTACGTGGGTTCCATTCATCCATATCTACCAGGACCAAAAAGACCTGGAAGAATATGGATTCTCCCACAGAGCTGGCCATACACACCTCAACAGTAAAAAAAAAAAAAAAAAAAAAAAAAACCAAGCACTTACTTGGCTTCTCCCCCAAACCTGTACTTCCCACGGCCTATCTATCTCACTGGAGTAGGGCCAAGGGAGGGAGAGGAAATCTGTCCTTCCGGTTGCCCCAGCTCCAAACTTAGCATCATCCTTCACACCTGCCTTTGTATCATGCCGTTCCTTCTGCCCCTCAGCAAAATCCCTTCTGGATCCCCTTCACGATAGTCCCAGGACCAGCCGTCCTTGCTCAAACCCCTGTCATCTCTCACTGCGTTATTAAGCTGGCTTTCTAACCTATCATCTCCCCCTTCTTTGGCACTTGATTTAGCCTTCTCACACCAAAGTCATCCTTTTCACCATAATGAAGAGCTTGTCAGTTTCCTGACCCAAAACCTCCATGGCTACGGATGGCCCTGTCTTTTCAAGGAAAACCTTCAATTCATGTAGGGGTTTTAAGACCCACTAGGACCTGCACCACCTATCCGATGGCCCTTCTGCCATTCTTCCCTGGATTCCCCTCCACTGACTCCACACCAGTGTCCACGCTGTCTGGCAAGTCTAGCCAACACCTTCAGCTTCAGCCCTCACCATTGTGCCGTCTGCTGGTATCTTCCAGAGAAGCGTGGGGCTCATGCTTCCTCTTCCTTTAGGTACCTTATCAATGTCCCATTCTTTTTATTTATTCTTCTCTCATACATTACATCCTGACTTCAGTTTCCCCACCCCATCCCTCCCAGTCCCTTCCCCAAATCCACTGCTCCTTTGTTTCCCTTCAGAAAAGAAGAAGCCTCCCAGGGACATCAACCAAAAATAGTAAACAAGTTACAATAAGACTGGGCACATGCCCCCACATCAAGACTGGGCAAGACAATCCAGTAGGAGGACAAGGTCCCAAGAGTAGGCAAAGAGTCAGAGACAACCCCCACTCCCACTGTTAGGAGTCCCACCAGAACACCAAACTACACAATGTTGTAAGGGAGGGATGCTTGTTGGTTCCCGGCTACTCAGACTCCCAAAATAATCACACAGAAACTATGTTATTTAAATCACTGCTTGGCCAATTACTTAAGCATATTGTTAGCTAGCTATTACATCTAGAATCAACCCATCTCCATTATTTTATATCTTACCACGAGGCTCATGGCCTACCAGCAAGGTTTCAACATGTCTGTCTCCAGCGGGACTACATGGCTTCTCCCCGACTCTGCCTTCTTCCTCCCAGAATTCAGTTGAGTTTTCTCTACCTCGCTAAGTTCTGCCCTATCAACAAGCCAAGGCAGTTTCTTTATTCACCAATGGTATTCAAAGCATACAGAGGGGAATCCCACATCAATAACATACGTGCAGAAGACCTAGCTCGGACCCATACAAGCTCCCTCATTGCCATTTCTGTGAACTCCGTGAGCCCTGCTAAGTTGATTCTGTGGGCCATGTTCTTTTAGGGTTCTCGACACCTCTGACTCATACAGTCCCTCCTTCCCCTCTTCTGCAGGGTTCCCTGAACTCTGCCTAATGTTTGGCTGTTAATCTCTGCATCTGCTCCCATCAGTTGCTGGATGAAGCCTCTCTGATAATGACTTGGCTAGGATGCAGTCTACGAGTATAGCAGAGTATCACTAAAAATTATTTCATTGACGTTTGTGGTGGAGGGCAGTTGTGTTTGGTTCAATCCTAGTCTCTGCACTATCCAATCTCTGGTTCCTGGCCATCCAGACAGTGTTAGGCCTGGGCTCCCTCTCGTGGCATGAGCCACCAGTTGGATCAGTCATTGGTTAGCCACTCCCACAGGTTCTGTGCCACCATTACCCCAGCACGTCTTGCAGGCAAGACAAATTGTAGGTTGAAGGTTTTGTGGCTGGGTTGATGTTTCAGTACTACCGCTGGAAGTCTTGCTTGGTTACACAAGTTATGAAAACACAGGAAATAAATAATCTCCCACCAGCACAACTAAAAGAAGGGAAGTACACACCACCGCCAACAGCAACAACAAAATGACAGGAATTAGCAATCATCAGCCATTAATATCTCTTATTAGCAATGGACTCAATTCCCCAATATAAAGACTCAATGTCTTTTTACTAGAGAGTGCTCTGACAAGTTCCGTATGAAATAGCCCCATTCTGACTCACCTCAACCCAATCCACACTCATCTCCACCTAACTACTATGTATTTATTTATGGATGATCATCCCATCCAGCCCCACTGCTGCACCCCCAGTTCCTATAATAATACCTGGCTCACAACTGGGGCTCCATAAATATTTGTTCAGTGAATAACTAGGCCTTTAGAGTCAGACAGACTTCAGTTGGAATGTCAGTGCTTCTGTGTGCCAACTCTGAGTCCTTTAGCTGGTAACGTCCTTGCTGGGACACAGTTTTTAATGTACGAAATGGGAATAATCGTAGTAATCGCATAGAGTTCTTAGGGAGACTAAATGAATTACTATAGGGCTTGTAGACTGTGCCTGGCACAAGAAAAGCACTCATCAAGCACATCATCCATCATTGGTGTTATTATGACCATTGTCATTATTATTATTTATACAGAGGCTGAGTCACATGCCCCAGCCCAGGGTCCCACCCCAGTTTCCCCATCCTTCCTCTCCAGCCAGAGGTGGAGTGGGTGATTTGGATGGTGGCAGCCTGCCCTATGAGTCAGCGGTGATCTCCAGCCATGCTGGGGTCCTCTGGCACAGGCTGCCTTGGCCAAGGGGCCCTTGAGTTGAGTCATCAGGGCTGCGATTCCAGCTGGAGGATGCTTTGGCAGTGGAGTTTGGCTGGCAGAGTTTGGCCTCCTAGGTTCTTCCAGGAAGAGACTGGGCACCTGCCCCATGAAGCTCTCGGATGCTAACACCGTGCTAGCATTAAACCTGTCTGCTAGTGCAGCATGCAAAAGAGCCAGAGGAGTAAATGGGGGAGAGCTATAAGGAGAAAAGTTGCCTTTGATAACCTGGCTCAAGCTAGAGTCCTACTATGGAAGACAGGTCACAGGGCTCTGAATTCAAGCTATATGACCTCAAATACGCCCTTTGCTTGTCTGGGCCTTGTCTGTGAAGTATGAAGGACAACATGACCCTTTCACAGTTCGACCAGGATTTTTTTCTGAGTGGAAATGGCCCTCGGTTACTTTTTCCCTTACTGTGACAAAATGTTTGACAGAAGCAACTTATAGGAAGAGGGCTTGTTTTAGCTCAGTTTAGTTGTCCCCAATCATTGTGGGAGGATGGGTTTGTCTTAGCTCGCTGTTAATTGCCCCACCACCCAGTCATGGTGGGTGTCTTCGTTACCATTCTATTGCTGTGAAGAGACACCATGACCAAGGCAGCTCTTATAAAAGAAAGCATTTCATCGAGAGCGGGCTGATGGTTCCAAAAGATTAATCCGTGATAATCATAGTGGGAAGCATGGTGGCAGGAATGCAAGAACAGGGCTGAGAGCTTATATCCCTTTGAGTCCTCAAATCCCATCCCCAGTGACTCCCATCCCCAGTGACACACCTCCTGCAACAAGGCCACACCTCCTACAACAAGGCCACACCTCCTAAACCTTTCAAACAGTTCTGCTCCCTGGGGACCAAGCATTCCAATAACATGAGCCTGTAGGAGCCATTCTCCTTCAAACCACACAGTGGGAAAGGCTTGGCAGCTGAGGCTCAGTCCCTAGCAGTGGAGCTTACCACACAGTTACATCTCAGTGGGTCAAGAAACAGAGAGAGTTCAGAGGAGGAGCCAGGCATTTCACATCCTCCATCTAGGCTCCATCTCCTAAAATTTCTAAGACTCCCCCCAAAACAGTGCCACCAGCTGAGGAATAAGTGTTCGAATAAACATGTGAGCTTGTGGGAGATGGTTTTCCATCACAGCATGAGAACATATACTATCTTCCAGTCCCAAGTCCTTTATGAAGCCTTCTCGGATCCACCCCACAAAGTCCCAGCCTTCAGTAACCTTTGTAGAAGGGGAGAAGAATTTCTCCTCTCTTATGTTCCTAACTCTCCCACCACCCAGAGAGGAAAGGCATCAATTTAGTCCTTCCTTCTTTCCTCCCTCCCTCCCTTCTTCCTTCTCTCCCCTCTTCCTTCCTTTCTTCCTTTACTTCAACAGTAACTATTTATTGGTGAATACTGTGTTGTGTCATGGATGTGCAGACCGTGGCCTAGTAGGAGAAAAAGTTAGTAATTGTAAGATCTTCAGTAATGAAATATAATGTTCATTGGGATTTCTTGGAATAGTTACCAAGTAGTCAAGATATAAGTAATTGTTAAACTAGTTAGCTTTAATCCCTTCATAAATGAAACTGGTATCTTTTGGTCAAAGAATGCTTTCTTAAGAATGCCTGAATTGGTTAAGACACACCCAGAAGTTTGGGGATCACTGGCTTAGGGTTTTTGTAACTCTTGAATGTCTCTCCCAGCTTTGGATCTTTGGGGTCTTCTTGGTCTCTAAGATTTGGGGTCTTCTAAGCTCAAGGACTGATTCTGGGCTAAAGTATGAGTATGCACTGACAGTAATGTTACACGGAACCCGTCCCTCTGTGCAGGAAGAAGGGAGAGTTTGTACATATTTATGTATGTGCAGGTGCACATACATGTGGAGGGCGGAGATCAACCTCTGGATCCATTTCTCAACTGCAGTACAAATATCTTTAGCTAAGTAATTTGTTTAAAATAAAAAGTCACTGCAAGTCTAAGGCTTCAAAAATCATACACTGAGCTGATGAATCCCGATGGGAGGAACTCATGGCTAGGGAGCAGGGAGCAGCCCCTGCCGATCTTTTTTTTTTTTTTTTTTTTTTCCGAGACAGGGTTTCCCTGTAGTTTCTAGAGCCTGTCCTGGAACTAGCTCTTGTAGACCAGGCTGGCCTCGAACTCACAGAGATCCGCCTGCCTCTGCCTCCCGAGTGCTGGGATTAAAGGCGTGCGCCGCCACCGCCCGGCCCTGCCAATCTTTTATAGCCACTTTCTTTCCAGAACCAAACAGAGTCACAAAGGAAGGGCATTAACTCCTGCCTACAGAATCTGAAGGAACCTCCTTCAGTGTCTCGTCTCCAGATGCTGACCGTTGGTCCACAGGTCACATAAGAACCACAGTAACACTTTCCAGGGCATCTCCTCTAGTGACCCAATCATCCCTTCCAAGGCTGCACAATCTCATATGCCTTCCTAGTAGCACAACGTGGACCAGGCTGCCCACCTATGAGCCGTGGGAGGACACCATTAGGATTCGTGAACTTTGCCTTTTGAGCCCAGATACACAGTGGTGCTGGCCACTTCCAGTGGCTCCGAAGCTCCTCTGCAGATGGCCTGGGAGGGATCCACACCAGTCCACCAAGCCCCATCCCACAGCACAGAGCTCCTTAGTTCTGCTGGGGTCCCGCTGAAGCGCTCAGCAGCCGTGGGGGTGGCCAAGCAGCACACCATAGTCTCTACTCTCCCACTTCCAGAGCCATCTTGTCTGTGTACCAGTTTGGTACACAGCCCTCTCTGTCCCAGCACACACTGGGAGATGATACCTTTGTCTCCTCTGCTCAGCTCCAAGATGGGAGGGACCCACTTTTCATCTCCTTGAGTGAGCATATTCATAGACTATTTCCAGTGAAGTGCAAAGAAGTCTTACCAGCAGGCGACCACTTAGGGCTCATAGAATGAAGACCTTTATCTTTTTCCAGATTTTCTTTTCTATTGTAGCCCTTGTTCGATCGGATATGTGTAATATATTTTCAACTACAGAAGTGCACCTTATGAAAGGTGGATCAAAGTGGTTACAAAATTGCATTCCCTTGATCATTTAAAAGCAGCTTCCCCTAAATGGTGCTTTAAGAAAAAGACAGGAAGATATGAGATGCTTTGGAACAAGCCGTGGAACAAGAAAGCTCACATTGAGCTGCAAGATAGCCCTGTCAGCAAAGGGCTTGCTTTGCAAGCTTGAGGATCTGAGTTCAATCCCCGGGACCCATATTAAAAAATAATAATAAATAAGTCAAGTATGTTAGTGCCTGTTTGTGACCTCAGCACTGGGAAGATCTAGAGACAGACAGATCCCTGGAACTCTGGCCAGCTCAACCTACTTGGTGAGTTCCAGACTAAGAGACTCCATCTCAAAATAACAAGGTTGAGGAAAGATATCTGTGACTGTCTTCTGACCTCTGAATGTGTACCTCCACATTCATGAACACATGCATGTACATACACACACGCACACACACACACACACACATGCACACATACATGCACAGACAGACTCACACTGAAACTGTAGCCTCCACATGATAATATTTTGGGGTTTTTTGTTTGTTTGTTTCTTCTTGTTGTTGCTGTTGTTTTTGTTTGTTTGTTTTTCGAAACAGGGTTTCTCTGTAGTTTTGGAGCCTGTCCTGGAACTAGCTCTTGTAGACCAGGCTGGCCTTGAACTCACAAGATCCACCTGCCTCTGTCTCCCGAGTGCTGGGATTAAAGGCGTGCGCCACCGTCGCCCGGCCACATGATAGTATTTGCAAGATGGGGCCTTTGAGAGGTTTGCTTGAGTGTGAAGGGTGGGACCCTCCTGCTGAGTTTAGTATTCCTTTAAGAGGAGCCCCTGGAGAGCCTGTTCCCACTCTCTTCACGTGAGGACCCAGCAAGAAGGCAAGGACCTGCAAGCCCTCACCAGAACCAGCCATGCCAGCCCTGTTTGGAGACCATAATATGCAACTGGAACAGAGGGGAACCAGAGGTGTCTGCAGTGTAAGACTGCAGTCACTGGAGAACACCTGGGTTGTAGGCACAGCTGCCCCTCCCCCAGGGAAAATGTGGAAGGTTGCCGTTTTGCTTGTGTTGCGGGAATGGCTGCAATTCCTCTAGATGTCCTAGATGAACTGGATCATGTTTGACCCAAGTTGCTTTTTTTACTGTTGTTTACCACACACAAAGAAGGGCCCACGCCCACTGCCAGACATGGCTATTTGCACTTTTAACCTCCTTCTGACTATAATTTTATATCCTCACCCCGTTTGTCTTTTTCTTTCCGTCCTACTTGTTTTTAAATCTTTATTATAGAAGTTCTCAAGCACACACAGAAGAGGAGAAAATGGTCAGTCTTCAGCTTCCACCAGTATTTCACGTTCAGTTTTGCCTCACAGACACACCCTCATTTCCTCTCAAACATCAGATACTTTTTCATTTTTAAAAACCAAGATCTGTTTCTCATACAACTCCTCCTTCTAAAGTATGTGATTCACTGGAGTTTCTTTGTTCTTGGCATTTGCTCAGCTGGGAGCCGTGAACACCCTGGAACTCTATCTTTGTGCTCCTTCCCCATCAGAAGTCACTACCAACCCCCCTCATCGCCTAGGTCCTGGCAGCCACCCTTCCTCTTTCTGTGTCTATGGCTCTCTGGATTGTTTCAAAGCAAATCCCAGAGAGCATGTCATTTTATCCAGAAATAGCTCAGAATGTATTTTTAACACATAAAGGCTCCTTTTTGCTGTAGCATAGCCGAATGCCACTATTACACCTAAAACCTAATAATCCACAATCTTAACATACAGTCAGTGTTCAAGATCTCCCCTTTTCATTTGGATCTTTTGTTTGGCCAATTTTGTTATTGTTGTTGTTGTTTTAAATAAGAGTCTTGCTATGTAACCCTAACTGACCTGGTACTCACTGTGCAGCTCAGTTTGACCTTAATTCTTCCTCAGCCTTCCAAGTATGGGGATGACAGGCATGCACCACCATGCTTGTAGCCCCCTTGTTCTGGCTGTAGCCAAACAAAGCCTGAATTCTCACAGCTAGTATGACTATAACAGCCCCTCTTCCTCTGTTCTTACTGGGTTTTTTTTTTTTTCTATGTCATTTAGTTATTGGATGGAAAACGGGTACTTTTTCTCTAGCATTTCCTACATTCCAAGTTTAGCTGGTAGCAACCCACGATGCTGTCACTGTCTTCCCTGGGAGCTGGGCAGGTAGATCCCGAGATGCCATGCAAGTCAGATTCTGAGATGAAAAGAGTACACTCCTTGAGTGGGTAAGGACATTATCCCGCATCTCACCTGAGACACAGCCCTGTCTGAAGAGTTCTCTCTCATGTTAAGCTGACCTGTGAGTTCAGGTTTTATCTTCATGCCCCACACCTTAGGACATTTCCAGAAATCCTTCCTGAACAGTCTGGGCGTTTACTACTGTTGCCTTGATGCACTGTTGCTAGGGTTTGCCAAAGGATGCTCTCCTTGGTCCTCAACCCTCCATGTAGTATCAGAAAAGAAGATTTCTTCGCCTTTTACTAGCCCAGTTTTCTGAATAATAATGTGCCTTAGTTAACTCCAAAGGTGACCATCACTTATTTTTAAGTCATGGATTTTTAATAATTCGATGTATTTAAATCTGTTGAGTTTGTTAAATTTTTTTTGTCACTCAAATGATCAATCTTTGGTTTCTAGAAATTGTTCAGAAAGACCCGTGATCTTGATTTGACTGTTCCTTCTGCTTGCCATGATGAGATGCCTTCCAGCTCATCACATATTTTCTACCTAAATCCTGGGGTCGGTCATGGCTCCTTTCAAGATAACAGCATTTTTCTAAGGACCATAATCAAAGTGCTAAGCATGTTTGTTGCTATTTTGCTGGCCACTTCTTCTAGGTCTTTTCGAGGGCATAGGAAAAAGTAGAACATAAATCTACACTGACATTTTCAATTCAAATTTTAGATAAGAGAGATTTAATTTAATTTCTATGATTTTCAAATTGTATTTCTTTTTCACTTAAGGCTAGGGATATAACTTGGTGGTGTAGCACTTGGCAAACATGGGAGCAGGAAAAGAAAGAGGAAGGAGGGGGGAGAGGAAAAGAGGGAGGGATAGGAGGAGATAGTGAGGGGAAGGGAGGATCTCGACTCCTAATAATTCTGACATTATTGTTATCTTGGAGCTTTTCAAATAACATTTCCATTATCATTCCCACAATGTAGTCCTTAAATAACAATCTATATACATACACAGATTCCTTATTCATTTTTTAAGAATTTTTTACATACTTTCCACCAAGGACATACAGTTTCTGCTGTGTTAAATTGCTGTTGTTCAAATTAAACAAATATTTATGAACCATGTCCTTGTGCCAATTATTGATTAGGCAGAAAGGCAGATGGCATTTTCTTCTTTAACGTCCTCCAAATGTAAACTGCCTCTAGATCCTTTTAGTGTCTTAAAATGTCTCAAACTCCATGGACCCCAGGATCACTCAGCATATTCTGGATATAGCTCTATGCCCCTCCCTCCATCAGGAATGCATCTGTACAAACAAGTGTTCAGTTCGTAGCCTGCATGGCTCACCACACACACACACATACATACACACACACACACACACACACACACACACACACACTTCACTCAGACCTCTGTTCAAACTTGACTTCATCCATCATCTGGGTGGTTCCTCTTCTCACCCAGCATCCCTCATCCGCCACACCCTGCTTTATCTTACTCCACAACATCCTCTCCCTGTTTTCTATCATGCCACTAACAGTTTATTGGCTTAAACAACTGCGTGTCAGCTTTCTGTTACTATCAAAAAAATTCCTGAGATAATCAACTTTAAAAGGTCGTTCTGCCTCACAATTGTGGATGTTTCAGCCCTTGGCTGTTTGGGCTTGTAGTGAAGCAGTGCATTGTGGTAGGAAGGTGCGAGAGAAAGCTACTCACCTGGTGGTGATCAGGAAGCTAACAAGGAAGTGAAGGAGCTGGAATTCCAATATCCTTTCCATGACATACCACAGTGACCTAAAGTCCTCCCACTAGGCTACATCATAAAGGTCCTACCACCTCCCAATAGCACTCTAGGCTGAGGAGGAAGCCTTTAATACAGGGGTCTTTGGTGGAATTTCAGAATCAATCGATGGCAATCATCTATAACAGTTCAGGGAGAACAATAGGGAATTAATTGATTGTTTAATGACTAAATGAACACACACACACACACACACACACACACACACACACATATATATATATATATATATATATATATATATATATATATATATATTTGCAAGAACCCATGAGGGATTGATTGGTTCTGTCGCGAAAGACACCAAATTCACAGTTTCTCATGTTCTTCATTGTGATGGTTAAAGCTGTCAACTTGACAGCGTCTAGGGTCGCAGGAAGATGATCTGGTCATGGCTTAGTGGGCTATCTCCATTAAGTTTATTGATGCGGGAAGCCCTATCTTAATGGTGGGTGGAGTTATTCCCTCTGCAGCGAACCCTGAACTGTAAGGAGAAAGCAAGCTAAGCACTAAGGCACCCATTGCTGTCTGGGTTTGAACATGATGTGAGCAGCTGCTTTCTCAGGACTGTGTACCTCGAACCGTGAGCCAGAGTTAATCCTTTCTCCCTTAAGTTGCCTCTGCCAGGGCATTTTATTAGTAGGAAAAAAGACCAAGATATTAGTAAAATATTTTCATGCTGGCACATAGCATACACATTTATACACCCCTGCATACTTTTAATCACTTCTACTTATCATATCTAAGATGATATATATTCTTGGTAAATTATTGTTGTTGAATAATGACAAAAAAGGTTTTATGTATTTAGTAGGAACAGAATTTTTGGCCAGATATTTTCAAGCTACAGTTGGGTAAAATTAGGACTCAAAACCCTTAGCTAAGAGGGGATAACAGTGTTTATGACAACAGGTACTGGGCTGGAGTATGGGTGTACAAGAGAGGCAGGAGCCTGGCTGTTCTTATCCATGGGACTTGGTACCTGTTAACTGCCTTGCTTCTACTAATGCAGCTTAACACAGTATTTGTCCTGCTAAGATGCATATGGAGCTACCTGCCTCTAGACAATTCTTTCAGGTCATTGTCGTACATGAAATCCTGAAAGTCCACATCTCTCCTTGAACTTGGATAACTGACTATTCCTGCTCCAGAGGGCACTTTTGCATTTTCCCATTTCCCATTGCATTTCCCATACACACATTTCAGTGTGTAGCTCCTGTGTTCTCATCCATCTTCCCAACTCATTCTGTTAACCGTTGCTCTCAGCTCTACATCACTTTTGATCTTGGTGGACCTTTCTCAGACCGGCTTTCAGCCGCTTCTTAAGTTACTTCTCTGAACTTTGCTTTCCTTAATTCTTACCTGAGATAGTAACTACGTTGTGTAGTGATGGAGCTGCGGGCAGGCCTGCTTTTCGTCCTGCCCCGCTCCCGGCCACCTGCTAGCTTATGCCCTGAAATAACAACATACAAACTATATTCATTTAAACACTGCCTGGCCCATTAGTTTCAGCCTCTTACTCACATCTTGCTTTAACCCATATCGAATAATCTGTGTAACACCACAAAGTGGTGTCTTACCAGGAAAGATTCAGCATGTCTGACCTGGTGGCTGGCTTCATGGCATCTGTCCCAGAGAGGAGAGGCAGGGCAATTGTCTGAGCCATCTACCTCACTTCCTTCTTCCTGTTCTGTCTACTCCACCCACCTATGTTCTAACCTATCAGGCCAAACAGTTTTCTTTATTAATTAACCAATGAAATCAACAGATTGATAGAAGACCCACCTCCATCAACGTTGTAAGAAGTTTATGACTTTTAATTAAATGATAATAATTGTCCAAGGACTTCCCTAGCATAATGCCTACCACATTCTAGGGGCTCAACAGAAGTTGGTTTATTTTAATCGGATAGTTGCTGAGGGGTTTTGCTGGCGTAGAACCACAGGTAAACACTCTGTTTTCTACCATCATTCCTCCAGTTGCAAGCTTACCTCCCCCACACTCATCCCATTTCACCTCTTTGCTGTGTAGGATCATGAAAGCTGAGGCTCATAGCAGAGGTCCAGGATCACAGTAAATGTTATTTAAATATGTATATGTATTTGTTGGTCTTTTCTTGTTGCTCTAGCTTCTCGGTAATGGACTAGGGAGTAGGGATCTCAGGTCACATGGGGACTGGCTATAAACTTTCTAGTCCCACCCCTACAAAAATATATTTACATATTTAAATAGCATCTACTATGTTCTCGGACCACTGTAGCCTCATGGCAGCCAGCTAAGTTGCCTATCTAGAAGGCTCTACAACCTCCTTAAGCTGGAGACCAAGGGTGCAAACACATGCGCTTGTGGGGAGGACACTTCCTATTCAAAACACTGCAGTACCCTAAGAAAATGGCCAAATGCAAACTCCTGAGGATTGGATGGCTATTAGACTTTACTCATTCATATGACCTCATAATTAAAGAGTAAATGAGTCAAATGGAGGAAGCATCTCTAAAAACTGTCAGTGAAGTGACTCAACAATATATCACATGGTGGCTTACACACAGAATTATTTCAAGTAACCATGGGAATCATTGCTTTTCTAGGGTTTTTTTTTTTTTTTTTTTTTGGTGAGTTAACTTTTTTTTTAGCCTGCAACCCTCAGCACCACAATCCGTTTCCATCATCATCCTCACGTAGATGAAGAGCAGATACAGGCAGAGGTCAAGACCACCCACGTGGACCATTCATTCATTCTTGGGTCAACATGTCATGAAACAAGGCAGAGGCTCTTGAAGAAGTAGCTGCCAGGACCCTCACAAGCCCCAAACTTGTTGGAGATATCTGAGCACATGATGAACAGTCCTTTGGGGATGGAGATCATCCTCCTGTCCCGTGTTGGAGTTTCAGGTCTTCACAGGAGACTTCCTGCTGGAAGAGTCTGACTGGAATCCTGGCCCTTCTGCAGTTCCTCTTGTTGTCTTTGGATGCTTTCCCTCCTAGTTTCTCCTCAAGAAGGAGCGTGTGTGCCCACACTCACACACGCACACACGTGTGCACATGTGTATACATATACACATGAGAGAAGAAAGGCACTTTTACAGGCAGTCAGGGTCAGGCAGGTGAAACCCTGAGCATCAATATGGTGGAGATAGTGTGCAGGAGAGACAAAGGGGTCATCGAAGACAGAGAGCAGGGGAAGCCTAGCCATGAGAGAGGGAAAGGCAAGCTGAAGATGAAAGAGAGAACAGGGTGAAAGGAGCAACCGTAAGGAACAAATTAGACAAGAAGATGGAAAGATGGAGCATGATAAAAGAGGGAGAGAAAGATGTTCAGAGGGGAGGAAAGATGGGGTGAGGAAGGAAGACATGGGAAGGCAGGGGGAGGCGGGGAGGGGAGACAAGAGCAGAGGTGCAGGCGAGAGGGGGTGGGGAGGCTGCGTCAGCACAGTTGTTCTCCGGCCCCGCACTCTGGGCAGCACATGGGTTCCCTTGCATCACAGTTCCTTTGGGCCTTCCTGTTTTTATCACACCTTTGGGAACCCTTGGAGGTGTTTCCAGCCAGTGAATCGTGCAGAGTACCAAGTTTCCCTGTTTGGGGCCCAGCTCTACCTCCCACAGCTGTGCTTCTCATGGCCCTCAACACCCTCTGTCCCTGACCCAAGGACCATCCCAGAGTCCTCTCCAGGATCCCTGATTCCATTTCATCCCCAGGAATGTCTAACAGAAGCTATAACCCTCTAACAGGGTCGATCTGGGTTAGACACCCGAAAAACTTCATTTTATAAAAAGGCATACTTGTACAGTGTGGGTCTGGAGAAATGGGTCCGTGGTTAAGCCCTCACCATGAGGACTAGAGTTCAGATCCCCAGAACCCCCGAAAGTGGTGGGTGAGCGTGGCAGCCTGCCTGTAATTCCATCAAGGAGCTCCTCCTTGAAGGCAGAGATGGGAGAGCCCTGAGAAAGTTGGCTAGCAGGACTAGCTGTGTGGGTGAGCTCTGGCTCCATTGAGAGACTTCTGTGAATAATGTGGACCATGACTGAGGATGCTTCATAGCACCAACTGTGGGCTTACACACACAGCCCTGATGGAAAAACTGTCCACCCCCAGAGCACACTTTCTTTCGTTCTCTGACTCGCTGATGTCTTCCACTGCCATGACACTCTCCCAACTCTAAGTTCTAGTCTCCCTCCAGCTTCTTACACTCATTCCAGAAAACACCTTTTAACATGTACACTGTGCCAGGCATGAATATTATGACTTTGAACAAAAATCATTGTCCATCCCCGAGAAGCTCAGCACCTAAAGGGAGACAGGCACAGAAGACCCAGGGCAGGGCCAGGATTTTTATTTTTGAAACCCAGCATTGTACAGTTTGGGGAACCCTCTGAGAAAGAAAGAAAGAAAGAAAGAAAGAAAGAAAGAAAGAAAGAAAGAAAGAAAGAAAGAAAGAAAGAAAGAAAGAAAGAAAGACAGAAAGACAGACAGAAAGAAAGAAAAAAAGAAAGAAAGAAAGAAAAAAGAAAAAGAAGAAAAAAGAAGAGAAAAGAAAGATCAGCTTGTTGCTAGGGACATTTGACTCTTTTGAAAGAACCCATGAGTTATGCCAGCTCTGAAGGGGGCAGAATGAGTGACACTCCCCCCCTCCCCAACTATTCAGACAGGAAGGTGGGCTGACACACTGGCTCACTGATTAAGCTATAATTATCGATACTTTCTCTTTTCGTTCTCTTTTGTCCCCACTATGAACAATATCCCAGGTGCACTTTAAGGTTTAGATTGTGATTGAGATAAAGTCTAATTGTCAAAACAAACTAGAAGTTTCTGTTTCCCCTAATGGAATTGGGTAAAAAGAAACCCAGGGTTGGTATGGAGCCTCCCTGGTTTCGAGGGGCCCATTTCCTTCCACCATGTGAATCATCAACTTGTTATCCATGAAGCCAATGGTGGGCCACATCCCAGCCAATAGGAAAAGACTAATGGCCAAGTGGTGTTTTAATTAATACAGTTTCTGGTTATTTCAAGTGTAAGCTAGCTGGGGGGCTGGGACAAACAAGGGGCCCTCTCCATACAACATTCAGGGACCACTAAGAGGTGACTCACACCACAGCTACTTGATTTTCATTGGCTAGAACTTAAAGAGTTCACCACATCCACTTGGAAAGGACACTAGAAGGAAAGCATCTGTATCTTGGAGACCAGATGCTCAGATTAAACTGAAGGGTCCTATTGCTAAAAGGAGTAGGGACAGCCAAACGTCAGAGCCTCTGGAGACCTAAGACAAAGGAACAAGGTACACTTCTGCCTCTGTTACAGCTATAAAGAGAAGGGGGATGCTGTGAGCTGGAAAGTGGGTTGTACATAGGGTCATCTTTCTGGCTGACCTTGTTTTCTCTGCAACATGTGCCTGAGCTTCATTCCTGGAAGGCTGTGCTCTTCAAAGGTGAAGAGGAAAGAAGGCTTGCCAAGGCTTACTTATTTAGAATCCCTCATGGAGAAAAGAAAGTCTGTACCTGCAAAGGCCTGAGCTGGTTAGTAACAGAGCTGGGCCTTGGGTCAGGATTTAATTGTAGGCACTGCGCTCAGATGCACTGACTTTGGATAAAGACAACTCAGTCTGCACATCTGTAGAAAGACCATATGTGTAGCTGGCGTGCCTTGCCCCTGCAGGTGCCTTTGTATACTTGGTACAAATGTGGATGGACGATACCATAGAAGGGATGGTGTTTTCAGAGCAGAGATGCAAAGAGCAGGGAGCATGGGAAAGAAGAATGTGCCCCTGGGGGTCAGTTCCACTCTGCCCCTGTTCCATCCAGGCTGCCATTGCGCACAGCGCTCTGGGGTTTCTGTCTGACTCTGGTCCAGTGTTAGGATGTTCCACTGACAATGTGAAGAAGCCAGGAAGAAGACCAGTCTAGACAAGAAGCATCCTTGTGGCCACCTGGAAGGGGCACTCCACACTGTTTTCCATGGACTCTAGGATTTAGCTTAGGCAGTGTCTTGAGGCCACTGCCACAGAGCCTTGACCTTGTACCCCACCCTTGGTCTGGGGAGCTCTCTTGAGACTTTTTCCTTACTGCAAGACACCACCCTGTGGTCCTGGCCTCAACCCAGTAAACAGGGCAAATGTCTCCCAAAGTTTCTGAACTACAAAGCCAACCTATCCACTGCATGCACATATCCAAACACACACTCGTACACACTACTGTATACACGCCAGGTATAAACACAGCAAGTACCAATGAGTGTACAAAAACATACCATACATGTAGCATCCACTAAATACGTGCAAACACCACACATACATGCTTGAGCATGCATGCACACAGGCACGAGTGCAAGCTCGCACACACGCACACACACACACACACACACACACACACACGCACACATACACACACCACTTTTTTCTAACTGCTTTCTCTGTTGCCCACCACACTCTCCCATTCAGCCCCTTACACAACTGAGTGCTTGTTCTGAAAACACAAATTAAAGCACTTGCTCCTTTAAATACCAATCTCTTTCTGTGGCATCTGTACCTTCTGCCTGAAACCTGAGAATCTGATCAAAGGTAGCAGGACCTGTTCCCTAGGATGCCATCCAGCCATTGTCCCCACTTTCCTATCCCCAGCTATTCTTCCCAAGAGGCCCTAATGTTCCCTATGACCCCACCCTCCACATCGCCAGCCAGCCACACATTTGGAATGTATATTCATGGTAGTGTATGCCTTTATTCCAGCATACCACTCGGGAGGCAGAGATAGGAGGATCTCCACAAATTTGAGGTCAATCTAATCAACATAGGGAACATTAGGACAACAATAAAGAGACCCTTTGTCCAAACAAAATAAAAGTATTAATCATTCTGAACCCCTTCAGAGCTCACCTGTTCTCTCAAGAGCCCCTGCCTTCCCAGCTGGAACTGGCCCCTTCCTTCTCTGTTCCTTGGGAAAGCAGGTAGTGGGATTGTTCACCTCCTGTGTCTTTGTCCCTGCAAGTCAGGTGACCTTCTCTTTAATGGAGTCCCTTGTCCTAGTCTGGGCAGCCACACTCACATGTATCCCTTACCCCACAGATCAAAGTAGAAAACCAGCATGACTACCAGGACATCACTAGTGTGGTGGCCATGGCCAAAACCTATGCCACCACTGAAGCCTTTATCGACTCCAAGTATGACATCCGCATACAGAAGATTGGATCCAACTACAAGGCATACATGTGAGTCAGTGGGCAGGGACTGGGAGGAAGGTGGAAGTGGCCTACTTCTACCATGATGCTTTGCTTGTCCTTTGCTTCTGTTGCAACTTAGCCCAATAGACCTCTCTATAAAGGTGTGTGTGTGTGTGTGTGTGTGTGTGTGTGTGTGTGTGTGTGTGTAGATTTGTGCAAATCAAGGAGTCCTTGCTGAAGGGTTGGAATTCTCTTCGGTATGAAGCTGCATGGCCTGGTGTGTGTGGAAAAGCAATCTGTTATTTTCTGGAACCAACAAGACTCATTAGGAAGTCACACCAAATTCTCTGGTTGCAAGCAACAAAAACTGCTTCTGAATACTACATGTTTTGTGTTTAAGGAAATTCACTAGAAAATCATGGGTGATTGGAAAGTTTAAGAAAACAAACCAAAATCCTGCTAAGTTACCAATTTCGGAAGCACTGGATTCAGGGCAGCCCTGTGTACATAGCAGTGTACGTGGTTGATGTTCACAGTGCCAAGGGGTGAAGAATCCACTGGAATCTTATGCACCAATCTCAGAGCGTGATCTGTCGCTTGCATTTTGGTTGGAGGCAGAAAACCACTATGGCAAATCCAAGCAGGGAGGTAGGCAAGTTGAACAAGATCAGGGCCCAGCAGAAGTGGAGGTGCTGCCTCTAAAGGAAGAGCTATGACTGCCAGGTGACAAAGGCAGCCCCCTGCATCGGTTTCAAGGTGAGTTGGCAAATGGAGAGCTAACCTGGGACTGAAGCCATCCGTTTCAGTGGGACTCTAGAGCAGGAGGAAAGGATGTCTCTTGAAGAGGTCTTACCTGTGTCTGGGTCTCTGTTCCCCTCACTTTGGAATGTTGTTCCTGGTTCTACTTCAGACGGGAAGACCTAACAGTCAGCTTTATGCAGCACTGACTGTGAGCACAGCTCCATGTTAGGAAACTGCAGTGATCACCCATGGACAGTTGGACAGTCTGTCTATCTATGTGCTTCTGTGCAGCATAGCTTTTGTCTGAGAATCCTGTGGGCAAGCCAAGCTGTCACCTGCTTCTGTTAAGATGTCAAGTCAATCAAAGCTGTGCCTATTCATGAATGCATTGTCTGCCATGACCTTTTGCCACCTGGATTGCCTAGGCCATTGGAAAAACATATCTTTGTGTAAAGGGCCAGGTAGAGACCAGGGAGATAGGTCATAAAGACCTGAGTACGATTCCCAGCATCTATCTAAAAAGATGTGATGGTGCGTGATTATAATCCCAGCCTTGGGGAGGATCCCTGGGGCTCACTACCCAGACAGTCTAACATAATTAGCAAGCCCCAGGTCACAGTGAGAGATTCTGTCTCCAAAACCAAGGTCAATGGTTCCTGATGAACAACACCAAGATTGACCTCTGGTTTCTATGCTCACTCACATACGTGTGTGTGTGTGTGTGTGTGTGTGTGTGTGTGTGTGTGTGTGTGTGTGATTTTAAATAGGTCTGGGGGAGGGGGAGGTTCAATGAGTAAAGCATTTTGTTTACAAGCACAAAACTCTGAGTTCAATCTCCAGATCCCACATAAAGTACCCGGTATGAGGCTGGGTGTGGTGGTGAACACCTTCAATTTCAGTATTTGGGAGGCAAGTGGATCTCTGTGAGTTGGAGGCCAGCCTAGTCTACATAGTAAATTCCAGGATACCAGAGTTGCATAGTGAGGCCCTTTCTCAAAACACAAAAGTAATAGGTATGGCCATAAGCTCTTGTAATCCAAACACTCTGGGGTTCCCTGACCAGCCAGTCTATTCTAATTGGTGATCTCCAGACCAATAAAAGACCTTGTTGCAAAGGAGATAGATTTCTGAGGATGACACCCAGGGTTCCCCCAGCCTCAAAAAGTACATATATATATAGTACATATATATGTGTGTGTGTATATACATATATATATGTATATATACATACACATAGAGAGAGAGAGTGCATGTGTGTGTGTGTGTGTGTGTGTGTGTGTGTGTGTGTGTATGTATAAGGGAGATTTTAGGCTTTGAGACCCATGCACTTGGTTGCAACTGTACCGTTTCCTGAGACACTGGAAAAGATACATGCAATTGACCAATAAGGACACAGTCCCAAAAAAGAGATAAAGCCAGTTTCCAAGGGATAGTTCTCTTCTATCCTATCAGTCAACCACCCAATTCTTTCCCCCAGGGCAGGCCAGCGCTGTTACAGCTTTCACATGTTCTCTCGGAGTGTCTCAGGAGATTAGATCTCACATGGAATTAGATCTTACATACAGACACACACGCACGCACGCACACATGCACGCACGCCGCCCCGAATCAGGTGCATTTCCTTCCTCCTTTCATTGTTAGCGTTTGCATATGTCATTGATGTCACCTTGCCCCAGTTTCTTTTCTGAGGATTACCTCATTGCTGCATTCTTTGAGCCCTTCTGGCCTGACAGCTCCAATTTGTCATTGGTTACAGAGATTCTTGGACCCTGGGTTGGTCCACAGCCAAGGGATGGATGGGGCTCATACCACACTTGAGCTGCGAATGTTCTCCTTGCCCATAACCGTTCACCCTCCTCTGGCCCACATCCTGCTCTGCACTTAGGCCTTTCTGCTTGCTACCATAGAGGTGTCACTGCTTGCAAATTCTCCTAATGCACAGCCAGGACATACATATGCATACTTGCCTGCTCAGATACTAGCATCCGTGATTATTTCTCTATACATCCATCTGCATGTATAATACTCTAATGAAGTCACACTGTTGTCTGGACTTTCATCCAGTACCATGTGGCTCAACTGTGCCTTCCTGATTGCTGTCTATTCTTCCTATGCCGGTTAAGAAAAAGCTGACTTCCCCCGTCCGTCACTCACTTGACCCCCATCCATGTGAACAGTTTCAGCCTGTGCCTGAAACAGTGGGAAACAACTCTACCAACCCCAGCACAGGCTTGTAGAAAGTATCATGACGTTCAGTCTTCACTCTTGTCCAGAGTTGCTCAGCCAGGAGCTTCTCCTCCACCTCCGAGGTTATACGTTTGATCTTATATACCCCCTCCCCAAATTCATGTTGAAAATCCACCCCTTCTCAAGTGATAATCTTAGGAAGATGGGTCAGAGAGGAGATTATGCCATCAGGGTAGAACCTTCCAGAAAGCAATCAGTGCTTGTTCTAGTTCCATTCTGCTACTATGTTAAAGCACTCTGAACAAAAGCAACTTTAGGGGAAAAAAAGAATTTATTTCAACTTCCCTTCCATCACTGAGGGAAGTCAGGGCAGGAACTCAAGTAGAAACTTGAAGCAGAGACCCCAGAAGAATGCTATTTTCAGACTGACTTATAGACCCCTGCTTGGTTAGCTTTCTTATACAGCCAAGGACCACCTCTCTAGGGAATAATGCCATCCACAGTGGGGTGGGCCCTCCTACATTAATTAACAATAAGGCAACCCCCACTGACATGCTCACAGGCTGGTCCGATCTGGTCAGTCTCTGAACTGAGATACCTTTTCTCAGGTGATTCTAGGCTGTATCAAGTTAACAATTAAGGCAATATTCTTAGAAAAAAAAGAACTCAGAAGGACCCCTTGCTTCATCTTGGTAAGAAGGCACAGACTAAAAAACGGGTCATCATCAAACATGAATCTTTAGGCAATTTGAACTTGGACTTCCATGCCTCCAGACTACAAGAAATGAGTCATTGTCTATAAATCACACAGCTAATGGTCCTCCCTTACATCAGCCCAAATAAATAAAGGTGATTATAGCCCAGGTAGATGCTTTAACAACAGTCTCCATTCCATCCCACATCCCGCTGGCTGCATCTCATTCAAGTCAAGGACGAGGGCCCTTCCATACATGTGTGGTGGGCTCCATGAGCTATGTAAGGAGTCAAGGGTTTATGGAGTGCAGTTTGGGGGCACCTGCCGTTAAGAGAAGGATAACTCTGGTGCCATCCCCTTCAGTGGGGCTGATACAAGCTGGTAGTTGTAAAGCCCTTGGATACACAGCTCGGATGTCCAAAGCTGTCCTTGGGTATCAGCTCTCCCAGTTATCTCCCTCTTGGAATGAGAGCAATCTGGCTTGAGTTCCTGCTGTTTCAGCCCTTGGAATGCCTTCTTCTTTATCTTTTCTTACTAAAAATAACAGCACAGCCATTTGTGCTGAGAGGTTGACGGGAATGTTTCCTCTCATTCACATAGGACCCCACTCAGGTCTACAGTTATTCCCATTTTACCAAGGAAGAAGTTAAAAGACTCGGAAATGCTGCCCGTGGCGTATTACTAGAAAATGCTAGCACCACAGTGTTCTTCAGTTCTTACCTTCACTATGCTAAATGCTGTTCACCTGCCAAGGCATAGCTCAGTGGGCAGGTTCGGGAGCCTCATCCGGTGATCTCAATGGGTAGGTTCTGGGGCCACATCCAGTGACTCTGGGGTTTCTTTTGCATCCCTGGAGCCATATCCATTGGCTAATTCACCGTGGCAGTCCTCTGGCTCAAACCCAGTAAAGGCAGGAAGTGAACAGCCTAAGCAGGGTGCAGTTTTACACTTTTCGACTGAGCCGTATCCAGGATGTAGGCTGACCCTGTGAGCATTGTTGTCGTAATTTTTGTCAGCTTGACACAAACCTAGGCATACCTAAGAAGAAGGACTCTGTTGAGAAATGGCCTCCATCAGATTGGCCATGTTAGTGTGTATGTGCAGAGTTTGTTTGATTACTAATTGATGGAGGAGGACCCTACCTACTGTAGGTGGCACCATCTCTGGGTGGATGGGCCAGGGCTGTATGAGAAAGGCAACTGAACTGAAAGAGCACACCAGTAATCAGCATCCCCAGTGATCTCTGCATCAGTTCCTCTTCCCAGCTTCCTGCTTGAGCTCCTGCCTGGGCTTTCCTCAGAGATGAGCTGTCTTGGTTACTGTTCTATTGCTGTGGAGAGACATCATGAAGACACCTATAAAACAATATTTAATTGGGGATCCTGCTTACAGGGATCCATAGGTGTCTGATGTTCTCTCCAGCATACATCATCCCTCTCCCAGTCAGTAACTATGGGGCACCTACTACATGCTGAGTCCCATTGGAACTGTGTACCCAGAGGACGGAGCAAAGCATGTACTGTTTTTAGGGCTTATCCCCCATCAGGACAGTTAGATGAGCACAGTGCCAGGGAGAGAAGAGGAGAGGGAAGCAGGGCAGGGCATGGACTGCCATATAAGGACTGGACAAGGAGGTTGTTACAAGGGAGTCACATTCAAATGAAGCCTGAATGATGAGCAAGGACTTAGGAAGGAAAGGTGGTAACAAAGGCCACCAGGGGCAAAGGGGAGAGTGAGTGTTTAGGACAGAAGCCATACATGGGCAAGCGCTAAGAAGGAAGACAGTTATGACTGAAGTAGAACAAAGTCCAAACAAGAAGTTGGGAAGAGCAGCACGGCAGGCAGAGGTCACAAAGGCTTCCCAACTCTTCACCATGGAAAAGTAATCACTTCCTCCCTAAGATCATCTTTTTCCCTACATTTAAAAACCTATATAAAGAAATCCCAGAATCGCTAGGTGGTACACTGCCCTCGTTCTCCTTAAAAGCAAGAGGTCATGCCTCTTACTCACTTTTCCATTACTGTAACAAAATATTTGAGACGATCAACTTAAAAGGAAGAAAGGTTTATTCGGACTCACAGTTTCAGAGGGTTTAGCTCATGGTTACTTGTCCCTATTGCTTTGCGCCTTTGGTAACACAGTCACGGAGTTATGGTGGTCAGAAAGCCAAGAGAGGCAAGAAGGACTTAGGTCCCTTCAAGGTTATGACCCCCACGACCTAACTTCCTGTTCCTAGGCATCACTTGCTAAAGGTTCCTACACCTCCCAATAGTACCACAAGATGCTAAAAGTCAAGCCTTAGCATGTGGGATCTGGATTGGGGACACTGAAGCACCAAAGTTTCTGCCATTTTATCTGAGCAGCCTTTTTAAAATTTTAATTTTAATCCTGGGGGCTGGAAAAATGGCTCAGTGGTTAAACACATTTTATTACTCTTACAGAGAGCCAGGATTTGCTTCCCAGCACCCACATGGCAGATAATAGACTTCTGTAACTCTAATTTCTGTGGGTCCTAATCTCTCTTCCAAGCTCTGTGGGCATTACACACACATGGAGCACAGCGTGCAAACAAAACACACACAGAAACATAAAATAAATAAACAAAAATATCAGTAAACACAAATTAATCTTTAAATTTCAAAAGCATTTGGCAAACAATACACAATATCCAGGAATAAATAAATCAGTCGGCATTAATGGAAATTACAGAAAGAAAAATCAAGTTGAGGATAGGCTACAGATCCAAAAATACATGCTGTGTATATTATGGACCAGAGGTTTGAAACATCTCCTAACCACCAAAGTGAAGAAGGGAAGCAGATTAGTGACAGAGATCCCTAATATCCTCACTGTGTGATCTGTTCTAACCCAGGAGAACCTCCATCTCTGGAAACTGGAAGGCCAACACAGGTTCTGCCATGCTGGAGCAGGTGGCCATGACAGAGAGGTAAGAGACAAAGGTTCTGTGGAGAGAGGTACCAGCATCCAACCTCTGACCAGTGTCCCACAGACAGCAGCAACAACAGGGCACCTGCCAAAATAACACTTACAGATGATAAGATTTCAGAGAAGGGAAGTGGTTTGCCCTGTGTCCCAGGAGTAAGAGAGGAACACTGAGATCCTGGCTTCAAGTCCAGAGATCTTCTGGGTCCTGCTCTGCTGCCTCGGTAAGAGACTGAAGCCTTCATCAGTCCCCAGTTGCTTGCAAATAACTGGGAGAAAACATTTGTATTAAAATGTCAAAAATGGATATGGGTCTTCCTCAGACCAACTGAAGAAGGAAAAGCCAGTTCCCCCTAAATTGTGTGTACTTTGGGGTGTACTTTAGCTGAAGGACCTACAGGTCTTCGTCCCGTTAGGCACTGCTGTGTGACCTTCTCAGCTGAGGGAGATCTGGGCATCTGCTCTCTGAACCAGTCACACTCCTTCCCTAGGAGATCACTGAACACTGCCTGCGAGCATGCAGCAGTAGTGGCCAGAACATGTGCTCTAGGGTCAGTAAACACTGAGAGCCTACTGCATGCCAGTGCGCTGAGCAGAAAAGCAGCTACGGCAAAGGGCGCTGACTCGATTCTCTCCTCTGAGAACCATGGGTCATCTGTAAGCATCAGAACATGGCACATTAGTTTGAGCTTTGGGGATGTACCAGCTTTTGTTGATGAAAACTCAAGATGCATGCTTTCAGGAGAGACTTGAGACCCCCATCTCCATTGAGATCATTTCTTTCACGGCTGTGCCGGATCAAACTTCTCCAACCATGGTTCACAGCATCACTAGGCTTAAAGTCTCGGTGTTAAGTCTGACAGAAAGAAACCATCTTTCCCCGTCATTTCAGCCAAAGCCTGAAGTGGAACCTTATTGACTGCTTAGCCAGGCTTTGGATCAAAGGATCATCCCTAAGCCAATTGCTGGCTGAGAAGGCTGTGGGATTGTGTTTGAGTAAACCTATGGCAAGTTACAACTCTAGAGGTTGGAGTGGGGCCTGCCTCTGTTTCAACAATGACTGAGTCTCAGGAAGGATGTAATGCCACAGACTGAGAAGTCTTTAGTAGGAAGGAAAGTAATTGCCCCACCTATGTTAATAATTACAGCCACCTTTCCCCACTTGTCTAAGGGATGACACAATTGCAAATGAACACAATAATGCTAGGGCAGCATGAGCCTTGAACACTTGTAGAAGAAAGAAGGAGAAGGGGCACCCAGTGAAATTTAGGGAAGGAGAGACCAGAGCGTGGTTCCTGAAGGAACAGGTACCCGCGTGAAGGAGTGGGACCCTGAAGGAGCTAGCTTTTGTTTCATCTCTACAACAATGTCACAAGCAATCACTGTGCACTAGTTTTAGAGCTCGGCCTTGGAGAAGGTGGTGGGAAAGAGAGACATTAGCCCTGCTCCTGTGGACCTTCCAGTTCAGGGTCTATAAGCTCAGGAATTAGGAGATGCTAGCAGTCATCCGGGAACCCCCTTGTACCAGCTAATCTTGTGAGGTTGTGCCAAGTACCTGGCACACCCCTCCCCCGGGCCGGGGCATTCATGGACAGCCAGTGCCTTCTTCTTCATGACTCTCGCAGTCAGTAAATCTTACCCTCTCCCTGGTCTCAGAAGTTTACGGTGGGGACCTCCAGCACATCACCATCCTGTGGCTCTGCTTTGTCTCGAGCCACAAGGATGACGCCAACAGAAACCTGGAAGACAGGGTCTGCTCAGCCTAACATTCACTGTCCCTCAGACAGTCGTGAGTTGTGCCCATGGCCTGAACAGAACTCTCTGGTCCCATTCCTACAGATCCAAAGTCTCTGGAGCCCCTTAAGCAGGCCCAGGCCCTCCGTGGTTCCTGAACAGTTCATTCCGTTTGATTAGTGCTAGTCTACCTGGTTGAAAGGAGGACCTTTCCCATATTTCCTGGCCCCTGGGGTTTCTGGCCCTGGGGTGATGCACACACGTAACTTAGATGTCCACTATTTGAAAAAAAGAACCTTTGGAAACTAGTTGCCTCCAGTCCTAAGTCTAGACTTCTATTTCTCTTGGGAAGAACCTGACTCATAAGTATGTCTCAGGCATAGTGTACCTTGAGCACGTTGTGTCCCATGAGTCAGCCACCAGCGCCAAATACAGTAACTCTAACACCTGGCTCCTGAAGCCTCTCAAAGCCCCAAGGATCAATGTTGTTGCCAAATGTGGCTGTGCATCGTCAGAGCATTGTATGCAGCACTGAAAATATGCAGGGTAGAGTCCAGAAGCTGCCCGTTTATCTGTACAGGGGTTGCATTATCTTTGGAGTCCCAGCACAAGACGCATCAAATAAAGGAAAGGAAGGAAAGGCTCATCCGAAATCACCGAGAAACTAATAAGAAACATTCAGAACACAGGCCAGGGAGACAGGTCCAGAGAGCACTTGCCACACAAGAATGAAGGCATGGGTTCCATCCCCAGATCACACATTTAAAAAACCAGGCGGGTATGGCAGAATGCAGCTGTGATCTCAGCACTGGGGAGAGAGAGAAACAAGAGGATCCTGGGACTCGCTGGCCAGCCAGCTACACTGTTCAGCGAGTTCCACATGGAGTAGGAGACCTTGTCTCAAAAATCAAGGTTGGGGGTTCCTGAGAAACAACACCCAAGGTTCACTTTGGGCCCTGCCACTCATATATGCAACTTGTGCATACATGTGCTCCTACCCAATATGTGTTCTCTCTCTCTCTCTACTCTTTGTCTGTCTCTCTCTGTCTCCCTCTCTCTCTGCCTCTCTCTCTGTCTCCCTGTCTCCCTCTCTCTGTCTTCCTCTGTCTCTCTCTCTGTCTCCCTCTCTGTCTCTCTCTCTGTCTCCCTCTCTGTCTCTCTCTGTGTCTCCCTCTCTGTCTCTCTCTCTCTCTTCTCTCTCTCTCTCTCTCTCTCTCTCTCCTCTCTCTCTCTCTCTCTCTCTCTCTCTCTCTCTCTCTCTCTCTCCAGTTCCTCCATGTCAAGTAAAAACAAACACACTGTGGCAGACTCCAAATGAAGGGAAGGAGGATTGCTTACAGCCTGGACACAGACACGATCTGGGACTGGAAGCCACACTGCTAATTATTATTCTCTCAGCCTCAGCATCTTCGCCTGAAAGCAATGAGTTCAACCCTCCCTCCTTGATCAGTTTGAGCTAGAATTAGAAAGAATGAGGAGTTAGCCTGCCAGGCATAGCAAGGGGTCTTTATCCTGCCTTTTACTCCCAGCACGCTCCTGGCTGCAGTTGGATCTCTCGAACTAGGGTTGGGTTCCAGTTGGAGGTCTAGATGACCATGTTACTGCCCTGCTGTAGAACTTCAGAAAGAGACCTTCTCTCTAGGCCTCAGTGGGCCCTGGTTGATACGATTAAAGAGTGAGTTCTTAGAAATTGTCAGCCATGCTCCCTCCTCATTCCAGGTCACGTGGCTCAAACGCACAAACAGATCTGAGAGCTGGAGTGTCCCGCATGACCTCAGAGAGTGTGGAGAGAAACAGGGACATTAACACAAAGTCCCCTGTGGCCACCAAATCTAGTACACAAGGAAAGCCAAGTGCATGCCCAGAAGATCTCCCCAGATACAACCAACCCCTTGTCATAGGGTCAAAGTTCACAGCCCAGATCTGTCCCCAGCAAAGCAAACTGGCCCTGAAGCCGTCAGTCACGGGAATAGGAACAAAAGCAATTGGTCCAGAAGGCCAGGCCCCCAGGAAAGTCAGGAGCTGTCTGAAGGAGCTCCCCTGCCCCCACATCCTCCCACCCCTAATCCAGGAGAATGAGGTCCTTTGTCTCCCACAGGCTCTTGTCTGGCTGGGGCTCTGAGCAGGGAGGGTAGCCTGGAGGGATTTTTAGAGTCCTTCAAGCCGCTTTCCCAAGGGAAAAGGACTGCAGGGGTGGCTGGGTGTCGGGATGGCCCTGGATGGGGGCAAGGCAAGCTTCCTATTGCTGCAGAGGTCGGGGACAACAGCAAAAGGGTGTCCATGGGTCTCCGAGATCTCCTGGTTCTTATTCCTTCTCTTCTTCATCCTCTGTCCCTGCTTCTTGAGTGCCCCCACTCCTTGGCCTTCCTTCTCTGTCTCCCTCTGACCTCTTGCCTTGCTTCTTACCCCATACTCACTGTCAGTCTGTCTGTCTTTGCAGGTACAGGCTATGGGTGGACAGCTGCTCAGAAATGTTCGGCGGCCTAGACATCTGTGCTGTCAAGGCTGTCCACAGCAAGGATGGGAGAGATTACATCATCGAGGTGAGGAATGGAGCTAGAGGGTCCAGCCTGGACCATCCCAGAAGGACACAGATGTAGCTCAGGGCATAGGGAGTCACCCAGAGTGCTTCATGTACTCACCTCAGCTTCAGCAACATTGGGAGCCTTCCTGCTCAGCACTCTGACCTCAGAGTCCAGAACTCGGGGCACAGTTTTCCCCAGCTTATCAGGCTAAGATTCCACACAATTCTGTGCCAGTGTCCAGTGTCCCCAGTGTTCAAGGACATGATATGAATGCAGTTCCCTTACCACCATACAAGGTTCTATCCTTAATTCTTTCAACAGACATGGGCTCCAGAGGATTCTTTAGGCCAGGCACTGGGTAATTCCGAGACACAGTCGTGAGCACAGCAGAATTAGCAAGCTGCAAGAGAAGATAACATAACAAAAATGGCAAAGCATTGTTAAGCAAAAGGTCACCCATTGTACAGAGTGTAGCTGGAGAGGCAGATGCAACTGCCGGAAATAGAACTGTAAGAGATGTTTAAAGGTGGGTACTGGGATGCAGAACGGCCCTAAGGACCCTTCTGCAGCCCGTGCATCTCTCCATCCCACAGTACCCTCTCCCCTCTACAGCCCCTTCCTACTCTCCTCAAGGGCTCCTTCTCCTCTCTCCTCCAGCTCCCAGCCTCCAGCACATCTGCAGCTTTAACCTGAAACACCCTGGTGGCCTCAAGGCTCCCCTCCAATCTCACCTACCAGCTCGACAGTCACATGCCGTCCTTTCCGCCCACTCCTTCTATGAGGCTCACTTCTCAACCCATAAGGCAAGGGAGGAATGGGCTGATACTAGGCCAAGACACGTGAGGGGAGCCCCATGGCCACCCTTCCCCTGCAGCTGTGTGGGCTGCTACTGAGAGGCACATGTCTGGGATGACCACAGTAGCCAGTCAGTCCTCCAGTCCCTCATGTCCACCCCGCTGCCCAAGGACCAACAGGCAAAGAGCATTGGGTAACTGAATGGGTAGGAGTTTGGAACCTTAGAAAGGCATACCAGCAGGGCAGGGAAGAGCTGCCTTGGCAGTGGGGGGTGGGGGAGCCGAGAGCCCAGGGCCAGCGACAGTCTCACTAGTTGGCTAGTTGGCTCACCGGAAAGGCTGGAAGCTACCACCGGTAAGTGGCATCTATATGTAGGATCCCATCCTTGCCTCAAGTCAGGGAATACCCTTCCTCTGACTATTCCCAGAACAGAAGTGAGTGGAGATCCTCTTCACCTGGGACATTAGCAACTCCTGGCAAACCACCCAGCATCACCTTTCCTCCCTAGGATGCTAGATATGACTCTGGTTCAGGCTCACACACACTCATTTCTTCCCTCTGGGCACCGGGCTTGAAGCCGAATGAACAGGGCTCAGATATGGCCGGAGAGTAGAAAAGAGCTGCTATCCCATTAGGAATGAGGGCCAAGGGCAGAAGAGATGACTTGTAGCCAAGATCTCTCATTGATCTTGCAGAGGAACCTAGGTTTGGTTCTCAGCATCCACATGGTGGCTCACAGCCATCTGGAATACGTATGTACATACATACATACATGCAAGCAAAACACTCATACAAACAAAATAAATAAATCTTTAAAAAGTGAGAAGAAAAATGTGAACTGTTTCCCTTCTCTCTCAGTTCAGCACCACACACATACCCACATACACACATACATAAATACATACACATGCACAAACATACACATATACAAATATATACACACATACACACAAACATGCACATGAACACACACACACATATACACGTATATGTATACATTCACACATGCACACACACATACACACAAACACATACACATGTACACATGCACATACACAAACATGCACACACACACACACACACGACCTCTAGCCTCTGACATCCCTCCACTTTCTCAAAAATCTATACCCAGAGGCCCCAGTTCCAGACACTTGGGGTCAGAGGTGAGGTCAAGGATGAAAGATGCTTCACATGTAAAAACAAACAAAAAGTCAGTTTGGGTCTTCTAAACATAAGAAAACAACTTTTCAAAAATGTTCCAGAAAAATCTCAATAAAACAAAGAAAAAAAGATGGCTTTCAGATTTGGGATTTTTTTTTCCCCCTCAGAAACATTAAAGAATTGTTTTCCTTTGAGGTTTAGGGTGGAATCAGGAAAAGAGGAAGTTTGTTCCTAGGAATAGAAAATGTATTTTTTTTTCCCAGTAAGGAGGAAAGAGGCAGCAGAAATCCACTGTCTCCCAGTCACCTCTGCGTGAGAGCACAGAGCTTGCATGGCACATTCAGTGAGGGCGCTTAGGGGAAACACCCTGAACCTCGTCCTCTTTGACCTGGCCCAGAGGATGACCTTGCTCACTGGGAAAAAATGTTTCCCTGGGGAGGGTGAGTGTCCATTTCCTCTGGCTGTGTCCACTGTGGGGACTCCAGTTCCTGACCTCTGGCTCCTTGTCATGTCTGTTTTCCACTGCAGAGAATGTGGGGGGACATCCAGGGCAGAAAGCTGTGGGCAGGGTGTGAGGGACGAGAGACAGGCCAGGCTGGGAGCCCAGGACCTTTGGAACCGGTGATGGAGACTACCTGTGACCCAGGCAGGACAGCCACCTCAGAGAGCTCCATTTAGGGACAGTTTACAGGACCTTCTGGGACCCATACCCAAGCCCTAGTTTGCTTTTCAGTCCCTGAGGCACACTGGGTGCTTGTACCCACCGTCCCCTGAAAGCCACAGCCGGGAGGTCTTAGCAGCTGCCGGAACCTTTAGTTTACAGTTGACAGACACTAGACGCAAGCAAACCCATAGCAGATCACAGACCTGGAACCCTGACTGCTGCGTCCAAAGTCTCACCACTGAACCATCCAATGCTTGGTGAGGACTTCCCTGTCTGACCCTCATCATTCTGGTGAGAATAATCAGAGTAACCATAAGCCTCAAAGACCTGCTGTTGTGAGACAGGGTCCCATTTATCCCAGGCTGCCCTCAAATTCGATATGTAGGAAGACATTGAATGTCTCGTACCCCAGCCTCCACCTTCTGAATGCTGGGATTATAGGTGCAGGGATGGAAGTGAAGGCCCCAAGCATGCCAGGTGAGCACCTTACCAAAAAAACCCAGCCCTACAGAGTGCTGCTCTGAGATAGAGCTGATGTCATCCATACCTGGTTCTTAGAATATATATCATCATATATCATCAGTGCTTAGTGAAATTGTACTATCGGGGCCTTCCATGGTGAACAGGCTTACCCCTTTCTCCGGGGCACAGGCCATTCTCCTGACTTCATGGGCTTACGGATGGCAAATGATAGTTCTGAGACTAATTTTTCTAAAGGGACAGCTACGTGAGCTCAGCAAAGACCCAGACACAGAGGGGCTCCTAGGAAGTCGTGTGGTCCCTGAGGGGCCTCTGGAAGGAGGGGCTGACTAGGTGTTTCATGACGGATAAGGAGTTAGCCAGGTGACTGGGGGGGAGGGGGTACAGAATGTTGGGTACGGAATCTGGAAATGAGACTGCATGATTACCCCAGAGCTGGCCAAAGAGGGTTTTACAGAGTGAGGCAGGTGACGGAGGAAGACTGGGCTCCTTCAGGTGGCCAACACAGCTCTGTCACAAGCCTACCAAGTCTTTATGTTCCCTTAAGACTGCCAAACTGCCTGCGCCTAGTGATCAGCTGGTCCACTGGCTCTCCTCTCTGAACCTCAGTTTCCCTTCTCTCACTAAAGTAGACTAGGTCAACGTGACCTCCCAGGGCTGCCATCCCTCTTCCCAAATAACAGCCTGGTTTCAAGGGAACGTGTTTCACTTCGAGCCTGCATTCTGCAGGGGCCCCGGAACAACCCTCTGTCCTCTTCTGTCTTCTCTATGAACCCTGGGTCACTTCCAGCCTATGTCAAAATTTTGGTGGTTGTTGTGATTGAGCCCCCACCATTGCTGTTTCCAGCTCTGAGGACATCTTTAACCTTAGGGGGCCAGTCCCAACCCTGGGAGGAAACTGGGGTGGGAAATGAGGGGGCGGAGACCAACCCCCAAAGAAAAATACAGAAAAGGTCAGGCATGCTACCCTGGCCATGGCCACATTGCTGGACTCCAGCATGTGGAGGCTGAATTGAACTGAATCCAGGAGTCTGTTGAGAAGGAAACGGAACTGGACAACAGGAGGGGTTCAGCTTGGCTGTTTGCATGGAGGACATTGCCACCTAGTGGTCATCCTGTCCTAAGCCCAGAGTCAACACTCCTAGAACAAGAAGCCAGAAGGCCAAGCCATCTTAACTCAGAGTCCTTCAGCCTCCTTTCCCTCCTCCTAGGTCATGGACAGTTCAATGCCTCTGATTGGAGAGCATGTCGAAGAGGACAAGCATTTAATAGCCGACCTTGTTGTCTCCAAGATGAGCCAACTCCTGGTGCCAGGGGGCACGGTGCCCTCACCCCTGAGACCTTGGGTAAGGTTCTCTTGTTAACAAAAGAGGTTATGGAATGAAAACCCCCAGGGTTTATTGGAGATAACCCCAGGCAGACATCATGGGGGAGAATGGGTTGGGGACAGAGGAGCGCAGGGTCACCTTTCCACCTCCTATGCCCTGGGAAGAAAACTCCTGTTCCATGAGCCTTTGCCCAGACTGTTGACAGTGTCCATCTCTGTGTCCCCATCTTGGGCCTGAGCTTGGATGTGTGCAACTGTGCATGTAAGAATGCATGTACACGTATACCCTATATTCCCAGGGCACAAGTCAATAAAGACTATTGTGTCTCTTCTCCATCCCCCAACCCAGCAAGCTCCTACCCCTCCCCTGCATAGCCCCACTGGGGACTACCAAACCACTCGTCAAAGAATTTACCAGCTTGCCAGCCTTCTGGAAAAGCTAGTTTCAAATCCTCCCCCAACCCCAATTCCTGTTTATCCCATAGAAACTCATCCCTTTATAAACACAGGAGTGGTAGTTAAATTCAAGGGGCTACTAGGAGCTCGGGGGTGTATACAGCATCCTCCATGGCTATGCTGAAAATCTATACACTGAAGAATCATACATCGTGTGTTTTACATCAGTGATATTTTGGGGGGGGGGGAATGTATAAGGCCTCGACTCCCACCCAGAAATTCTGTTGCCACAGGCTTCCTTTCTCTTCTCTTGCTCTAGGGTCCACAGACTAAACTTGCAAAATCTCCAGGGCAAGGCCAGCTGGGATCTCAGCTAGGACAGCCCCAGCCAAGGCCACCTCCCCAAGGTAAGACTCAGGAAGCCACTGAGAAACATTCTATCAGTGTGTATGTTGAAATGCCAGGCAGAGGACTAGAAAGGGGGCTCAGCAGGTAAGAGCACTTGCTTTGCAGATGTAAAGGCCTAAGTTCAAATCCCCAGCACTCGGGGAAATCAGCTAGGCACAGCCAAACATGTCTGTAGCTCCAGCACTAGGGGAAGGGAGGAACAGGCAGCCCTTGGTAGCATGTTCACCAGGTAGTCTGGCGGGAATAACAGATGCAGTGGTTCTCAGCCTGTGGGTCATGGCCCCCAAGGAGGACACATACCAGATATCCTGCATATCAGCCATTTACATTACAATGTGTAACAGTAGAAAAATACAGTTATGAAGCAGCAATGAAATAATTTTATGGTTGAGGGGGTCACCACGACATGAGGAACTATTGTATTAAGGGATCTCAGCATTAGGAAGGTTGAGAACCACTGGTCTACAGGGCGTAATCTAGGAAGCAATAGAGGAAGACACTCAAGGTCCTCTGACTCTGCTTGCACATCCAAGGGTGTGTGCTGACACACAGAGTAATTAAATAATAATTGAATCAATAAATGTTTTGCTGGAGACCGTCCAGAGCAGTGGCTCTCAGCCTTTCTAATGCTACAGATTTAATACCGTTCCTCATGTTGTCGTGACCCCCCAACCATAAAACTATTTTCGTTGCTACCTTATAATTGTAATTTTGCTACTGTTATGAATCATAATATAAATTATCTGTGGTTTTTGATGGTCTTAGGTGACCCTGGTGAAAGGGTTACTCATACCCCCAAAGGGTCACAGCTGGTCTAGACAATCCATCCTGACACTATCTTCTAGCTATGTACACTCCCTCCGTCTGCAGGATGAGGAAGCTAGGAGGGCTGCTGTCCCCTTAAGGATTTAGTCAGGGAAGGAGTTAGAAAGAGCGAACAGCAGGACTGTCGAGTACTTAATGTGCCGGGCCCTGTGCTAGGGCATCTCCATCCGCCCAGCCACTTTGCAGAGGAAGTGTCATTGTCTCCCTTTTCCCAAGTAGGAAATTGAAGCTTTGCCCAGGAAGGCACAGTAAGAAGATGGCAGCTTTACAAGCCTGGACTTTCAAACCTTCTGGGAAATGTTATTTGTAGCCACTAGTGGTGCGTGAGCATACATTTATGAGCCAACCAGCCGGAGTGAGAAAGAGAAAAGGAAGACACCCAGAAGATTATACCCGCAGCTGCTGACATTTTTCCTCAAAGTCTTCCCTGCACTGCTCCAAAAGAGCCGCGGCTTGTTAGAGGGTGAATCCCGGCTGGATAACAAGAGGAGGAAGGATTGTGAGAATAGCTAAAGATTTACTGGAGGGAGGTCAGGTGTAGGGGGTTTCCCACGCCCAGGCTCAAGTGGAGCACCTGCCAAGCGTGTCCCTTGTAGGAGATCCATGTGCTCAGCCTGGCTGCTCTGGGCCAGCTTGGGCTTCCGAACAGCTTGGCATGGAGATGCCCTCCTCGCAATCTCGACAGAAGGCATTCCCATCCTGTCCTGGACTTTCTAATCGTATCTATTAAAGATTCATTGCTGCTGGGAAGCAGTGGGCCTTGGGCAGCAGATGGTCTCCTCTTCCACAGCTCTAGATGAAAAAGGCCCCTCCTCTTCCCCTCCTGCCTCCCTTTCAGCCTTCTCTCTCCTTCCTTACTTTCCCCATTACTTCCTGTACTTAACATAACCCTCCAGATGAGTTTACTTTCTCATATAAATGCCTTTGAAATTGACTACCCTCCAATATACTCCAAATGCATATACAATAATCAAAATTATATTTAACTGTGGACTAAAAGTTACCGTATTTGTCAAAATACCAGTTAGGTGGCATTTTAATCATCAGTATCTGTGGTCAAATAGTCTTCTCAGAATATAACAAACAAGGCCTGATGTGATGAGTCCCAGCACAAAAGAAACTGAGGCAGGAGGATTGCTGTGAGTTTCAGGCTAGTCTGGACTATCAAGTGAGTTCAATGCCAGGCCAGCCTATAGTGTGAGATCCTGTCTCAAAAGAGACTGAGGAGACAGCTTAGTGGGTAAGTGCATGCCATTCGAGCATGAGGACCTGGCTCTGAACTCTGGTACCCACATAAAAAAATAAAATAAAATAAAACCTGGGTGTGGCAGAGTAATCCTAGAGCTGGACAGATGGAGATAGAGGGAATCTCAATGAAACTACTTGGAGAGTTTTACCAATGTCTAAAAATAACAATCAGAATCACATTATTAATTTGTTTTGAACTCATTTTCAAATTCAGTAAACACAAAAGTTTCCTTTTAATAAATTTTATCTTTTTAGGGTCAATTCTGTGCATAGGAAATTATATGTATGTATGTATGTATGTATGTATGTATGTATGTATACATATATATAATATATGCTCAAATAAAAAATACTAAGTTGTTTGCTTTGCCAAAAAGCTGTAAGAAACAACCAAGTATCTCCTCATGGATCCCAGTGGTAAAGTAGAAACACATGAAATACTCAAGGACACAAATTTCCCAAGATAGCATCAACTAGGGTTGGAGGGCTTAAGATAAAAGGAGAAATCAGATGTTTTGTTTGATCTGCACTGGGTGGAGAAAACAAAAAAAAAAGCATACAAAAATCATGACACTTTTACTTAAAGCCTGGATTTTATCTTAAGTCTCCCACCCCCTCTCCTGGTCAATCTTTAGCCTCTCTGGAAAGCACCCAGCTATGTTCCTACTCAGTATCCCCTGGTGATTAGTAAGGGCTGTTGCCATCTGCCTCAGGCCCTGCTCTTCCCTCCCTCACTTCCAGAGACAAGAATCCATTGGTATTTTCCTTATGTTTGCTCCCTTTAGAAAGAGAGCGAGATCTATGTCTTATACCAAGAGGGAATTAAGTCTTGGTGTCTCAGATAGTGTCCCACTCTAAACAGACTAGACTGAAACTCGCTGTATAGCCAACGCTAGCCTCAAACTTGACACAGTCCTCCTGCCAAAACCTCCCGAGTCACACTTGACTCTTCATGTTCCTGCTTACCTCTTCTTTTTCATAGAAGGACTCCATACCCACTGCATCAAAACCTCACCCTATGACCTTTAACCTGCATTACCTCGTTAAAGTCCCTCTCTCCAAATGAAGCCACATTGAGGGTTAGGGCATCAACATTTGCATTTAAGAAAGCCTATATCTGTCTATAACACCCCAAATCCCTAACCCGCTGCAGTTGCCCCACAAACCCATCCATACGTTGGCGTGTGAGACCCGCCTGTTCTAATGTGCAACTTTCCAGGGTTTCTTTATTACATTGCTCTATACATTAGTGCACAAATGAGAAACAAATACACATGACCTTATAAACGGCTTTTTCTCCTTCCGTGTAGTGGTGTGCACGTGACACATACTGTCAAGAGGTCGGTTAATGTTACCGTGACAGAACACGTGACAATCAGCCCATGCTCCGTCATCCTGATGCTTTCTTGTGGGTATTTTTGTTCTGGCACAGGGTCTTATGTAGTCCATGCTGGCCCTGAATTCTCTACATCATCAAGGATGACTTTGAACTCCTGATCTTCTTGCCTCTGCCTCCTGAATACTGGAATTACAGGCAGGCACCACCATGCCTAACCATGCTGGGAATCAGTTATAAGGGCTTCGAGTATGCTAGACCAGCGCGCTACCAAGTGAACTATGTCCCCTGCGTCTAGCTGTTTCTTGATGTACCTAACCATATCCCTCAGACCTAGCATCTATGTTATTTTCAGTTATGAAAAATTTGTCTATAAAAACATGTTTATTAAGCTCACAGCTACATTTATCCCCAAAACAAATTAAAATTTAACTCTTTCTTTGGCTTCTAGGGGGCCCTCGCCAAGCTCAGTCTCCCCAGCCTCCCAGATCTAGAAGTCCATCCCAACAGAGGCTTTCCCCACAAGGCCAGCAGCCTGTGAGCCCTCAGTCAGCATCTCCACAGCAGCAGAGGTCACCAGGCTCTCCACAGTTATCCAGGGCATCTGGTGGCACTTCTCCAAACCAGGCCTCCAAGCCATATCCCCGGCCACCCGTGCAGGGCCGAAGCACCTCCCAGCAGAGTGAAGAGCCCCAAAAGTCAGCACCACCTCACCCCCACCTCAAGTAAGTATCTGAGAGTCTGAATGGATATAGAGGAGAGCTAGAGTGTATCCAAAGATGAGCTGATTCAGGATCAGCAACAAAGAACCTACCAAAGCCTGGCCGAGAATCCAAGGTCCAAAAGTGGACCTACAGGGCAGCATTTGTGTAGCAGGGACCACAGTTTGAGAGTACAGATTAGGCTCCACCACATCCTCATGATCCCTGTATCGGACATCATTTGTTGTGTAACAAACGTCAATGTATGTAGCTGAAGAAAATCATTTTTCTGGTTATTCTAGTTTTCTGTTGCTGTGATAACACACTCTGACAAAAAAAAATTTAGAGGACCTGGACAAGTATCTCAGTCATTAAGAGCGCTCAATCAGAGGACCAGGGTTCAGTTCCCAGCACCTACATGGAGGCTAATAACCATCTGTAGCTATTTCCAGAAGATCCAACACCCTCTTCTGGCCTCTATGGGTTCTACATGCATGTAATGCACAGAGAAACATGTAGGCAAAGCACCCATGCACATAAAATACAAATAAAGATCTTGAATTTTTTTCTAAACTTAGGGGACAAAAGAATCTGTACATCTTCCAGGTCAGTTCATCACTGAGAGAAATCAGGAAATGAACTCAGACTGGAACTAGAAGTAGAAACCGTGGGAAAATGCTGTCATCTGACTTGCTCACTGACTCCTGCTTAGCTAGCTTTCTCACATAGCCCAAAGCCACCTGTCCAGGGAACGGTGCTACTTACGGTGGCTGGGTCTTCCTATATCAATTAACAATCAATGCAATGCTCACATTCAGGACCACAGGCCTCTCTGATCTGGAAAATCCCTCAGCTGAGACAAGGGATCTAGAACCAGGGATCTGCCTGGTTTCTAAGCTAATGCCGGGACCTCTGAGAATAACTAGAACCTGGTGTGGCCTACTATGGCTGACAAATTAGAGAACAGCCTGGGATGGGGGAAAGAATGGAAGCTGTGAGTGAGCTCTACTTCTTGCTGGAAGGTCTGTCCAAGCCAAATACTTGCCTCTGGAAACCCCGATTTCTAGACCTAAGAAAATGAACGCGATACCCCACACACACCTTGCAGATTCTAGGCTAGCATCCTATACACACTGTGATGCCTGATTTCAGGTCTCACCATCCTTTGATGACTTTACAGCTGGCCCCAGACTCATTCCCTTGAGAGTCCCAGCCATGACCATCCCGAAACTCTTCTTGCTTTCTGTTTCAGCAAATCTCAGTCCCTGACTAACAGCCTCAGTACGTCAGATGCCTCCCATCGAGGGAACCCAAGTGAAGACGAGGCCAAGGCTGAGACCATCCGCAACCTGAGGAAGTCTTTTGCCAGTCTCTTCTCTGACTAGCCTCCTACTCAGGCTGGAGAGCAGGAGGGCAGGAAGACTCGATGTCTGGAGCCTTTCTCTGGCTCCCTCCTTCTCAGCCTCGGTTCCTGGTGGAAACATGCTTCCTAGATGCCTCTGACCCAGGAACTGATGATCTACGTGCATTCCCAGCTCCTTGCCATGACATTCCAATGCCACCTGACTGAGCAGTAGCCTTGAGAGCCCCTGGGCTCCTCAGGGCAGGCGTTCTAGACAGATAAGGCATCACTACACCCACCATAATGCTTGCTTCCCTGCCGATGGTACCCAGTGAGATGTCTGTGTGGCTTGGTTTTGCATTCTTATTAGTGTTTTGCTTGCCTTTGGGCAGAGGCCCCCTTCGAAGCCTTGACTCACCTCCATCAAATGCAGACATTATAGTCAGACCTCAGCAACACAAGAGGCAATACTTTTTAATGGTGTTTTTGCAGACAAAAACAGGGAAGCCCAGCCTAGGAGCCTACTACACACCCAGAGCAAGCTAGTGCCATCCTTGCTGGGAGTAGGCTGACAAAGGCCCCATCGCAGCTGGACCTCCTAGGGATCTTGATGCTGAAAGAAGCTAGACCCTATGAACACAACAAGTGGGGCCTTTCAGAACAGAGTAGAGGGAACCCCACATAATGTTACCCAGGCTTAGAGCCAACAGCAGGAATCCAGAGAAGAGCCTGTGCCCCCTGTGGAGAGAGTCATAGGAGTGTGCCTCTTTGACCTCATACGGAATTTGCTTTTCCCTCCTTAAGGTTAGATGGGAACCCAGAGAGAGTGGGTAGCTCCCTGCTGCATCAGAAGACATAGTGATGGGTTCTATATGGCTCATTCTACCTGCTCTGAACAAGGTGTCAATAATATAAATAATGTAAATGCCACTGCATTTACAAAAGGTCTGGTGGGACAACCTTCAGAAACAGTGCGTGTGTTTCTCTTTGTGGAACACAGGACACAGGACACACATTGAAGCCTTTTGGAATTTCTTCCAGAAAAAGTTCCACTCCAACCTTGTCTCGGCCATTATGACTCAGATGGTTGGCTGCAGAGCTAGGCAAAGTGGTCCTGACTCCCCTTCCAGTGCTCGTATGCTCCTTCTCCTGCACCAGACTGCTCCCGGATCGCATCACCAAGCACCTGGTGCTAGAAACACTGTAGGTGCCAGAAGCAGCATCCTGATCCCCAGACGACCCAGGATATCAGAACACAGCCATGCGTATCTGCACAGTGCCCTCAGCCACCTGAGGTGTGTCTTCCTTGCACGCTGCAAGGGAGGGAAGGGTTATTAACTGAAGCCGTTTCTGGTTATGCTCAAGTTCTGCGTAACCTTGGTGATCATCTAAGGGTCTCCAGGAACACAGAAGCAGCCACTATGGTCTCTGGGGAGTTTTCTTGGAACAGAGTTTCATTCAGCAACTCGGGCTGAATGTAGCCCAAGCAAGTCTCAAAATCATGGTGATTCTCCTGCTTTACCAGCCTCCCAAGTGCTGAGATTTCCTGAATGAACCACCACACCCAGCAAGCGTTCATCATTTTTTTAGTCCTCCCAGCCCAGACTGGAGTAGCAAAGACAAGAGTAGAGACCCTCTCCTGCCTTGGCTCACTTAGAACCCTGCATTTCTGCAGAATTGCACCTTCGAGCTGGTTTCCAGAAGGGATCAGCTCAGCATCAAAAGTGGCAGCTTTGGCCCTGGCTGCAGAGATCCATTTGGCCTCCATTTGGCCTTCAGGGTCCTCCTCTTCCTCCTTGCCTTCTCCTCCGTCATGATCAAGTCAATATCAAGAGCAAGCACGCTGGTTATTTCAGAAGCTCTCCTTGGCCTCTTTCCACATCCTTGGTTTGGAGGAATAAATAGCTGATGTGATTTTACACCGTGAAGGTCCAGAGACCACTGAGACCTTGGACTTCACCTAGTTGGAACTGACTAGACTCGGGAGCAAATATACTATAGTGTGAAGAGAGGCACAGACGGCTGGAGGTCTGCACTTCCCAGTACCAACCAAGCCCAACCTCTTTTATTCCTAAGTTCCAGTGAGTTCAGTGTGTGCAGGACGATCCCTGGGGCTTGCCTACACCCACCCTGCCCACGTCGCCCTCATTTGCTCAACTGCTCTTCGATCACAGAATGAGGCTGGCAAAAGCTTCCAGAATGCTTCTCGAGGATAATGGCGATGACCCAGAACGTGGAAAGACACTTGGCACAACAGTCAGCAGATTCTCCTGTCCCTCACCCACTCCCTGATGAGGGAAGAGGAGGTCTTGAGGCCAGCACCCCCAGCCATGCTTTAGGTAGGTTATCCAAAGGAAGCAAAAAAGGTCAGTCAACAAATCCACAGAATATTGCTGCTGCTTCCCACTCCTCCTCTGTTCTGACTTAGCTCTAGCGCCTTTCTCTAGAACCTCTGAAAAAGCTAGGTGAGGTAGAAAGGAGGATGGGGCAGGGGTAAGACTAGGAATGTCAAAGATAGACAAAGTGAGTTCTAGAGAAGACGATGGATATTGGCTTTCTGATTGTCTACCCCAGGAGATGTGAGTGCCCTTTTCAGGTCCCCCAGCACCCTCCTCCCTCCTCCTTCACACACACACACACACACACACACATACACACACGTGCCTGGCTAATGACCAAAATGAACACATTAAGATGTAACATCTTGCCAGGCATGGTGGCACACACCTTTAATCCCAACACTCCGGAGGCAGAGGCAGGTGGATCTCGGAGTTCGAGGCCAGACTCTACAAGTTCCGGGAAAGCTAGGGCTACATAGAGAAACCCCTGTCTCCAGAAACAAAACAAAAAAAACAAAAAGAAAGGAAGGGAAGGAAAGGGAGAAAGGAAAGAGAGAAAGAATGGAAAAAAGACAGGTAACATCTTAAAACCCCATTACCTAATTTCAGAGCATTCCCTGATGGCTCGCTTCAGTAAGACTGCTGTTCTATATCAGACCTTGAGAAGCCAAGGCTCATTCATGAGGCCCATGTGGAGGGAATCTTAACAAGAGCCTCACAGAAGTAAGAGGCCTGGGCCCTTTGCTCCTGACAAAGATAGCTGAAGTGGCTCCTGTAGAAAGCTCTTCCCCATTTGGTAATAGTCTAACAGCCTCACACGTGTGTGAGTGTGTTGGCGGGTGACCTTGCATTCTGGAAAAGGGTAAGAGAGATGTACTGCAGGGATAACGTCCCAGAGAAGCCATGCTTTAGGCAGTTAAGAACACGGGGAACACCTGTGGCAGCCATCGTTCTACAGGAGCCTCACCCATGTCTCAATATAAAACACAGCCGCAGACATGGCGTGGTACCAGGCAGCAAGAAGTGTCTCAAAGTGTCGGCCATGGCCCTGGACAGAACTAGCTATAAAGGCAGAGGAACCTTTGCTTCAGACAACAGGAGTATGAACATGTGAGAACCCTCAGAACCTAGGGCTGGGTCAGCTGCTGGGTGTTCTGGAGGCCGCGCTGAGGCTGGGCTGCCATTCCTAAGCAGGGCAGGCATGGATATGCTTCAGTCGCCAGCCCTGCTAGGGACCAGCCCTTTTGCTAGACAGAACTAGCAGCTCCATAAATGACCATGTGGCCAAAATGTCCCCACTTTGATTCTGCCCCTAAAAACATCTCAGCATTCAATGGCATCCGTCCAGGTACCCAACTACAATAGCACAAATGTCTTTTCAAAATCTGCATCAGGCCGGACACTCTGATTCTTATCATCATGCCAGTATGTCTAGCTAGACCCATGATGTAACACTAGACTGCAGCCAGCACTTTAAAATAATTTCCAACTGGCCTGGGAATGGAAACAGAGAGCAAGGGTATATAGAGGCCCCATGTCGGCCACATCTCTCTCCAATGGATTGTTTTCACCCGTAAGCTAGTACATGTTGCTCCCAAAACTTCAACCTTCAATAATTATGACATTTAGAGGTGCATAAGGGCAAAAGGAAAGGGGGAGGAGTCACTTTAAATAGATTCTGAAAGGTTATATGAATTGGGTTTTGCTTTTACAACTTTGGCTCAAACAATAGCATTTTCCCTCCACACTGACCTTAAGGAAGCTGAAACACAACAAAGACCCATTCAGTTTGTGTACAGTGACCAGGGACTTCCAGACACAGCCCCAAAGGACACCTCAAAACAGCCACGGCACGCTTTCTCCAGGCCTGCCTGTCACCAGGACCAGATGACCTCGCCACCCAAGGCCTCCGGGCTGCTGTATTCACTTCTAAGATGCAGTTGACTCTATTCCTGGAGTATTGAGAGTGGCAGGTTCTTCACGCTCATAAAGAAAAAAAATAGCTAAAAACTCCATATCACGGAGTAGCCGCTGCTCCGGGAAGTTCTCTTGTGAGTATCTGTGACACGCCCCAAAGCAGCAAGCTGGCTGAGCACGGGGATCTGGCACAGGAGCTTGGTGCAGTTCAGTGACAAGTTAGGTGTTCAGGACTCTCAAGTGACTCTCCTATAAAGTTGGGAATCCAGTGACATGTACGTGACAGATTGATTGGAAATTCTCTCTCTCTCTCTCTCTCTCTCTCTCTCTCTCTCTCTCTCTCTCACACACACACACACACACACACACACACACACACGTTTAATTCCCAAAGACCTCCTCTGCACTGGATCTGGACAGGAAGGGGAACAGAATGAGAGGGAGACACTAGCCCCTAGGGAGCATATTCCTAGGGTACACAACTTCCTGGAGGCCAGAGAGTTGCCAAGGTCAGTGTGGGTCACAGGATGTGGCAGTGGGCATCCAGGACCATACGGCTGGCACTCATATAGCAAAAGCCAAAACCCAGGAAAGGAGGTGGCTCTCTACATGAGAGCCATGTGGACTGTACCAACCAAACATAGCTCAGCTTTGTAAACAAGTCCTCAAACACTGTGTAGCAGCTCCCAGCAACGAGCCAATCAATACCTTGTCCTTTGCTGTAGCTTAGTGGTTCATTTTGTGTCAACAGAAGTGGGAGTGGCTGCAGGTTAGTCATAGGTGCTGATTAAGCAAGTTTTGCACATACAAGTGGTAGCATTACTGTCACAGGGACCAGCCCATCCACTGTGAGAACCCTTGCACGTGTATCTCTAGTTTATCCCAGAGCCACGCTGGCTGATACAACTAAGCTGGTATCAGATGTGGTCCTGGACCTTAGCAGCTGATTAAACTGTTTTAATATTTAGAGTTTCATAAGAGGCAGCACTTTGGGCTGCAGTAAAGACAAAGGGGAAGGCTGGGCAACAAGCAAGGCTGATTGGCCCATTTGTCAAGCACAGAGCATAAAGGACACAGAAGCTCTCTTGTGTTCCCACAGAACACGAGCTTAGATTGAAGAAACATGCACACTCAAGCCTTCATATTCAGATCTAACTGGTAGACCCAGAGGGAAAAAAAACAAAAACGCCCACGGCTTTTCATTGAGTCTCAAGAAGACTCGAGTTAACACCTCAACACTTTACTTCAGAAACAAGTGTTATAACTCATTTGGGATTCCCAGGAAAGAAAACAAGAAGTCAGCTTGAATTAAGTCTTTAGGGGCTGGAGAGATATAGTTCAGTCAATCAAATGTTTGCAGTGCAAGCCCAACAACCTGCATTCGACCCATGCTGAAAAGCTGGGCAAGGTGGTGAGCACCTGTAATCTCAATCAACCCTGGGGAAGTGGGGACAAGTAGAGCCTTGAAGCTCAACAGCCAGTCGGTCTTACCTCATCAGAGTTCCGCAGGCCAAGAGAGACAAATGTGTACACACATCTTTCCATGACTTGCCTAGCACAATGCAATAACCTTATCCGTGCAAAGTATTGATAGAGCCTTGCCCGCACTAGGGCACAGCAGAGCACCTGCCCAGCTCTTCTCCAAGGCTCAAATCAGCAGAGTAGGAGGAAAACAGACCTGGGAACCAACTCTGAGCAAAAGAAGAAAAGGGATGAGTATCTGGCTCCACTGGTTAAGAATTAAGGAGACATCAAGTTAAACAGTGGCCTCGGAAACTGAGAAAGAAGGAAAGAGCTAGAGAGTTCAGGATTTTACACAGGGAATCACAAGATGGAAAAAATTCTTGCCCAGACTGAGTTACCAGCCATGCTCAATGGGCATTTTATGTTTATAGTGGTATGTGGAGGAGAAGCTCCTGTTACTAAAAGGTGACTATAGGAGAACTTAGGGGCCAAGAAAGATGGAAGGCTACTACGAGCCAATGCACTGGAGCTGCACCATTCTCAAGCACTTGTGAGAGGCTTCTAGGCTCTTCCTGCTTCCATTACAATGCATGGAGATGACATCACAAAGCCACGCAGTGAAGAAGCCGCTGCCAAGTCAGGATTCCACCCATTATGTTATCAGCAATACACAAAAGCTCAAAGTCTAAAGACAAGGATGCAAGATTTTCTAAGCTTCTAAATGCAAAATTAGCTGCTAGTCAAGAGAAAATGCTTTGAGGACTCTTTAATAAGAATTTTTGAGAGGTGCCTAAGTTTAGATTTAGAGCACTCTTTCGACATCTTAAACTCAAACTTGCAACATCTGCCAGTCAAGTTGAGTGAGGGTGGACCGGCACCATCAGGGGCTCCCAGGCCCATGTGGAAATGACTGTGTTCTGAAAACTTGTATTTGGTGCTCTGGTCTTCCGTTTCCCATGCCACATGTGCATACACACACACTACATGGGGCAACTTAACGTCCAGCCACAAAGACGTTTTGAAGTGGAATCTAGATCAATCAAAACTTCATGGTGACCCTTTCAACCACACCCAAATGAAGCCTATGGCATTCGGTGGGCATTAAGAAGACTGTCCTATAGAACACAGAAACCTAAGCAGCCCAGATCTCAACCACACCCAAATGAAGCCTATGGCATTCGGTGGGCATTAGGAAGACTGTCCTATAGAACACAGAAACCTAAGCAGCCCAGATCCTCTTCATTAAAGATCACGTAGCTTATAGAAATATCAGACTGAATTTTCTTCACTGTGATGCAAAGACTGGAAACACATGTGTAGCAAAGTCTCACTTGAACACACGACTAATATTCCTGCAGCATACATTCTAAGCCATTTCCTAATATGCAAAACAGGTTTTTAAAATCAGAAGACAGTGGCACTAGTCCTATTTCCTGCAGATGCTAACGGCATTTTATTCCTGTGCAGCAGTTCCGATTTAAATTTGTCACTACAGCATGTTCCTATAGTTATTTGTGAAAGTCATTTGTGTTTGGGCCTTTTCTTGTAGAATAAATAAATGTTGAATTTTGAGTATTTCAAGTCTTAAAAGGACAATATTCTTCTAGCAAACGGGGGTTATCCTTGAAAAACAAGTACCTAACAGTGCCTGAAGAACTCTCCTGTCAAGACCCAGGATCTCAGATACCAATCACAAAAGGGAAATCCTAGTTGGGAATAAGTCTGTACCAACCCAATGGCCTTCGGAGCTTTAGAGGTTTCTCACAGAATCCAGAAAAGCTGCTCAAAGGGAAATGGTAGTTCAAGCAAACTAGTCCAGCTTTTATTAGGATGTGTAAGCTCATCTTTCACCCGACTGGCACCTCTGCAAAACAAAGATACCACCTGTAATAAGTCACCTCCTCACACTTAGAAGCACCCCGATAATTTTCAAATATAAAAATTAGTAGTATGAATAAGGTTTGACTACTAAATGTATCTTTAACAAAAGTCAAGACCACCATATAATTTTTACTTTTATTAATCTAGCACAGAATATAATCAGTACCACAAGCTCCATCCCAGAGGTGATTCTAGAGCAGGGACCAGCAGTCAACTCTTCCCAAAGCCACCCGGCTGAGTAACCTTGTCCTTGGTGCCACAACCAGAAACTGACAGCCAAGGTCACCGTCCAAGGAAATAGCATCTGTGGTTTCAACAAAGCCTCCAAATCAGTCACATGAATGGTAGCTGGCTGTCAGCTGGTCGACCCCTGCTGGGTCTGAAGGGAAATCTGTTGTTGGGGCCACCTCTTCCTGGGAAGAGGGGGTCAGGTCCTGGAAGTGGGCCAAGAGGATCAAAACGTGGTCTGAGCGGCTGAAATGGGTTAGGTGTCTCCCCTGGCCTTGGAATGAGTGAGCCAGCTGGGTCCCCAACACTGGGCAGTATTGGTCTCGCGTCGTATTCACCACCAATGATGCCTGGAGGAAGCAGTGAGGTGGGAAAAGTGGCCCTGGGGTAGACAGGAATGGGACAGAATGGGACAGAATGGGACGACGATGGCAGGAACATCGCGAGCCGCATCCTCTGAGCCTCTTTTCTTTGTATGTGCCTCTTTCTGTACAGCTGTAGAAAAAAAGGGAGTGGTCAGCTACTACAGGCGACTTCATGTTTTTCATCCCTAGTGGATTTCAATTTAGAAGATGGATAAGTGGATCTGTTAAAGGGCAGGACACACGCTCAAGAACAGTTCTGTGTACTCTGCAAGCATCTGGGGACTTTCATTCAATATTTTCTTTAGTCCTTCATCCCAAATAGTTTTTATCAGGCCTATCAATGGTTTTTACAATTGAAATCTACAAATAAAACCTTGTCTCTTAACTGGGTGATGGTGGCGCACGCCTTTAATCCTAGAACTCGGGAGGCAGAGGCAGGCGGATCTATGTGAGTTGGAGGCCAGCCTGGTCTATAAGAGCTAACTCTAGGACAGGCTTCAAAGCTACAGAGAAACCCTGTCTTGAAAAACAAAAAGCAAAACAAAACAAAAAATGCCTTGTCTCTTATTGTTTTCACAGAGTACCATGCTATCTTCCTAAACACAACAATGACAGATTTTTTGTTTTGTTTTTCGAGACAGGCTTTTCTCTGTTCCTGGAACTCGCTTTGTAGACCAGGCTGGCCTCAAATTCACAAAGATCCACCGCCTGATTCCCATGTGCTGGGATTAAAGGCGTGTGCCTCCACTGCCCAGCCAGATTATTTTTGTGGAAAAAAAAAGTAAGCCTGTTTCCTATTTCAATGAAAAACTATTAAGACTTTTCTTTGTAGTTCCAAGAAAACAAGGACTAAGCCTAAAATTGAAAACATATTTCAGTAGCAATATTTAACAATAAATTTAAATTGATTTCATCACATCACATTAAAAGTGAAAAGTTTTTTAAAAAAAAAAAGTTCCCTATTGACTCATTTGAGTCATAAATGTTAGTCTTCATATTTAAAAATACCTACTTCTTTCCAATCTGTGTCTGGACCTCTGACAGTACCATCTGCAAAGTAAAACAAAAGAAAAAGAATTGAAACCACTTCATGCATCCAGTATTACAGTGAACCTGGACTTGCCCACCGAGTGAGGCAGAGCTGGAGGCGTCCAGACACGTGCACTGCACTCACTAGTGTGCGTCAGTCAGCTGCTCACCACTGCTTTGTGCACTACCTGATGAGTTCAGGCAGAGACAGCCACTCATTCGTCCATAAGTGTCTTCTGCTGCAGGCTGCAGACCCATGCAGCTGTGCCAGCTGCCCCTAAGCCATGTCTGGAGTACCGGACATGGTACTCCATTAGAGCCCCATTCATTACTGAAGTCTACCTGACCAGGCCTTCTTCTGTAGTGGGTATGTACTTCCTTCCCGCCAGTCTCCAAATGGCGTCACTATCAGGAGTGTGACAATAACACACAGAACTGTTTTAAATGTACTTAAAATATATGAAATGAGGGGGAAAAAAAATCAATCAACTTCAAGTCTAATGAGGAGTTCAGGAAAAACCTGCCCATGGCTTCTCTACAAGTTATTATCTAGCCTGGAAGTTTAGAAAAGCTCTCTAGCCCAGGAGTTTTCTACAAACGGCAGCCATGACCCCTTTGGGGGTTGAATGACCCTTTCACAGGGTTACCTAAGGCCACTGGAAAACACGGATATTTACATTATGATTCATAACAGTAGCCAATTACAGTTATGAAGTAGCAACGAAAATAACTTTATAGTTGGAGTCAACACAACACAGGCAACTGTGTTAAAGGGTCACAGTGTTAGGAAGGCTGAAAACTATTACTCTACTCCCATACAATTGCACACCAGTCAGGATTAAACGTGCAGGTGAGCGGGTGTCTGCTCCTCTCACGTGACTTTACACCGTGTTCAGCTTTCCTTGTCACCTGCTCCGTGTAGATCACTATGTCTTTTTTTTTTTTTTTTTTTTTATAAATGGCGATGGCACATGCCTTATTTATTTATTTATTTATTTATTTATTTATTTATTTATTATGTATACAGTGCTCTACCTTCATGCCAGAAGAGGGCACCAGATCTCATTACCGATGGTTGTGAGCCACCATGTGGTTGCTGGGAATTGAACTCAGGACCTCTGGAAGAGCAGCCAGTGCTCTTAACCTCTGAGCCATCTCTCCAGCCCGATCACTATGTCTTTTAACTACTTATTCGTCTAATTGTTTTTTTCTTTTTAAGATAAGGTTTTACTTGGTAACTCAGACCAACTTTGAATTACAGAAACCTTCTTGCCTTTAGCCTCCCACATGCTGGGATTACAGACATGCCCACCATTCCTGGATTATGCAATGCTGGGGATGGAACCCAGGGCCCAGTACATGCTAGGCAAGCACTCTACCTACTAAGTCACATCCCCGGCCCTATGCTTCCTATTAACTGTGATTTTCTTTGGTTACCACACTTGCTGCCTACTGTCACAAAGGAACACTTTAAGTTTTACTTGTAAGGGCTTTAAGCAAAGTAAAATGAAGACTTTAAGATCCAAAAAGAAAAGAAAGGATCTAGTTCACTCACTTCTTAAAGTTTAAGAATCTAAATGACTTTATGACATTCTATCAGGGGGAGTGGGGGGGGGGGGTCTACGCACCAGATTTCCATGGCTAAGGTAGTATATTAACAAGACATTCATTTTCATTAAAATGTTTTTGACAGAAACCACATAGCAAGTAAATATTTACTTGATGTAGCTCACTTCTGTTTTTCCACCTTGGTGGTGGTGTTCCTTGTGAACTGACCCATTAAGTCAACTTCATGACCACCCCTATATTCAAACAACAGCTTCAAACACACTAACAAGTCAGTGCTGGCAGAGGAGAAGCTCACAGTCAGGCTCTTTCTGGCCTTGACCTGGAAATCCTGGTGCACAAGATCTAAGGTCTCACCACTGTTGCAATGACCATTAGGTCACAAACGCAACAAAGCGCCAGAACGGCATTCCAAAGGCAAGCGGCTGTGAGCTGACCCTGTCCCCCAAAGGCGAGTGGCTGTGAGCTGACCCTGTCCCCCAAAAGTGAGCAGTTGTGAGCTGACCCTGTCCCCCAAAAGTGAGCAGCTGTGAGCTGACCCTGTCCCCCAAAGGCAAGCGGCTGTGAGCTGACCCTGTCCCCCAAAGGCGAGCGGCTGTGAGCTGACCCTGTCCCCCAAAGGCGAGCAGCTGTGAGCTGACACCGGTCCCCCAAAAGTGAGCAGCTCTGTTAGCTAACACTGATCCCATAAGGCAGTGTGTAGAAGTGCAGTTTATTCTAAGTCAGAGACTGAAAATGCTCTTTCAGATGGAATAAACCTGTCTTCTATTTTGTATCCTAACATAAATTTACTGGGGCTGCAGAAAATATGAAAAAGGAGCAGAGAGAGAGCCTGTGGCACAGAACAACATTAGGAAGCCAGAGCTGCTCCACTCAAAAGCCACTCCTTTAACAAGCTGTAGATAAACAGAACAGCAGGGGGAAACTCTACTTAAAAACGTTACCCAGTGATACCATGGCAACCACGGTGACAAAGAGCCTTTCTCCATCAACATATCATTATGTAAATCACCTCGAAAATCCCGCAGAAACAAACACCGCCACAGCAGGGGGTCGTTTGATGCAATCTGAAGGTCATGACAGACAGCAGACAAAGCCAGGACAGAATGAACATCCAAGAGTCGGAAGATGCGTAGTTTCAGCTCCAGCGGAAGGACGACCAGTCCAAATACATCTGGAAGGTTCAGTACTAGATGGGGAGCAGCAGCAACAGGAGTTACTGAGTACAGAACATCTAGGCTTCCCCACATCACATCAAAAGCTGTCACTGCCTCTCTCTGAGAAGGTGACAGGTCTTGATCACCAGCTTTCTCTGAAATTGTACTTTTTTTTGATTTTTATTGAGCTATACATTTTTCTCCAACCCCCTCCCTCCCTCCCACTCCCCTTCTACCCTCTCCCTCCTGTGACCCCCATCTCTCACCTTGTCGTGTGAAAGCCAGAAGAGGGTACACCAGCTGGTCTTTGAAGAGTCGAGAGAGCTTCTTAAGATCTTTGTACACTTTGGCTGCACTTTCCCCTGGAGTGTTTTTACAAAGTAGAAGTCAAAACACAAAAACCCGAAGTGGTGTCAAACAAGATCCAAGTATTAAACATTCAGGAGTAACTCCCCAAAGATGAAGGGAATCAGAATCCTTAGAAGACAAGGAACAGCACATGGCTGACCAGCCCATCTCAGGTGCAAACATTAATAGGTGACGTCACGCAGCTGACCAGCAAATCTCAGTAGAATTAACATAGTAAAAAACAATCTATAGATTCAATACAATACAAAATCCCAACACGATTATTTACAGACCTTGAAAGAACAATTCTCAACTTCATATGGAAAAACCAAAAACAAGCAAACAACAACAAAAAACCCAAGATAGCTAAAACGATCCTGAACCTTTAATCCCAACACTCAGGAGGCAGAGGCAGGTAGATCTCTCTGAGTACCAGGTCAGTACTAGCTCTGGCCTACAGAGCTAGTTCCAGGACAGCTAGAGCTGTGAGACAGAGAAAGACTGTCTCGAAAACAAACAAACAAAAAAACCAATCCTGAACAATAAAAGAAGTGGTAGAGGTCTCACTATTCCTTATTTCAAGTTATACTTCAGAGCTATAATAATAAAAACCTCATGGCACTGGCATAAAAACAGAAACACTCACCAAGAGAATCTAATTAAAGATCATAAGAAGCATACAAGTAGAATATACAGAAAGAAACATTAAAAACCCCAGGCAAAACATAAAGAGAAACAGATTAAAATAAGAGCTAACATGAGGCCAAGCATTCATAACAAATAATAAGTCTCTGTGTCATGATTTGGTAGCTGGTTGGTTGGAGGCTCAAAAGAAAAAGCCTGTGACCGGGTCTAAACTTAGGAGCTACAACAATGTAAAAATGACTTGCCAAGTGAACACACATGCCTACCTAACAAAAGTACTTCACCAAAGTCTATAAACTTTTCCAGAGAAACAAACTTTCTCCCTCCCTTTTGCTTCTTTGTTTCATATTTAACAGATCAAGAACAGGAATTTGAGCTAGACCCCTAGATAAGGTTAGATTTTAAAAAACTTAAAGGTCAGACAATCTACTCCAATCCTGATTTCCTCTACTACTTAGGTCTGGGCCACTGAAATGATTTAGCCCTCTCAGGAACTATTTCCTTATCTGTAATCTGAGCATAAAGCCTGTGCTGGGGTATGAAATACTCACAGCAAGGTCCTCCCTAGGGTGGGGATAAATGGGGTTGAGGAACGTTTAAGTTCTCTGATCATGATAGAACGCGCGTTTACACACTTGTGACTCTAGCGCACATTCTCAATTCATTCTCAGTAGCGACAAATCATCCCAATGGTAGCAAAAACTGGTTCTTGGAGAGTCCTAATTTGAACCCAAATGTAGAATTGGAAGGGCTACAGCATTTAAGGACGGAGTGTGTCTGTGGCACTAAAACGTCACAAGAAAGCGTGACTGTATGGGGGAGGACAAGGGGCGAGGAGCCCACAGAGGAGCGAGGGTAAGGAAGTGACAGGCTGACTACAGACTGGCCTGAAGCCACCATCTTGTGTGCATCCAGCCAGAGCTAAAGAACACGCTGTACTCCTCTTCCTCCCATCGGTCTCCCAGACCTGATCTCCCTCCAAATTCACAAGAACCAGTCTTCAGAGGAACAGCCTGGGTCGGCCGTGTCTAGGAGATGCTGCTGTAAATGCCATCTCCTCTCCTAGTGACACTCCCATTCGCCTATTGATATTTACTGTAGCTCACCCCAAGGACTACTGGGATGGTACATGCTCAGCACAAAACAGAAAGGAGGATTCTTTCCTCTCCACCCACCACTCCTGTTGACCACCTGGTCTCTCAGTGAAGGTTTAACCAGAAACAGTAAACAGAGAAATTGGACTTTTTTGCATCTATTAATAATTTTATGGAATATAGGCGAAGCCATACTTGGAACCCCAATTTTAGGAAAATTCTAATCTCATTAAAAAGTAGCATTTATATCAGTTTATAGTAAAAATATTCAAACAGGTTTTTTTCCATTAATATTCAATAACGAAGCCACACTGAATTACTTCCATGAAAAATAGATCTTCTCTGTATCAGTTACACAATAGTAGATCTCCAAGGGTTAACACAGTAACTAGAAGGGAACCTCTAACACTATAAATACAATTTTGTATTCAAAGACCGGAAGAATTATAATAAAGAAACAAATTCTTCAGATTGTAATAAACCTTCCGCTTTCTTTCCTTTGTATCTGTGGTGCAGAGTAGTGCCCAGGGCCTTGTATACGCTCGGCAACTGCTCTACCACTGAGCTACACCCCTAAGCCCTACCCATCTGAATTCTTAGAAGCAACATTGTTTTGGAATTTGCTCTAATCTCATTTAGAAATGGTCATCCTTTTCAACATAATCTTTTGGGCTCTGCGTTTTCAGTGTGCCTCCCAAAGCTTCCTTCCAAAGTTAAGTCGTGGTTACATCACCTGGTTCCACTCCACACACGTAGGATCTTGGCTGCAGCTGCACTGACTTTGCGTTTTTAATCCCACCACAGATTTTTACTGTAGCTGTAAATAAAAGAAAAGATGATAAAGCAATCTGTCCTTCCCTTTGTAGTGCAGGCCTTCCTTTCCTTGCCCCTGTAATAAAGATAGATTATCCCACACAGACTGTTCTGAGCACATTCTTCCTCTCTAACAAGGTCAGAGGTCTAAACCTGCCATGAAGAAATTAGCATTCCACACCACCTTCAGAGACTACAGTGAGCATCTTCCCACACAGTCTGCTCAGCACCATCAACAGTGGCTGACTAGTCATCGACAGGTCTGCAACAGGTCAACAGGAGGCAGGCCAGCACAGAAGGCCATTATTTCTAATGAAGTCACTAAAGCACCATTCATTTCTTCTTAACCCTTGGCAACGGTCAATCTTTGTTCATTAACAGGATCCTGCTAGTTTTCACAGCACCATCGCTGTCTAGACCCAAAGACCAATATTCTTGACATCACCAGAGGGTTCGAATTTCGTTTTATGTACAAAGGCGCACTTCATCTCAGCTTATGAAAGAGCTAGTGATGGCCTTGTGCACGTGTGCACCAAGTCGAGCCCTGGATGAAAGGTTCAGAGACACTGCCCCTTTTCAAAGACTTGAGCCTGGATGACCAGAGACCAGGAGAGCCTGCAAGTCACTGATCTGTAAAGAATTAAAGAGTACAACAGCAGAAATTAAGAAATCATCAAAATATTTGGTGACGAGAGGGGATGAGATGCATCTCATCAGTACCTCTCTACGAAAGTGAGGCAGACTCACCACCTCACATTTGCTGTTTATGTCTGGTAACCTCCCTCTTCCAATGGACCGCTCTGAGCACAGAAGGCACACTCTAGAAGCTAACAGTGAAGAGCTGACAGAGACGTCACTCGGCCTTCACGCCATCACACTTACACCCTGACAGATGTGCAGGATCACCAGCTGTTAAGGCTGAAATGCTGAGGTGCCGAAGCGAACTGGGTAATTAAAAGGAGATGGGAAAAACCTTACATGAGAAAACCAAAAAGAAAAAAACATCTAATTCTGAAATAAAAACTGCCATGTTAGCTTCCAAAACAAATTATAGTAGAAAGCTTTTTTCTAACACAGAACCTCAATAAACAAAATAGATAAGTTTGCTATGGGGCAAGGACTCTACCTTAAACCACCTCAGCGAAAGCAAGCAGCTGCAGGACACGGAATTCTGCTGACCTGGGGCAGCAGAGCAAGACAACCTGTTATACAAACATTACATTCTAAGTAGCCGAAAAGATAACTCAAAAGCTAAACAGTGTTTGCCCGATGGAGTGGTCCTCACACAATCCTTAAGGAACAGAAGTTGAAGGCCAATTTGGGCAACATAAGACCCAATTTCAAAAATATAAAAAATAAAACAAATCAAAATGTAATGTAAGAACCTGGTCACCCAAGTGGATCTCTGATATGTGAGACCTTCAGAACATTCCAGAGACCAGCGGTGGTTAGGAAGGGCCTGTGTGACATCTCAACTAAAATGAAATCCACCTCACTGAAGCTTCTTAATAGAAGAGGGGAAAGCAAAGAGGTTATTTATTCAGGGCACGTTCTGAGGAAGGGCAGCAAAGTTACGCATGTACTAAGGACTCAAATATCTCAGCAACATTTCTGTGTATTGACAGTCACAGAGATGCCAAACTGGATAAACAGGAACCTCAGTGTAATCTCATACACTCAGATCAAGAGTTAAATAAAAAGAACTCACAGATACGCACAAAAAGCCCTCCTTGTAGTTTATACACAGTAAAACTCATTTCATTATCATCACGGCTCTCACAGAATGAAGGATTCAAGACTGAGACATCAAAAGGAAGGGCTGGGACTGGGGAGGTGGCTCAGCATTAGGTACAGGCACTGACTGTTCTTCCAGAGGAGCCTGGTTCAATTCCCAGCACCCACACAGCAGCTAACAGCCATCTGTAAGTCCAGTTCCAGGGAATCTGATGCCGTCTTCTGGCTTCTGAAGGTACTGCCTGCATGTGGTGCAGACACATGCAGGTCAAACACACACACAAAATAAAAACACAACAAATAAATGTTTTAAAAGAAAGGGGGCTACCACAAGAGTAAAGGGTGATGTCCTAAACCAACATCAACCTCACATTGTTAATCCTTCCAGGCATGTCACCAGTGGTAGAGGAATTAAGTTGTGAATGACCCATAACTATTTCTTGGCAGTCAGTCACTAATGCGGTTATAAGACATCTAAAAGAAACTATTTACATAATTCATAAGCCAGCAACCACGACTGCAGGGCTGCATTACCATTTACAATGATGAGGTTTTCCAAAGGCACACAGGTGAGCACAGCAGCGCCCTCCTCACAGAGAGGGTGTGTGTACTGCAGCTTGTACACACCACTTGACTTCCACTTCTCAGGCATTGATGCTGCTTTGGCTTCAGTGCCCTGAGGAATGAAAAATGAAAGGAAAAATTATTTTTAAAAGGTGCTGTACTAAGAAACCTGGAAATCAGAAACACCCCTACCTTACCAAGCCTTAAAGCCCATGGACCACTGATGCAGCTCAGCAGGCACAGTGCTTGCACAGAAGCCTGGTACCCAGGTTTGAGCCGTGGAACCCACATAAAGGTGGAAGTGGAGAATCAGCTCCTCGGAACTACGCTCTCACACGCCACACATGCAGTATGGTATGTACAGGCCACACAGGTACACACCACAACATGCAGTATGATATGCACACGCCCCACAGGTACACACCACAACATGTAGTATGATATGCACACGCCCCACAGGCACATACCACACACATGCAGTATGGTATGCACACATCCCACATGCACACACCACACACATGCAGTATGATATGCACACGTCCCCCACATACACATATCATCACACACATTTTTAAAAAGATGCAGCCTCCTTAACAGAATGTGCACAACATTAATACTGCTACTAACGAAGAATAGTATGTTATAATATTTTTCTTTCAAAATTTTTGTTTTAATAGATAAAATATCATCACAGAAATAAGGATTAATTTTTCTGTTCTAAGGCTCATATTTCTGTCTAGCAAAGCCACGCCATTATTCACGATCCCGGGTTGAGTATCACTTCTTTCACACAGCCCACTTCGGAAAACACTGCTATTTACTAACACTCTGTTCACACGTCTGTCACTGCACACTGTTAGGCTTTTCATCAGTTTACACTGTTATTTAGTATGTCATATTTGTCTTGTCTTCCTTACCCATTTGAGAACTCTGAGGACAAGGACAGTACTTGGTGTGTTAGTTTCTGGCACGGGCATACAATGATCTTGAGTTGTCTTTATCTTTGTAGCCCATCACGTGGCCCCCAGGGAATGTGTACAGGCCAGCAGTACAGGGGCTACGCAGGAGTATGCAAGAGGCTCCGCTCCGTCCTAGTTTACCAGTGCAGAATCTTAGCACTAACTGTTCTCTGAGCGTCCCTGGGACTCTGGCTGTGCAGTGTCTCTCACATGATATACTATAATGGTCTATATTCTTGTCTATTCTCAAACTAAAGGTAACTTGAGAACAAAGACCTGAAACGGAGAAAAAAACCACTGACACTAGTAGATGCTTAACAAACACGTGCTGAATGAAAGAAGCAATCACGGCACAAAGCCATTAACATGAAACAGCCTCGTTAGGCAGCATGAGTCATACTCAGTCCACACCATCGCATTTTATCTGCATATTAGCATATGTAAACCTTTGTCTTTCTTTTTAAGCCAGTTACCATTACCTCTGCAATACTAAACGCTAACAAAGGAAATGAAGGCTGATAGGGAGAGGGCGTATTTACAGAGGACCTTTGACAACCTCCCTGTGTCTGGCATTTTACATTAAACAACCAACCACATTTAATAAAGGAAGGAGGACCTGCACAATACCGACTCAGGTGTCCAGGGAGACCTCACAAGGCACCTGGGTTGGGCTTACCTGAGGTATATAGCCCGACTCGAGCATGAGGAGATGCACCAGCACTATCAAGGCATCATTGATGCTGGAGCAGCCAGCTGACTGGTACAGAGTCTCCAGTGAATGTGGTACCTGGCCATCCTCCGTTTCACTGCACAGCATTGGTTCCAATGGATGGAAACCAGAATCCTCTTCCATACCCATGGCATCCTGAATTGACACAGCTTCAACAATTTGACTAGGCCCTTCCTAAAAAGGATGGCAATAATAAATTCATTAATTTTACGCAGGACATTCTATATCCTAAACTAAGCAAAGATTAGTGCTCAAAACCAAAGCACAACATGAGGTTCAGGAAAAAGCACCATCTTAAGAAAGCTCTCATAGACCCCATCCTGGATCCCTAACTCCCTCTGTGCTGACAGGCTAAAACCTGGAACTCATCTCTAAGGCTCCACACTTGTGAAACAGTACCTAAACGTGGTATCGTCACAGTTCCAACTACTATCATGCCTGAACACCTCTAAAGCTGTGCTTCCTATGCCACAAGGAACAGTACCCCCTGAAAGTGCCTGGCTCCCCCTCTTGTCTCATACACACCATACACTCCTGCCAGTTTCCCTGGAAATTAAGAATCCAATCACGTCTTATGCCCCAGTTTAAAACGTACCAGGACTTCCTCAAGACAGAGAACATTCCCACAGCTGCACCGTTAGACGGTGTCCCTGATGTGTCAGCGAGTGCAGTCTAGTGAGGAGGCACTGCATCCGTGTCTGCCTGACCGGACCTACATTCACAGGACCCGGCATTAACCTCAGAGGAGTTCCGAAACTTCTAACAACTGTGCAGTTAACCAAAACGCATTCTCCTTCTTCACTTAGCATCTCTGTTACACTTACTACAGATTCACAGAACAAGTTTTTCAGAAACAGACTGAGGAGTGCAGGCCTAGAACATTAAGTCCAAATGCCTAGGCATATAAGGCCCCCAGTACCTGTTCCCTGGCTCTCCATCTGTTCACTACCAACCCTTCCCTACCCACTGCAGCATTCCCACTTCAACAGACCCAAGGGATGCCATGGCCTTTATTACTGCACCTGCCACACTGTGCTGCTATTTTTCAATTCGCACATCTGCATCCCTCCATGACTGAAAGTTTGTGTAAAGTACAAAACTACCCAAAGCATCCATCTGGTACCTGACACATCCAGTAAAGTCTGTGGAACAACTGCGGAAAGATAACGTACTACAGTTTCATGTTTCTGTTGCCTTACAAGGGTCACATAAGCTGAGCAAGGGAGAGGACAATGCCTGTTTATAGATACTACAGTTGAAACTCAGAACAAACAGTAACTCGCTGAGATCACCAGTTGATAGAAGTCTGAAATGAACCCACGTCCTCAGATTCACCATCAAGGGCTTTTAGACGTGAAGCAGGCTTTAGTAAAGCTACGTTGCTACACTGATTTCATTCAGAAAGCTTATTTCCTAGTTTGTGCTCAACTCTTAATACAAAGCAAGTCTCTTCTTTTTAGGGCTGTACTTCCAGAAAAAGGAGTGGCAGGGGAATTCAAAGCTATACAGCATAAACCAAGGTTGAAGGACTGCAATCAAGCCAGAGCTGACACTTACTCTTTCAAAATCAGGAGAGCTGAAGCCTAATGGCTGCAAAAACATCAAATGCAAACTGTAGCCAGGCATGGTGGCACACACCTACAACTCCTGCACTTGGGAGGCCGAAGCAGGATAACTCAGAGTTCAAGGTCAGCCTGAGCTATATGACAAGATCCTGTCTCAAAAAAAGTTTTTAATTAAATTAAATTTTAAAGGCTATGATAACTCACACTATATAAAACAGAACAGAATAGAAATCACCATATTAAAATGAATCTATCATCTCTGAATAGAAATCACTATATTAGAAAGAATCTATCAAACTAAATTATGAAAACAATCTTTTGACTTCCCCCCCACCCCATTCCTACTTCAGCCAATAGCATGGAACAAAACAAAACAGATGTGGAGATCTTTAAGAAGCATTACCCTAAGTGGCTAACTCCACACCCACTGGGGGCTTATCTAACCTTACTCCTAAGTCCAAGAAGCACTGGCGTCCGCTGAGCTGTTCTGATATGAGTGTTTGTCATCTTCCATGTGTGAGAAGAGAACACCTGAGCAGTTCTCCAAACAGTCTTGCCACAGGCCACTTACAAAGCAAACAGCCGGCTAAACTGCAGTAGAACTTCTCCCGGGTCTGTACAGGTTAATCCTGTGCTGTCACTAAAGGTAATTCCCAAGTGCAAAGAAGGAAAACTAACTGACAGTTAGTCCCAAGCACAATCCCTCTCCTCTGGTTTCGAGTCTTGTCCTTCATCTATTTTTCTTTTCCACAGCTCCCTTCTATACTGAACTAGCACATTATGTAGAGTCAAGGACTCCAAGCTCAGAGTCCCTGCTAAGGTCTCATAGCCGCCCCATAAAAACCTTACAGACAAACAGTATGCTCTTAGAACTGGAATCACTACCTTGAGGCACAGTAACATCTCAAAATTTTCCAAAGAAAAATTAACAAAGTATTGCATACACTGTAAAACTCTATCTTAATGGAGGATTTTTAGAGCACATCAAGTTAAGGGAACAGGCTCTTCTCTCTAGGTTTTATCTCTAAAAGAGTCTGTTTTTTTTAAAAAGTATGCAGTCAGATATCTTTATTAATTCCACACACTGCCCTGTGAAGCAGAAACAAAAAAGAGACACAAGAATGATTTGAAAGACAAATTAAAATTCTTGTATCAGGAAATTATTTTCATAATTTATCAATCTATTAAATATTTTAACGACCATCTATTCAGAATATCTGCTTATTCTTAATATGATTCAGTGTTTAAGGCTTGCAAAAGAAATATATACATAAAAAGAATATATACATAAAAACAGTTAAGAATGGTATATGGGTTAGTATTAAAGAAGTGTTTTGTTCAAGGCCTACAAGTAAGTTCCAAGACTGTCAGGGCTGTTATACAGAAAAATCCTGTCGGGCTGGAGAGATGGCTCAGTGGTTAAGAGCACCGCCTGCTCTTCCAAAGGTCCTGAGTTCAATTTCCAGCAACCACATGGTGGCTCACAACCATCTGTAATGGGGTCTGGTGCCCTCTTCTGGCCTGCAGGCAGAGCACTGAGAATACTGTATACATAATAAATAAATAAAATCTTAAAAAAAAAGAAAAAAAAGAAAAATCCTGTCTCAAAAAAACATTAAAAATTTTAATTTAAAAAAGAATTACTTTATACAAAGTATTAAAAGGGAAAAAATGAGGAACTTACAAAGGTAAACAGATCATTGATAAATGTTTTAAAAATCACTGAAATATTGGAATACAAAAGTACAAACAGGAAAAGGAGGAGCAGCAAGGGCACCAGGCCACATCGCTGGTCACAAGGTCAGCAGGTTGTACACTTGATGCGAGCAAGCAAATGGAAGAATGGGAATTATCAGGACTCGGTACTAGCGAGAGACAATCACTGACAGGAAAGACAGAAACTAGCCGTGGATGGGCAGGGTAGGACAACTTTCGGAAAGCCTGGGTACAGGACGATAAGGGGCTTTCTCGTCTGTGAAATAGCATGACTGGACTAGAGATATTTTCATCTCAGACACAGAGCCACTGAAGAGCAAGAGAATGACATAATGAAGAAGTAAGAAGCAGAAGACCTTAAAAAGGAGAACACAGACTGGCAGCCTGTGTTATAAGAAGCCAAAAGTCAGCCTGTGGTAGTGCACGCCTTTAATCCCAACACTTGGGAAACAGAGGCAGATGGCTCTCTGTGAGTTCATGGCCAGCCTGGTCTATAAATTGAGTTCTAGGACAGCCAGGCTGTTATGCAGAGGAACCTTGTCTCGAAAAACCACAACAAACAAACAAAAAAAAAGTCAAAAGGCACAGGATATCAGGGGTCCCACTGAGGGACAGAGCAGGGCATTTCTATGTGGAGGACAGGCCTAACAGTGCATCTATTTCCAAAGCGGTATTAGACAGCGTCTGTGATAACCATTTAAAAGTTCAGCCATCGTTTGGAAATACCTGGGCTGTTTATAGGTACATTAGTGAGCGCCCAAACATGGTAAGTTAGGGATCATAAACACACAAACATCAGACACCACATGATACACGATCTAAAGGAACATCTGAGCAAAACTACAAAACCATGCGTGTTAGAATGTCAGCATAGTATCAGTCTAGACATTTAGCAGTTAAAAAGAAAATGTTCGGAAAGGACACAGCCTATAATCGACTGTGTAGGATTCCTCTGGAGTGTCAATGTGTCTGATCAATTACTCTGTCTCATGTCCTCATCTTTAATACCCACCGCACTGTCATCACTCCGGGCATCAAACTGGGTGGCCTGTGCTTGGGAAGAGCGGCTCCACCGTTCATCGGGGACACTAGCCTGACATGAGCTGGCAGCCTGAGAAGGTTGGTCAGTATTCTGGAGTGAGGAAGGTTCTAAATCTGTAGATGAAGGTAAGTTAGGTGCCGGCAAGTCATCTTCAAGAACCAAACATATCAAGTCCCCAGAAACAATCCCATATGAAGCCAAGGTTTCTTCATCTCCAGTGAGGGCATCCTTGTTGTTCAATGTAATTGCAAATCGGGTATCAGAACTGCCAAAAAAGATGGATGAGCACAGTAAGAGCTACCTACTCCGCTATTCCAAACAATACATTTGGAATACACTGAACTACATGCTATGTACCCAAAAGCACTAAGTAGTAGTAGTAGTAGTAGTGGTAATGGTAATAATAATAATAACAATAACAATAATAAGCAGGGGACTAAATTCCTTGTTCTTCTCATCCATTGCCCAGGTCATAGGTTTCTAATGATTAAAACAGTAAGTTTAGCCAGGGGTATGTAGTACTTATCATTACCCTACATTTTCATCAATTCTAAAGCATGCAATTTTCAGTATTTCAACAGCTTTGAAGTTGAAGTGCTTCCTAAACCTAACACATCAATTTGATCCGCAGCTTTACTTCCAGCTTCACATGAGCTGGGGATTCAAACTCAGGGTGTTAGGCTTGTGCAGCTGTGCGTTAGCAACTCCCCAGCCCGATTCTTTTTTCTTATACACACCTATTTCTTCCTCCCAATTCAAGAGACACTACTGGAGTCAAAACTATTCCCCCTCCTCTGACAATAAGCCGCTCCGCTGCTGCCTGCAAATGCTCTGATAAACAGAAAGTTGAAAATCTGCCAGCTGCCCATGAAAGCACCATTTTGGAAGAGAAAGGGAAAAACTTCCCAAACAAACAATTCATTTTGTAGGAAACATAAGAACAGTCTGCTTCACAGAAATGCCAGTTTTTCCTCCTGCTTTTCAAAGCGCTTCTAAGGTCTTATTTTCTGAAGTTATGGGGCTGACTGGGTGCATTTCACCAAAAAAGTACGACTGCAGAAATCCAAATTTACAAAGTCTATTTTATATCAATCTTTGGTCTGCTTAATTAGAAAATGCTCTATAGGAATACACCTGTGTCATATGGACACAAATGAAAGCTTCCCTTTTGTTCCCCAAGTAAACAAAATTTCAAAGGAATGAATTTACTTTCACAGTCTGCTGAGGCCTAAATTCCATCCAATTAATCAACCTGAACTTTGAAAACAAGCCTGAAAGAGAAACTAGCTGGGGCTCTTGGGTTTCACATCTTTTCACGATGACCCTGCTTAACTGAAGAGTAATACAATTTATAAATACCTTAAACATAGGAGTCTCAACATGTGTGGAGGGGTAACTGTTAGCAACACATAAAACACTCAGTTTTACACCGAGATGTAGTGTAAGTCATCATTATGTGGAAATACGACAATAGGTTGTTTAATTCTTTTAATGTGAAAGATGGCTTTTTAATGTTTGGGCTAACATTATTTTTATTTGATTTTATTTGATGGGGTCTCACTATGTAACCCTGGCTGGTCTGGAACGTGCTATGTAGACCAGGCTGGTGTTGAACTCGAAGAGATCCCCTTGCCTATGCCTTCTGAGTGCTAGGAATAGGCAGATCTCAGGCTCACTTCTAATCTAACAATACCTTAATCTGGGGTGGGGGGAGAGGTGAGAGGACAAGAAATCCGTCTAGGACCTCATTTTGCTCAAGTCCCTACAAATAAAGTTAAAGGCTATTAAAAATGTCAATTAACGGAAAGGGCACAGAGTTTATCTTTTTAAAATATTTTATTCGGGTTGAAATTTCTAACTCACCACTTGAAGTGACTCGTTCATATACTTGTCTATGACCTGAAAATAGCTTCAGAAACACAGAAGCTTCATAGGCAATACCAAAAATCAGAAACAGAACTTAATCCTTTTTCAACTTGCCACCAAACTGAAAGCTTTCTGGGGTCATGCCTCTATTTTAGAAGCACTCGTACTTCCTAAAATGTTGCATTGAGAAACTTACAGCCGTCTGGCACAGGCAAGCTCAGCAATGGCTTTTAGTTACTGTTGCCCTAAGCAGTGGCACTAAGGACAGCGGCCTAGGGTGCAAGTTCACCACTTCAGGCGCGATGCTTTTCCAATTTAACCCACTGAACTCAAGCTCCGTCGGTTCGCATCGGGAGGGTGTAACGCAAGCTCCCCACTCCCGACCGCAGCGAGCGCTTCCCGCCTTCCGGGTGACCGGGGGGTTTGGGGGGGGGGGAGAAGCGGGGGGGGGGGGCGGATCGCAAACCCGGAAGTGACACTCACCGGGGAGGACAGCGGCAGCCCGGAGAGGCTGGGCCATGGTCTCCCTGAGCTGGAACCCGGCGAGCACCCAGCCAGCAGCCGAGCGCCACAGTCACAGGTGACCCGGCAGGCGACCTCACGTGACCGCCGGGCGCGCCGCCCCCCCCCCCCCCCCCCCCCGCCCCTCCTCTGTCCCCGAGGCCCGCGATCGGGGACCCCGCTCACCTGAACCCCCACGTGGGCAGCAGACTCTGGCGGAGGTGCGCGCGCAGATGGCCGAGCGTCGGCTCCGGCTCCGGCACCTCCAGCGGCTGGGTCCGCTTCTGAAGCCGCACGCGCAGCTTCATGGCGACAGGACCGCCAGCCTCGGGCGGCGGCGGCGGCGGCGGCTACCGGAGCGGAGGAGAAACCGAAAGCGCTCGCCTCTCTCTCTCTCGCTCTCGACTACGCCCCCTGCTGCCCAGTAACGCGAGCGGAGCGCCGAGCGCCTTCGCTTCCTTCCCATCGGTGGCTCGGCGCACGACGGCGCCCCCTGGGGGCGAGATGCCCACAGCGCAGGCGCTGAGCCGCTTGGGCGCGTAACCTGTGCGCTTCCCTGCTTGCAGATCTCTGCAAGGACCGCTGCCCACTGTGCGAGGACCCGACTGCCGGTTCTAACCTGGTGGCGCTGTGATTTTGCAGGCCCCGAAATGAACTGCTCTATCCCAGTCTTTAGAGCGCTCAAACCTGACAGAGGTTTCCTGTGCTGGCATCCCTTAAGGGCCATTTGGGTCTGGAGTCCCTGGGCGACCTTAGTGGCCTTCAGGTGAGATAAGAATAGGATAATGGGCTGTGAGGTGTTATTAGCAGCTGCCTTTGCTTCTGTAAAACTTGCTTATCGCTGTGGTCTTTTTATTACTATATAGTGGGAAAGTAAGGCAAACTAGGGGAAGGAAAACAATTTTCCCTCCCAGCTGTAAGTTCCATGAATGATTGTAATGCACACCTTTCTGACGTCAGTTTTAAAATCCCACCTTTACCCCCTTTCCACACAGGCTGTTTTAGCTCTATGGCTGCCGTCCTACTAGCCCCAAGAACACATTCATTTAATATAAATTTGAACTGAGCCTACGTCTTCGGTTTCTCCCAGTGCATTCGAACGCCACGACAGTATAGCTCTTCACTTCCCAGGGCAAATCTTGGTAAACCAGCCTGCCTCCATCTTAGGTTTGAAAGCCATCTTATAGTAAAGGCAAACTAGGCTCGTTCTTGTTTATGGTTAAATCTCTGTTTCTCGAGGATTAGGCTATGTCCCTACCTGTAACCGTAACTATAACTGGTTCTGTGCTGCCTGTTCCAGGACTCGCAATCATGTCTTTGTTTCAGAGCGTTATTATGACCACTTGCAACCATTTTGTTGTTGTTGTTGTTGTTGTTGTTGAAGGTTGTTATGGCCAACATATTATGCCTGTGTTCTGTTCCTATAACCCCACCTGCTTGCCTGCCAGACCCCCATTTGGAAACCCCCTACTCCCTAACAACCTTTGTCCAACGTTGGTCTCTTGGACCTTACCCTTAGGGAGAGAGACCCATGTACAGGAACCAAAAAAAAGCTTGCTTTAATTAATTTGGCCATCATGAGTTGGACTAGTGGTCTTTCTCCTTTAATCTGTGGGATTAACATTTTTTCTGTGGAATTAACAATCCCTGCCCCATTTCGTCCTTGGCACTGCTCTTAGATACTTGAAGTTGAAGCCACCTTCTTTACTTCCCTCAAGCTTCAGCAAAATTTAAAGCAGCTTGTAGTTGCTGGCATTGTTGCACAGTGTCTTAGTAACCTCTTGATGCATAACAATCGCCCCCCCCCCCAAAGCTTACTAGCCTACATCAATAAAACATTTGTTTCTCCATAGGTTCTGTAGGTTGGGAACTTGGGGGTAGTGTGGATAGGTGGTTCTGTCTTAGGCTCTCCTGCCAGGTCTGCCTGAAGATTCAACTACAAGCATTATTCAATCTATTGCCTTGGTTTTTCGGAGATCTGCTTGCATGCCCACATAACGTAGCTAGATTCCCTCAGAGTAAGTGACCCAAGAATAACCAAGACAGAAGCTATAAATAAGTCTTTTATGACCCAGCCTCAAAACTTTTTTCTATCATTTTTTTGGCTACAAGCCAACATTTCAGTATAAGAATATCAAACCAGCCGGGCGGTGGTGGTGCACGCCTTTAATCCCAGCACTCGGGAGGCAGAGGCAGGCGGATCTCTGTGAGTTCGAGGCCAGCCTGGTCTACAAGAGCTAGTTCCAGACCAGGCTCTAAAAAAGCTGCAGAGAAACCCTGTCTCAAAAAACAAAAACAAAAACAAAACAAAACAAAAAAAAGAATATCAAACTAAAAGCATGAATATTGATAGATCAAATATATATATATGTATATATATCCATATACATATATGTATATATTGATCTTGATTTGAGACTGATTGTAATAGAAAACCAGTTTTTATGAAAGAGATAGTCTTGGCCTAGGCAAAGGGTTTAAGACAAATTCTAGAATACATGAGAAGCCATTGAAGAGTTGTAAGAGAGTCTTTAATATCAAGGTCTTCAATTCTAGGCAGTGGAAATTGACTCTGGGCAACTACCCAGGAAGGGATGAATTAAAAAGATACTCTATGGCCCAAGGGATGTAGGGAGAATTGGAGAAAACTCATAGCCACACCTAAGACCTTGCCTGAAAAGGAAGGTAGCAAAGTTGGAACTACTGGACAAAACTGTTGTCACCACTGCTAGAGAACACAGGGGTGTGGCTGACACTGTCTCTGCTATTAGACACCTTGTGATTTTTTGTTTTGTTTTTGTTTGTTTGTTTTGTGTGTTTGCTTTTTCCTGTACCAACAAAATGACACTTCTAAAAAAGATTCTGTTTTCTCACTTTTCTTTCCAATCAAGAGTTTATAGGAGTGTGCTCTAAGGAAGTTTGGGCCCCATCCCTGAATCCTGACCACAAAAGAGACTGAAAACCAGAATCTGACTTTCTTTGGGGAGACAGAGCTTATTAGAATTTCCCAGAAGCATAAGGAAGGCTGTCCAAATATTGATAGGAAGCCCCGAATTTGACAGGTGCACTCTAGGGCCTTGCTCTGACCTGAAATGTGTGATCTCCCATAAAAAGGTATTGGGGGGGGGGGGCTTGACACTCTGTAGGGCTGTAGAGATATCTCAGTGGTTAAGAGGACTGGCTGCTCTCCTGGCTGACTTGGATTTAATGTTCAGCATCCACATGGCAGCTCACAGCCATCTGTAACTCCAGTTCCAGAGGATCCAATGTGCCCTTCTGGCTTCTGTGGACACCAGAAAACTACATAGTCCACAGATATACAGACAAAACACTCATACACTTAAAATTTTTTAAAACTTTAAAATAGGGGCTGTCTTTCAACTCATTGCAGGTAGGGTATCTGTATAGATTGTTCAGACATAGGCTGGGGATATAGTTCAGTTGTTAAATGTTAGGTCCAAAGGAAAACCACAAGCACTCCAAAAGAGCAGGCCTATTGACTTGGTCCAAAATGATCATCTTGACTCATGAGGCTCATGCTGGCTTAGCAATCATAGGATTGCTGGCAGATACTTTCAGCATTCCTCAGGAACTTGTGAAACAGGTTTCTGTGTGCCAAAATGAGTCATTTCCATTATGGTCTCTTGACTCTGGCAAGGGGACAAATGACTCTCCATTTGTCCTGCCACATTAACTTGTGGTTGCATATCAAAGCCCACGCTGTCCTTCTGTCTCCTTGAGTCCCTGTTCACACATACTTGCTATGCATTTAAAAACCCACACTAGCATCCCGGAATGCTGTGGGCTAATGTTCTTGTACACTGTAAAGATTTGTCACTTGTATTGATTTAATAAAACGCTGATTGGCCAGTGGCCAGGCAGGAAGTATGGGTAGGGCAGCTGGACTAGTCCAATTCTGAAAAGATGAAAGGCAGAGATGCAGTCACCTGCCAGATGCAGAGGAAGCAAGATGAGAATGCCTCACTGATAAAAGGTACCAAGCCACGTGACTAAACATAGACAAGGATTATGGGTTAATTTAAGTTGTAAGAGCTAGTTAATAATAAGCCTGAGCTAATAGACCAAACAGTTTATAATTAATATAAGCCTCTGTGTGTTTCTTTGGGACTGAATGGCTGAGGGACCAGGCGGGACAGAAATTTCCATCTACACTAGCCCTTCTCACGTCCTCTATCCTAACATCCCAGGCTGTTCCAGTTCACAAGCTTCCCTCACCAAAACTATTCATCCTCCATGTAACCCACATGGATTTTCCATGCTCCACTTCCCTAGCCCTGGCCATGTCCCGTCTACTTCTTTTTCTTTCTGCTTTGGACTCTTCTAGATGTCTCTGGATATTCTCTCTCTCTTATTCACAATGAAAAGCCTTCCCCCAATCATGGAGCTGCCATTTCAGTTCTTTCCTGTGCCCTCACTTGCAGTAAAGTGCTTGCCACACATTCACAAAGCTCTGTGCTTGATCCATAGCATCATACAAGCTAAGTACAATGGTGCATGTCTGTAGTCTCAGCACTTGGGAGATGTAGGAAGATCAAAAGTTCAGGGTCATCCCTGGCTACCTAGCAATCCCCATCCATCTGGGTTGCATGATCCTGACGTAAATAATAGCCAGGCATAGTGGTGCACGCCTTCAATCCCAGCACTCAGGAAGCAGGATTATCTCTGTGAGTTCAAGGCCAGCCTGATCTACATTCCAGACCAGCAAAACTACATAGAAAGCTCCTATCTCAAAAATCAGTCAATCAATAATTAAATTTGTTCTGGTTTGGTCTACATTGCACATTTGTTTATTTTTTTCATCCAATCAATTATATTAGTGTGAATTAAATACTTACTTTACATTATTTATCATAATCTAAAACTAATTCTTCATTGCTGCTGCTGCCGCTGCTCAGCTCTGTCCACTGGAAGACGAGTCTTCCATTGGTTCTTGTATTCATTTTCCATCTCTGTATTTTTCCTTCATTTATTTTATTCAATTCCATTTTTTGAGTATTTTCTTACTTCCTGTAGCTATGAGATGCAATGGGAAATTTTTTGTATTTCCTGCCCCAGGACCAAAACCAGCAAATTGTTTTTCTAAGAATCCCTCCTACTTCCATTTTTTTTTTTTTTTTTTTTTTTTTTTGGTGAATGGTATTTGACAACAAGACCTGGGTAATAATTATAGTCGCTGTTAATGGAGTGGCTTTGCTTCTAAGCCTTTCTGGCTAAGTGAGCAAGGTTATATCTTATTTCCATAATAGAATATGTATTTCTATATGTAACCAGACATATTGTGATAGATCCAACTCTGATCCATTCACATGTCTCCTCCTACCGCAGCCAGTGTAGCACAGGTTAAAACTTGGGGTTCCTGGCAGAGCAGAGCAATGGCACATGCACAGGTCACACGGTCTCTGGGTTTCTTTTACTTGGAAGAGAAAACAGCTTTCTTTTCCAGTTTGGCGTATCTAAAGGGCGGAGTGGGGTTACTGCATTTCTGGGAGTATCAGGCTTTCTTCACTAGAGTTTTAACAATCATAGCTACCTGAGGCACTTTCCTTTTAGCTATCAGATGGCCCTGCAGTTTTCCACAGAGATGAACACCAAGGAGAGGATTAACTGAGTCACAGGATGCCCTTGAATTTAGGTTTACCCTTGAAAGCTGGACCAGCCTTCTGTATAGCAGCATCCTCCCTTGAGAGCTGGACCAGCCTTCTGTATAGCAGCATCCTCCCCTGCTTATCTCCAACTTCCCAGTCCAACTATAAGAGAATCAGCTACAATTATCTGCCATCTGTTTACTTTATTGCTTAATTGTTCTGCCGTACATGCATAGTGTCTTCAGAATTATTAGCCCATACCCTGTAGGTTAACTAGAATACCCTATTGCCCTACAATTCTCACTGCCTTTAGGCTTACAAGACCCCATATATTCCCACAGTTAAAGTCTGTACCTTCCCCCCCCAAAAAACCCTTCAGTCATGTTATTTCAAACATTTGTGACCTATAAAACAAAACATGGAAGAGAGGTGGAGATAATGCCAGGCGGCAAGATCATTCACCCAGACTGTAGACTCATTCATCTCTCTTAAAAGCCAAACAAATTCCAGGCAACTTCCTCTGGTAGTAATTTAAAACACAAATCTGTATTACTCACACAAATTCAATTAGTTGGTGAGGAAACAAGATGGGTTACCAAGTAACAGCATCCTCCTTTCTCCCCCGCCTTCCACATGCCCTGAACTGTGGGTTGCCCTTCAGTGACCTTCCTAAAATGCCAGCATAGTGTAACAGACACCTATGTCTTGAATGTAAGCACTGATGCCAAGCTTCAACACAGCCCTTTGTTGGAGGGAGGCCGCTTGTTGGTTCCCAACTGCTCTCTGCTTGTTCATCCTGGCTGCCCAGAACCTAAATAATCACATAGAAACTGAATTAATTAAATCACTGCTTGGCCCATTAGCTCTAGCTTCTTAATGGCTAACTCTTACATATTAATTTAACCCATTTCTATTAATCTGTGATTTACCAGATAAACTTCTGGTGTCTGTCTCTGGCAGGGCTACAAGACTTCTCTCTGACTCTGCCCTTCTTTTTTCCCAGCATTTAGTTTAGTTTTCCCTGCCTACCTCTGTTCCTCTATAGTTCTGCTGTAGGCCCAAAGCAGTTCCAACGGTAATCACAGCATACAGAGGGAAATCCCACATCAGCCCTTGACCTCAAGGCCTTCATTATAGCATGAAGATAGTCTTTGTTCCTCACACTGACAGAGGTTTAGGGAGCTCATATATGAGAAGTGTCCAAAGTATAACAAATACACAATAAATAAATGATAGGTCGCACTTCATATATCTCTTATGTCTCCTTTTGGGGTTCCCTTTTAATCAGACTTCATAAGCACAAGTGTGGGGGAACAGGGAGCAAAGCTGGAAATGTCTTTTGCCTCCAAACTGGCCCTTCTGGCTCACTCTTACCCCATATACATATAACCCTGTCCCGTCCCATAAAACAGTATGATTTGTCTTCAAGTTAAAAAAAAATCTAGGAAGTGTTGAGACACTGGGCCTCACCCATGCATCGCTGGGTGGGTGCCTCCAGGAAGCAAGCAAGGATGTGGTAAAGCGATGGAAGAGAGCCAGAACTGGAAACGCTACAACAGTGAGGAACAGCCTGATGTGAGCGGCCTGCCATCTGAGACCATGGTGATGCCCACCGAAAGCCTTGTCTGGGTCCGTGGTCCTGGGTCTGTGTTGATGTCCGTGGCTGGTGCTAGCACAAATGCTATGCAAGTGTCAGCAGGTCTGTACAGCGGCCTGAGGACCCCACTGAGCTGGCTCCTTTCCACTGAGCTGGCTCCTCCCCACTGAGCTGGCTTCTCCTCGCAGCCACCACGTGGTGGCACCCGTGGACCTGGGAGAGCTAGTCCTGCCCCTCACCTAGGCGGCCAGGCAGAGTGGGCCTTGGTGGTGAGGGCGGCAGAGTGATGGTCCCACTCCTGACCAGCTGCCGCCCTCCCCATAGTGTGGGTGGGAAGGCTGGCAGGCCCAGTTCCAGAGTTTTGAGCGGACACACCCTAACATCTTCCCCTGCCATCTATGAGTTACTGGAGCACTTGAAGAGGCTAGTCTGTAGATCCATAGCCACTGGATCGCCATGACTCAGGGAAACAGCAGGATATCCAAGAGTCTCTGTGAGGGTCTAGTATTAAAGATGTAGCAGAAGGCAGAGGCGGTGAACGTTAATGACTAATGACTCATTGCAACGAACATTCACAAGTAAAGCTGCTTGGACAAAGGGGTGTATTGCGCGATACACTGCAGCTTTCAATGCCACGATGACGATAGACTATGTGATGGAGAGGCAGAAAAGAATGAGGAGCAGAATGGTCCATAGACTGAAGGCTGTGGTCGCTAGAGCAGCAGGCCGGTGTCCAGAGGGGTCTGTGATATGGTGTTCATATGTTTTTTGCTTGTTTGTTTGGTTAGTTTTTTTTCTTCTTCTTTTCTAATTTTTATTTTTATTTTCTTTTATGGGGGGAGTTACAGGGTGGAGGAAAAATATGGAAAGATTGGGAAATGAGTGGGATTGGGGTACCTGATGTGAAATTCCAAAAGATCCAATAAAAATTATGCTAATAAACAATTTGCAGTGTTTCCTCCTAAACGGAAATATAATTCCTTAAAACAACACAAAACATGTCTACCGATCCTCAGAAGAAACCAACGTTCACCTTGGGCAAACAATGAGTTTATGAAGCTTTCTTACAGAGCATGGGTCTTGCCCAACCTATATATTCCATACCTCCTGAGAACCTAGGGCCACAGGTAAGCAGAACCTTCTGAGACCCTAAGGCTACAGATAAGCAGAACTTAGCTAGCTACATACAGATGTCCTGAAGGGTAGCTGGGACCTCAGGTGAAGGTCCAGTGACCTTCTCCAGCTCCCTTCTCTGAGGGAACAGTTAACAGATGTATTCTTTTTTTGTTGTTTTGTTTTGTTTTTGTTTTTCGAGACAGGGTTTCTCTGTAGCTTTGTTACCAGTCCTAGAACTAGCTCTTGTAGACCAGGCTGGCCTCAAACAGATGCAGTCTTACATGCATGCACAGCTGATCTGATAATGATGCTGGTTGCTTTGCTCAGAGCACCAAGTTCGACATGCTATATAACCTAGGAAAAAGGGGCGGGTATGCTTAATTCCTTCTAACTGGATCTTGGCATCTTTCTTTAATGAATAATTACTTCTACATAGTTAATTACTATCTTCCTTCTGGAGCTTCAAAGTCTCCTGTGATCAAAAAAGACCAAGGCCTGTCAGCAGTGGTATTTTAGATTACAAACATGAGTATTCTGAATAAGCAGGAATTACCAGCAATTTTTTTCATTTAAATGTGGGCGGGGGGGGGGGTTGAATGGGTACTGTTGGCTTTTACTGTTTTCCTCATGAATTTGGAAGCTTTGCCTTAAAATGATTCCTTGAAGAGAGTAGAAAACTGGTTGAGCCGATTTCAGATGTCCTTTCCGGAAGTGAGGGCAATCTGGCTGTGACATCTGTCACCCCCATTGATCGCCAGGGTTGATTCGGCTGATCTGGCTGGCTAGGCGGGTGCCCCCTTCCTCCCTCACTGCTCCATGTGCGTCCCTCCCAAAGCTGCGTGCTTGGTCAAAGAGGACAACCTTGCCCGAATATAGGAGGACCCGTCTTCAGTCAAGGGTATACAAGTAGCTGAGCTCCCCTGCTAGAACCTCCAAACAAGCTCTCAAATGTCCTTTCCAAAAGCAGTGAAACTAATTTCTTTCTTTCTTAGACCTTTTAAAACATATTATTTATAGCTTGGTGGTAGTGGCACATGACTTTAATCCCAACACTAGAGAAGTAGAGGCAGGTGGATGTGAGTTCAAGACCAACCTGGTCTACAGGGTGAGTTCCAGGACAGCCAGGGCTGTTGTTTGTAAAACGCAATGCCTGTTGTATGCTCTACGGTACACGAGCAGGGAACCAGTCTGGAAATTTCAACACATACACAGACAGGCAGAGACACGGGGACACGAATCATCCTTGATACAAGAAGGCCAAGAATGCCAACTTTATTGTGCTCAGAGGCAGCTTATATGGGGCTCTGGCCACTCGCAGCTCTCCTGATCTTTCAGCCAAAGGCCTCACCTGAACCCACTCCCCGGCCATCAGGGTCTCGTGCTCAGAGCAGCTGCAGACACAGGTAAACAAGTTGTTTTGCTCAGTTCACTCCAGCAGGCAAAGGGTCTGAGGCAGGCAAAGACAGTCAAGGGGCCAGGGGTCTGCAACCCCCAATAGTTGTTACTTAAGATGTTTCCAAATTTGCTTAAGAGGGAAATGTCACATAAAAAGAAAGCATCTGTTGATTTTCAAATAAAGGATAGCTATACAAATGGCTCATGGCCCTCCTTATCCGTGTTTCCACTTATATTCAAAAACATTTGGAAAAAAAAAATCACCTGCCCTGACTTTTGCTGCCACTGTCGCCATAGCGACACAGGAGAGCAACTATTTACGTTGCTCTTCTGCAGCCCATGGCACCCAGGGATAAATAAGGAACACGGGAGGATGCGGTTGGATTATGTGAAATGCTATCGTGCTGGATAGAAGGTATTTAAACATCTGCAGTTGCAGGGCATTTGGAGCCAATACCCCAGAGACATGGAGGGAATGACTGTAACCATGGAGACAAATTTGCATTCCTCTTCAAGAGGAAGAGGTAGAACAAGAAACTACTGGTGCCAGTCTAGGAAGATGCAGAAAAGAGAGCAGAAATACTTAAAGACATGTTATGAATTTTTCCTTATGATATGTGACATATTTCATCTTCCATGTCTGCTTCTGCACTTTTTATTGTTTTTATTGAGCTATACATTTTTCTCCACTCCCCTCCCTTTCTCCCCTCTATCCTCTCCTGTGACCCCATGCTACCAGTTTACTCAGGAGATCTTGTCTTTCTCTCCTTCCTATGTAGATCCATGTATGTCTCTCTTAGGGTCTTCTTTGTTGTATAGGTTCTCTGGGATTGTGGACTGTACGTTGGTTTTTTTCTTTGCTGTATGTGTAGAAGCCAAATGAGTGAGTACATATTATATTTGTCTTTCTGGGTCTGGGTTACCTCACTCAATATGCTTTTTTCCAGATCCATCCGTTTACATGCAAATTTCAAGATATTTTTTTTACTACTGTGTAATACTCCATTGTGTATATGTACCACATTTTCTTTATCCATTCTTTGGTGAGGGCCATCTAGGTTGTTTCCAGGTTCTGGCTATTACAAATAATGCTACGAACATAGCTGAGCACATGTCCTTGTGGTACGATTGAGCATCCTTTGGGTATATACGCAACAGCAGTTTCCCTTACCCCACAACCTCTCCAGCATAAATTGTCATCAGTGGTTTTGATCTTGGCCATTCTGACAGGTGTAAGATGGAATCTCAGAATTGTTTTGATTTGCATTTCTCTGATGGCTAAGGATGTTGAGCATCTTTTTAAGTGTCTTTCAGCCATTTGAGATTTGTCTATTGAGAATTCTCTGTTTAGGTCTGTACCCCATTTTTATTAGATTATTTGTTCTTTTGATGTTAAGTTTTTTGAGTTCTTTGTATATTTTAGAGATCAGACCTCTGTCTGCTGTGTAGTTGGTGAAGATCTTTTCCCATTCTGTAGGCTGCTGTTTTGTCTTGTTGACCGTGTCCTTTGCTTTACAGAAGCTTCTCAGCTTCAGGAGGTCCCATTTATTAATTGTTTCTCTCAGTGTCTGTGCTGCTGGGGTTATATTTAGGAAGTGATCTCCCTTGCCAATGCATTCAAGTGTGTATTTCCCATTTTTTCTTCTATGAGGTTCAGTGTGCTTAGTTTTGTGTTGAGGTCTTTGATCCATTTGGGCTTGAGTTTTGTGCTTGGCAATAGATATGGATCTATTTAGATTCTTCTACATGTTGATATACAGTTACTGCATTTTTTTTCTAATGCACTAAAAAAGGGCCATAGTACAATTTCATGTGCTTTTCTGTGTGGTGCCTGGCATTTTCTCCCATCATGCATCACAGGACCCTATGCCAAGATGATATCCTTCTCTTCTGGGTGATGACTCAAAGTTTATGCTTCCAAAGACCTCTCCCCTGAACTCAAGCTACACACATATCTCTCTTCACCATTACTACACCTACCGCTCTGTCCATCCTCACATCATTCCCCTGGCTCACTTTTTTGCCCCCCTCCCCTTTCACTGTTTCCCTTCAATGACTTCAATAGTCAGCTCAATTCACATATTACCTCCTCAGAGAAGCCAGCCTGGACCATCCCGACAAACTGGCCTCCTGCAGCTACATCACTCTACCAATTATAAGGTTACCTCACCGGCTACATGCCCTTATTTCCTTCACAGTGTACGTTAGTCAGCTTTCCATCACTATAAAAAATATTACCTGAAACAATTACGTTATAGAGAATACAGGTGTGTTTGACTCACCGTTTTACAGGTTCCAGTCTGTGACAGTTCGACACCGTTGACTTGGGCCTGTGACATGGTAGGAGTTTGTGGTAGAAGAAAATCCTCACCTAGTGTCAAGAAAACAAAAGCATAAGAGGGAGAATCCCAGGTCCCCCGTCCTCTCTAAGGGCAAACCTCCGGTAGCCTAAGAATTTCCTATGAGGTCCCAGTACTCATAAATTCCACCATTTCCCCTAACACCACCTGACAAGTCAGCCTTTGATACTCGGGCCTCAGAGGGGGCATTCAGCATGCAAACCATAAAATAGTACACATTATCGTCTGCACAGTTTTGCTTTTATTGGTCACTTAAATCATTTTGTTTCCTGTCTGCTAGAAGGTGTCTGCATCATAGTCAGGGCTCCTCTTGTCCTTTCTCCTAAGCAGATCTTTGCCTACAGTAAGTCCTTGATAAATGTTCTTTGACTGAATAAGTGGATTTGTCTATGATGACTGTCTCCAGGTTCATGTTGCCATTGACAAGGCCACTAAAATTTTACAGTTTTAACATCATATTCTTATGTTGCTAGTGTTCCCTATTGATATACAGAGTCAATTCAGGTAGATCCGTATTTTACCAGGGCTAAAAAAAAAAAAAAATCAAGTTAAGGAGGTAACTAGAACTCAAGGTAATTTTTATGATAAACTTGCAAACTCATCAGTGGTGGGGACATTGCTAAATGAACGTGCCTATTGTTCTCACTGGAGAAACCAAACATCCTGATTTGGCCCAAGCTGTCCTTACTTTAGTACTGAAAACACACATCCTGGAAAAACTGAGACGGTAACCCTATCTTACCCAAAAAACTTTTAATGTGAATAAATTATTACATATCATACAATCCAACCCCTCCCTAGTCATTCAAAACACACTAACTAGTAAAGTGTGGTGATGCACACCTGTAGTCCTCATGCTTGGGAAAGTATCTTAATTTGAGGCCAGCCTGGGCTACACAGAGATCTGTTACAAGAAAGAAAAAAGAAATACACTGGCTAAGTCACGTAAACCACAGTGATACAGCGGCTGATAAACACATACAGCTTGCGTCAAAGAAATGCTGGGGCAGGAAGTCGTTATGGCGTCCTGAAAGGGAGCAAACACTTGGAGATGCCATCTGTGGTCTTGCCTTGAATGATAAAGATGCTAACTACGCCAGACTGGTTATCAAGTTACATGCTTTCAGACTGAATCTCTTGATCACCTAAAGTCCACAAAATATCCTCTGTAATGGAGCCATTCCCTGCCGGCCCCCGACCTGGCTTATTGTCCCACTAAAGGAGACTCTTCCCCGTCTTCCACCTCAATATTTCCATGTTTTCCCCATGATACTGGGGGTAGAACCCAGGGCTTTGGACATACTCTATTACTGAGCTACATCCTGAGTCAATTCAACAAGTATAAACACCTTTTAAAAACAGATTAGAAGTCTTAATCTTTTTGGTTAAATAGCCCAATACTTTCATTAGTATGTTGTGTGTGTATTTGGCATGTGAACACACATGTGTTATAGGAAGGTAATGATTGCATGGGTGGCCTTGTCTATTCATCTAGATAGAGACTGTAGTATTCATTCATGCCATTGGGTAATCGTAGTGAAGCAATTACGTATCACATTTTGAAAGAGTCATCTGAAAGAAAAAAAAGTTCATGGCTGGGATGACTCAGACTTAATTATCTTGACGTTTCGGCAGCTGCGATCGAGGCGCAAGGTAGAGAACACTCCTGTTTCGAAGCCGAAGGGAATCGAAGGTACGCCCCAACTTTGGACACTTCTGGAGCTTGAGGTAAGAATCTCAAACAAAACTTCAGGTCTCTGCTAGCCCAGGAACTCGGGACGGGGACCTTCAATGCAGGCACGACTTGAGTAGTCAGCTGTCATGCTTTCTGAATTCTTACTGGTGTCTGCCTAGAGCTTCTCATGCTGTGTTTGTCATACCTGTTCTCCCGGATCCCTCGTAGGGAAGAGGTTTAGTGAAGACTGAAGGGCCCTAGGAAGAGGGCAGAGTCGATCTGGACTACAGATCTGACTTGATTTGGTTCATGGTGGCACGGAGTTTGGGTTTTTGGTTGTTTGCTTTATCCTCCATTTCAAAGAGGAATCTAGCAAGTGGCAGAAAATTCTCTTGTCCCTCGTCATTGTGGTTAGGACTAAGGAGCCATTCTGATTTTTGTGCTTTGGCGCGGTGTTTCAAACCACACTGGCGACCTGGATCCTGTTACCACAAACCTGCCCTCCCACTAGTCTGAACCCTAAAACTTGTCGGTGCGAAACTCCGTGTTTAGAAAGGAAGGACTTGGCAGAAAATTCCAGCGCCCCCTGTTCCTGGAAATCTTGCTATTCTGTGGATGTAAGGATAGAATCTCTTGAAAGATTCACCAATTCTGCCCATATTTCTTTTACACTTTTATAAACGGTCTTCCTTATATCGGGATACCCTAGTGGAGACATCTTCCAACCCATTGAACTCAAGTTTTCAACGTGTGCCTCTGTTGAGAATGTTGTGGTTGGCTCACTCCTCGCTCTCCTAATCAGGGTTTCCACATCTGTCATGGGTCCTGCCAATAATAGCAATGAGAAGCTGAGCTGTGAGCGTCCAGAATTTTTTTTAAGTATACTGGTGTTTTATTGCTCCCGGTGTTAGGGAATAACACCATTTAATCTAGGAGCATCTTTCTCTCTGGGTGTTGGCAAGGAAATATTGCTATGGAAATATGCTCTGAGTCTTAGAAAGGAACAGTTCCTGAGAAGCAAAATAGGCTACTGTCTGGGAGGGCTTGTGAGTGCTCTTGGGTCATTTTCTTGAGCAGGCAGCTCATCCTGCCCTTACTTGTCAGACAAATTACTTAGCCTCCCCAGAGTCATCGCCTTGCCTGACAGGGTTGCTATCCTCCTCTGCCCGTAAATCATCATCCCAGACAAACAAGTCAACTGAAAGTTACGGACAATCCAGCCCTTTCTACTTCGGTAATTTAATTGTCTCCTAAGATGTCTGGAGGGGAAATATGCTTTTCTACACACAATTTGAGTTCCTGAATCACCATCCAAGTACACCGAATCAGACACTTCCTTTAGCCAAGGGGGCAAAACAGCTTTTACCTCTGGAGGAGGACTTAAAACCCCATTTGTGCCCAAGGAAAAAACAAAAGAGAGTTGCTCAGAAACTCTTGAAAACCTCCTGGTGCTGGTTGAACTTCTCCACACTGAAGATGTCACCTAGGAATTCTCACCTAAAAAAAAAATCTCTGGATAAAAATGAAAATCTAGCATTTATCAGCTCACTTGATGAAAAAGAAATTTATAACACTAGAATGAGGAACCAGAAGAACAAGACTTGATTCTAAGATGCACATGGGGTGAATAAGTCATTTAAACTTTATAAATCTCCATCTCTATGCATTTAAATTGGAGATGAAACAGTACCTACCCTGTAAGTTCTGTGATTGGTTTTTAAAATACATCCATTTGTCACTATTTTTATACATGTTAGACACTGAGACATGTAGATGTTTTACACTGGTGTGACCCTGTGCTTTTTCTACTGCATACATAGAGATATCTACATAAGTGTACATACGTATGTTTTCTGTGTGTGAGTGTATATATATATGTGTGTGTGTGTGTGTGTATACATATATACATAGTTTGTTTATTCTTTTGTTCCAATCTTTTCTAGAGCCTCTCTTATCTAATTAGAATCTTACTGAGGTCCTGTTCCCTCCTTTTCATACAGTCAAGTTGGTTCAGGCTCTTATTGCTTCTCACCGCTATGAAAAATTATTTGCTCTTTGACAAAAATCCCTCTGGTGCCCATTTCAGACTGATATTTCCACTTTAGTCTTGGCCTCCAGTGATACTAATGTGATCACCAGCAGTATGACCTCTCCAACTGGTAAGACATGGAAATATCCTCTACCAGTTGGTAAATGGCTACCAACCTGAGGTCCTGAGACATCCTTTACACTCTCATTATCCCATCCCTCTGGGGCTAATCTCCACTCCAGAATCAATCAATCAATCAATCAATCAATCAATCAATTAATCAATCTCTCTCCCTCTCCATCCCCTCTTTCTCCCGTGTGTGTGTGTGTGTGTGTGTGTGTGCGCGCGCGTGTGCGCGTGCAAGCATGTGCATGCACTATGCTGTGTATATGTATCGGTGTGCTCTCTCACCCTTGTGTTCCTATCTTTTGGAGGCAACAGGTTGGGTATTTCCTATCTCTCTCCACCTAATTTTTTGGGTAGAGTCTCTTACTGATCTGGAGTTCACATTTCAGCTAGACTTGGATCCTCCTGCTTCTACTACACACCCAGCATCTCCCTGTAGGCACTGGGAGTACAGATGTACACTGCCACACTTGACTTTCCTGGGGGAGCTAAGGATCCAAGCTCAGGTCCTTGTGTTTGCATAGCAAGCTTTGTACCCAATGCTCCATGCTCCCAGTTCTCCAGGATCCCTTGGCCACCCAACCACCAGGACAATTGCAGGATCAGAAAGACCTGGAAGATCAGAAAGTCAACTGGATCTGCCTCCATCCTGAGTATAGGATGCTGTTAATGTTAATGCGCTTCTCCCCACTATATGAAAGTCTGACACCTGTTTATCCCTCCTCACATTCCCTCAGAGCATCAGATAACCCTTTGCTTGGCCAGAGGTCTTCCTCTCCTGCTGACGGCCTCCCCATCAGCTGGCTCTCCCTTTCATCCTTATGACCACCTCCTCTCGGTCTCAGCCCTGCTCCTCCTAAGGATTGCTCTGCAGAATCAAAACCAGCTATGTATGACTGCAGCATAGATTCACATAGACTGTACCGGTGTAAAACACCAAAAAGTCTCAGAGTCTAAAAGCAAAGAACCATCTGTGTCACTATTCCAAATTGTCCCATCCTCCCTGTGACCCAGTTGCAAGACTGCACCCAACATCTGATGGATGTCTGTACTCTACTGGTTTATAATGCTAGGCTACTCATCTCCGCCATGGACTGTTACAATCCAGAGTGAGATAAGAGCTATCACCTCCTTTATCCACTCATTAATCCACTCTCCCACACTTATCAATCAACCACTGCGTTCCAGGTCTGGAGTGTCTGAACTATGTGCTTGCATTCTGGTAGGAGAGGCAGAAGGTAAATATAGGCACATAAATAAATATGCCTTTTAGTCTATAGTTCACCAAGGAATGAGATTAGCTCAAGGAAGTCAGAAATGGCTTCAGAAAGGACATGTTTAACTTGGACCTTCAGGGGTTTGTGAAGATGGCTCAGTGAATAAAGCACAAGTGTGAGGGCCCGAGTTCGGATCCCTCAAGTCTATGAAAAGACTGGGTGGGGGATGGTAAGGTGGCTCAGTGGATAAAGGCACTTGCTCCCAAACCTGAGGACCTGAGTTCAATCCCCAGAACGCACACAGTGGAAGGAAAATCAACTCCAATAAGTTGTTCTCTCTCTCTCTTTCTCTCTCTCTCTCTCTCTCTCTCTCTCTCTCTCTCTCTCTCTCTCTTACACACACACACACACTAATGTTATTGAAAGAAAGAAAGAAAGAAAGAAAGAAAGAAAGAAAGAAAGAAAGAAAGAAAGAAAGAAAGAAAGAAAGCTGGGTAGGTGCAGGGGCTACCTGTAATCCTGACACTTGAGAGACAGGATTCTCTGTCTGGGCAAGCTGAACATGGTAAATAAATAAAGTAAATAAAGTGGAGAGGAACACACTTGATATCAGCTTCAGCCCTGCACATACAAGTGCACACATAGACACACCCACACCTGTGTCAATGCATACTCACCTTCATATACACTGCAAATACATATCCAAACAAGCAAAAATAATAAAACGGAGCGGACCTCCAGGGAACATACGGTTTCAGCAGCCTAGATAAAGAACAGCATGAGCAGTGGTGTTAGTTGGACATTATCCACATGTTTAGGTCCACTGTAGTTGTGTGTTAGATGCTCAGAGGGGGCCCCTGGGAGACTGGGTGAGAGATGCCAGCAAAATGGCCAAACTGGGTAGGTTTACACCTAAAAATGGATTTGGGCGATAAGTCAAGAGTCATTTTCCAACCCCCATGGCCCTCCAGTAAATTCCAATCCAAGCACAGATCTGCTATGTGGGTTTGGTGGTTTATACACTAAAGAAAATCACTAGCTCAAAGGAAAGATGAGGTAGCCCTCACTCCCCCAAAACCATATGTTATTATTCTGTTTTCCTAATATGCTCTCCACTAACACTACATTGTTCCAAGCAGGGACATCTTTTTCCATTTTGCCCAAAGGCCCAAAAAAGAGTCACAACAGCCTTGGGGGCCCCTTCTTCCCTATCACACTGTTCTTGGGGGCCCTCAGTCCCTAATCACACTCTTCTGTCCTGTACAAGCTATTCCCAGGATGACTTGCCTGCATCACCCCAGCTGCACAATCTCACCGGTGGCTAAACCTACAAACCACCAACCAGACTTTCAGCTCCATTAACCAAGCACCTCCACCTCTTTCTCTCCACTCAGAGTGCTCTCAAGGTCTCACCCTTATCTGGCCAGGTCCTTCCTTCTGTCTGAGCACAAGGCTCTCACAAATGCCTCCATCTTGACCACCTCCACAAGCTCACCTTGCTGGATTTTTTTTAAATTCGTGTGATTTTGTGAATTCAGATTGTAAGCACCCCAAACAAGAGTCAAAGTGTGTGTGATGTGTGTGTGTGTGTGTGTGTGTGTGTGTGTGTGTGTGTGTGTGTGTATTAATTTAGCTGTCATTGAAATAAGTCTACACCACTGCTGTGTTTGGCATCTGTGATTCATTCAGCCACGAGGAAAATGGGTTGGCATCAATTCAATAAGCAAACAATTAGTTACTTCTACATCCCAAACATAGGTGACATAGCAATGAGTACAATGTTTTCTTTCCTTGGAGAGTATGTTTGTCTCAACAAGGTATTTCTGGACATCTACATTGAGCTAAGCCTTGTGCTAAACTCTGAAGTTTCAGAAGTAAAACACTCCCTTGATGAAGGGACAGAGAAGCAAAGAGGCAATCACAGTGCAGGGCCAAGCATATCACATACCAAGGTCTCAGGACTGTCTGGAGTTAAGTAGGAACCTGTAAGGAGTATGTGACCCAATTCATAGCCTGTGAAGGAGACAGTGAATCACTCATCCAATCAATCATTTAATATTTACACACTGCCTACCCTGTGCCAGTTGCTATCAGAATGCTGGCATGACGAAGTCATTCCTTATGAAGCCGAAAAATGTCCAGTAAGAAGAAGACAAAAACAGTAAATCAGTAACTAAATACTGATTAGGTTATAGCTTCTTTTTTTTTTTTTTTTTTTGGTTTTTCGAGACAGGGTTTCCCTGTAGTTTCTAGAGCCTGTCCTGGAACTAGCTCTTGTAGACCAGGCTGGCCTCGAACTCAGAGATCTGCCTGCCTCTGCCTCCCGAGTGCTGGGATTAAAGGCGTGCGTCACCACCACCCGGCTTAGGTTATAGCTTCTTAAGCTAAGGGTTACAACTCCATATGAGGTCTTATAACTGATGTAGAAGTTAAGAAACATTTGCAACAGGAAAAGTTATCTAAATACACAATGAACAAAAATTAGTCCAAAAATCAAACCCATAATGAATCTAAGGTGTTTCTGGGAATGGTCACCAGTGTTCCACTGTGTGATGTCACTACAACCATCGTTCTGGCCAAATGACATAGTAACTGCATAAGCTACCCCACCATGCAACACCAACATTTGCTGCTGAAACCCCTCAGCTTAGACTAGAGACTATTTTGCATTATGAACTACAGTGTTTTTGCTATACATACCACATTTCATTCTCTCATGGAAACACAATGGTCCATTTACAGAAAACAAAGACTTCCATTTTTTATTGCATTTATTTTATTGTCTTGTGTGTGTTTGGGGACAGAGGCATTCATGCCACACCACGTGTGTGGAAGTCAGAAGACCACTTGCAAAGGTTGGTTCCCTCCTTCCACCATGTGAGTCCCAGAGAACAAACTCAGGCTATCAGATTTGGCTGCAAGCTCCTTGATGTGCGGAGGCATCTTGTAGGCCCAGAAAACAAACTTTTACTATTTTCCTAGTATCATCACTCAGTATTGTAAGTATCAAATTAATATATCCTTGGATTTTGTTGCATTAGAATGTTTGATTTTTAAAAACCATTATTTGTGTTGCTGATTTGAATTCCATAAAAATGATTAAATAAATTTTTATTAGACAGATTCCCAACAATTTCTAAAATGGCTCTCAATGTACTTCTGACTTTTTGTACTGAGATTATGCAAAATAGCAAGCATTCTCTGCAGTGACAGTTTTAAAATCAAAATACTAACCTATGCTGAAAAAAAATTGACGGTGTTCTACGTCCAACAGTACCAAATATGCCTTGATTTGAAATTGAACACACCCCTCTCATCGGTTTGCATTGATTTTGTCTTCAATAAATAGTAAAATTATACATAGTAAAAACTTTTTGCATTCCTAAGGATCAGTACCAAGGTATTATATATGTTAGCAAAAACTCAGCCTTTCAGCTACAACCTTGCCTCTCTCCATTGTTTTGAAATACATTTCTTTTTTGACTTATTATCAGTAAATATTGGCTTTGTATATGAATTTTATAAACTGGTGTAGCCAGAACTACCTAAAAATTTCTTGGGCAGAAGGGATTCCAGGTAGAAAAAATTTTAATAAGCCCTGGGGTAGATGATATCTGCTTTGGAAAAAAAATCACTTCTGGGAAAGAGCCATGGTGGAGCCATGTCCTTGTTGGGACAGAGTAGACAGGAAATGTTTGGTGAGGTGACACCAGGTACACCTAGAGAAAGAGAAAGGCCTGGGCCTGGGGCTGTCTAAGGAAGACTGCATGAGATACAGTCTGTAGTCATCTGAAAAGAGGGTACCTCACCTGAGGAAGTATCCACAACAGATTGGCCTGTAGGCAGACCTGTAAAGCAGTTCTTGATTAATGATTGATGTAGTCCAGGAGGATGTGGGTGCTGTCACTCATTGGCAGGTGGTATGGGATGTATAGGAAAGCAAACTGAGCAAGTCAGGGAGAGTAAGCCAGGGAGTGGCTCTCTTCCATGGTCTCTGGATCAGCTCCTCGCTCCAGGTTCCTGCCCTGCTTGAGTTCTGGTCCTAACTTCCCTCAGTGATGGACTTAGAGTTATAGAACTCTAAGCTATAATAAACCCTTTCCTTCCCAAGTTGCGTTTGGTCATGGTGTTGCTTTGTTTTTCAGCCAGGCAACTGTCCCTTAAATGCAAGGTGGAAGACATTTTATTTATCTTTTAATATAAGTTTATATTTCTTATCCAACATGAAAGATGAGGGGAAGGATGGGAAGACCACAGTGTTCTCCTCCCAAATCTTATCTTTCATGAGACAGCAACATATAAATGAAAAACAGCTGAAAAATTATACCTTTCAAACATTTTAAAGACTTGCATAATTCTTGTGAATTACATTATTTTTATGAAGAAATTCCAGTCTTTTGGAGAGGTCCTTTTTGATGAAATGTGATTTTGTTCGTTTTTATTGAAAATAAATTTTCTCTCATTCAATACATCCCCACCACAGTTTCCCCTTCCTCCACTTCTCCCACCTCCTCTCTTTCTTCTCCCCAAGATCCACTCTCCCTCTGGTTTCTCTTCAAAGAAGAGAAGGCCTCCAAGAGACGACAGCCAAACACGACAAGACAAGATACAAAAAAAAAAAAAAAAAAAAAAGCAAAAGTCCCCATATAGAGGTTGGACAAGGTAACTCAATAGGAGGAAAAGAGTCCTAAGAACAGGCAAAAGAGTCAGAGACACTCCAGCTTCCACTGTCAGGAGTCCCATAAAAACACCAAGCTAACAACCATAACATATATGCAAGGACCTGGTGCAGATCCACACAGGCCTCATGCTTGCTGCTCCAGTCTTTATGAATCTGTATGATCCCTGCTTAGTTGATTCAGTGGGCCACCTTCTCCTGGTGCCCTCCATCCCCTCTGACCCCTACAGTCTTTCCACCACATCTGTGGGTTTCCCTGAGCTCTGAGAGGAAGGACCCAATGGAGACCTCCAACTTAGACTCTTTCTACATAATGTCTGGCTGTGGGTCTCTGTGACTAGGCCAATCTGCTGCCAGAGGAAGCCTCTCTGAGGATGACTGGACAAGGCCCTGATCTATGAGTATAGCAGAATATCATTAGGAGTCATTTCGTTGGGTGTTTGTTTGTTTTGGCCAGTTGAGTTTGGTTCTATCTATGTCTCTGGGCTATCCAGTCTCTGGTTCTTGGTTACTCAAGCACTGTCAGGCATGGGCTCCCTTTCCTGGCATGGACCTCAAATTAAACCAAACATTGGTTAGCCAGCTTCACAAACTCTGTGTGCCCATTGTCCCAACACATCTTGCAGCCAGGACAGATTGTAGGTAAAAGGTTTTATGGTTGGGTCAGAGTCTTCTCTTTTGGTAGCCTACAGAGTACCTTCCTGCTCCAAAGAGACTAAAACATAGGGGTGCAGGCTTCATGCAGGCACTGGCTCCACCTCTCTACAATCAATGAGTTGTGTGGATGCTGTCCTCAGAAACTGGGGCCCTGTTTGCAGTTTTCAGAGAAGGATCGTCTGTTCAGGCATCAGCCTGGGTTGTTTGGGGGTCTCCGTGGGATCCCTTTGGCCAACAACTCAACCAAAACCAACCCAGTTCCACCACTGGAAGCCCTTTCATGACTGAAAATGATAGCCAGTCCGGACTTCTTATCATCCATTGCTAAGAGTCCTTACTAGGGTCACCCTCATAGATTCCAGGGAGTTTCCACTGCACTAGATTTCCACATCACCCCCAAATGCCCCCCAATTCCTGCTGTCTCCCAGAACTCTCTCCCTCCATCCCATCCCCCCACCTGATTCCTCCTGCTCCTATCTGCACCTATCTGCCCCCAGTCCACCCATAAATTCTATTCTATTTCCCCTTCCCAGGGAGATCCATGAATACTCCTTATAGCCATCCTCTTTACTTATTTTTTTTTCTGGGTTTGTGGATTATAACTTGACTATGATTTGTTTAATGGCTAATATCAAATTATAAGTGAGTACATACCATATTTATCTTTTGAGTGTGGGTTACCTCACTCAGGATCATTTTTTCTAGTTCTCTCTATTTGCCTAAAAATTTCATGATGTCATTCATTTTTTTTTTTAAATAGCTGAGTAATACTTCGTTGGGTAAATGTACCACATTTTCTTTATCCTTTCTTCTGTCGGGGGACTCCTAGGTTGTTTCCAGTTTATAACAATTATGAATAAAACTGTAATAAACATAGTTGAGCAAGTGTCCTTGTGGTAAGACTGGGCATCCTTTGGATATATACCCAAAAGTGATATAGCTGGATCTTGAAGTAGATTGATTCCAAATTTTCTGAAGAATTGTCATATTGCTTTCCATAGTGTCTGTACAAGTTTGCACTCCCACCAGCAATGCAGGAGTGTTCCCCTTGTTCCACATCCTCTCCAGCACAAGCTGTCACTTGGGTTATTGATCTTAGCCATTCTGACAGGTATAAGATGGAATCTCAAAGCAGTTTTGATTTGCATTTCCCTGGTGGCTAGGATGTTGACCACTTAAGTGTTATCAGCTGTTTGAGATTCCTCTATTGAAAATTCTCTTTTTAGCTCTGCATCCCATGTTTTGATTGGGTTATTTGGGTTTTTTTGATGTCTAATTTCTTGAGTTCTTTGTGTATTCTGAAAATCAGTCCTCTTTCAGATGTGGAGATAATAAAAATCTTTTCCCTTTTTGTAGGCTGTAATTTTGACCTATTGATGGTATCCTTTGCCTTACAGAAGGTTCTCAGTTTCATGAGGTTCCATTTATTAATTGTTGCTCTTAGTGCCTGAGCTATTGGTATTCTGTTCAGTAAGTTGTCTCTTGTGCTAATACATTCAAGGCTATTCCCTACTTTCTCTTCCATCAGGGTCAGGGTATCTGGTTTCATATTGAAGTCTTTGATCAACGAGGACTTAAGTTTTGTGTGGGGTGATAAATATGGATCATTTGCCTACTTTTACATGCAAACATCCAGCTTGACCAGCACCTTTTGTTAAAGATGCTGTCTTTTTTTCCCAGTGTGTATTTATGACTTCTTTATAAAAAATCTGATGTCCATATATGGATTTGTATCTGGGTCTTCGATTCACTTTTGTTGGTCAAAGGTTCTGTTTTTATACCAATACCATGCGGTTTTTATTACTATAGTTCAGTAGTAGAGCTTGAAATAAGGGATGGTGAGATCTCCAGCACTTCCTTTATTGTTCAGGATCATTTTGCTATTTTGGGTTTTTTGTTCTTCCATTTAAAGTTGAGCATTGTCCTTTTAAAGTCTGTAAAGAATTGTGCTGGGCACTGAATCTGTAGGTTGCTTTTGGTAGGGTTGCCATTTCTACAACGTTAATTCTGCTGATCCATGACCATGGGAGATCTTTTCATCTTCTGATATCCTCTTCAGTTTCCCTCATCGAAGACTTGAAGTTCTTGTCATACAGTTCTTTCACTTGTTTGGTTAGAGTTACCCCAAGATGATTTATAATATTTGAGGTTATTGTGAAAGGTATTGTTCCCATGATTTCTATCTTGGTCTGTTATTTGCATATATGAGGGCTACTGATATTTGTGAGTTAATCTTGTATCCATCCCCTTTGCTGAAAGTGTTTATCAGCTGAGGGAGTTCCTTGGTAGAATTTTGGGGGTCACTTATGTATTCTATCATATCATCTGCAAATAATGATACTTTGACTTCTTCCTTTCCAATTTGTAACCCCTTGATCTCAAGTGACCTGTGATTGAGAAGAGGGTATTGGGTGCTGGGATACAGCAACAATGGGGTGGGAGGAGGGAGGCTGGGAGGGTGTCTGTGGGATCCACAGAAAGTATGGGGATGGTGGAAGGGAGGTTTGCCACTGGTGTTGTGTTGCAGCGTTATGTTGACTAAGGTTTCTGTCTCACGCGGTCCCGCAGCCATTCAGTCCCAAAGAAACATACAGAGGTCTACATTAATAATAAACTGGTTGGCCTATTGGCTCAGGCTTCTTATTTACTCTTATAATTTATATTAGCCCATAATTCTTGTCTGTGTTAGCCATATGGCTTCGTACCTTTTTCAGTGAGGCATTCTCATGTTGCTTGCTCTGCATCTGGGTTACGACTGCAAACTGCATCCTTCCTCTTCACAGAATTCTCCTGTTCTCTTTGCCCTGCCTCTAATTCCTGCCTGGCTACTGGCCAATCAGCGTTTTATTAAAATACAAGTGGCAGGGTACAGACCATTGTCCCACAGCAGCACTAGGGATGACCCTGTGGATTGGGTCTGGAGGAACAGGGCTAATCATGACGTTTTGTCACAGCAAAAGAAACCTCGACTAAGACACATTCACTGTGAAAGTGTGGAGGGAGGTGTGATGAACCATGCATGCATGAAATGGCATAGTAGGGAATATTGTCACAGAGGAAAGAGGAGCTGACCCGGAAGAATGAATTCACCCAGTAGTCTATGGATGGGTGACCAGAGTGCAGGAATGGGAATATAGGAGATTGCACACACACACAAACACACACACACACACACACACACACACACAGGGAGAAGTGAACAAAGGCTCACAGATGTGTAAGGACTGATAAATCAATGAATAGAAAACCGATGGTTCTGAGTAGCCTATTTGGAACACCAACACTTAGAAGACAAAGTATAGCAGCTGAGAAATACAGAGACAATGAAAGAAGATTTTTGTTTGCTTATTTTGTCATTTTAATTTGTTTTGAGACAGAGTCTCAAGAGCTCATTAAGGTTCCAAGGCTGGCCTCGAACTCTTGATCTTCCAGCTTCAGCCTCCTAAATGCTGGGGTTGCAGGTGTGCGCCACCATGCCTGGCTTAAATGAGATCTTGACTGCCATGCTAAGTGCTTACATCCAGTCCTGCAGTTAAAGGGGAGCTACCAGTAGTCTTTGAGCAGGCGAAAGATTGTTTCATGGCCATAAAGCTACATGACTTATAAGTTAGTTTTAAATGTGTTTGTTCCGCACCTTATCCCACACAGGATCCCTTCCAGGGTCTATGCCTACCAAGGCCATTTTATTGCATTGTGTTATAAACATGTGTGTGTTCATACAAACATCCAGCTCACCCTCTAGTCTGTGAGAAACAGAGATGAGAGGTGATATGCAGGTCATTTCTACATCTACAACGTATTTTTGCTATGTTTAATACAGAACCCCTGAATTGAACCCCAACATGGGTTGGTCAATAAATGGGTGAAGGCATCAGTGGATAGGTACAATTGGAGAAGTTAAGCAACGAAAATAAGAAAGTCTAGAAACACTGGGTGTCACTGACCGATGGTGACGTAAAAGGAATTAAAGGAACTCTTAACTGTTGATTCACTGCAGATGAGAACAAAGCAGCTCCCAGTCCTCTGGGCATGCTTCCTCCTGTGGAATCTCGTCTCCTCCTCCCAGACTGCTAATCCTGGAATCAAGGCAAGGATCACCCAGCGTGCACTAGACTATGGTGAGTCGGATACATTCAGAAGCCAGGCCATAAGTGCTCTAGATGCAGCCTGTGTTCCAAACCAGCAGTTTGTGAACTGGGTCTGAGATGAAAATCTCAGTGGGGTTACCTAACCCCCTATGAAGATGTACCAGACTCCTGGGAAGAAAGTGTTACCCACAAAATAGATACCCTGGTGGAAGGTATATTCAAACACACAGCTGTTCTCTCTCTCTCTCTCTCTCTCTCTCTCTCTCTCTCTCTCTCTCTCTCTCTCTCTCTCTCTCTCTCCTCCCCACTCCCACAATATCAGGGCTCCAAATAAAAATACGTTAGAAAGAGTATCGTGACCCATGCCTTTAATCCTAGCACTGCAGATACAGAGGAAGGATCTCTGTGGCTCTGAGGACAGCCTGATCTACATAGTAACTTCTAGGCCAACCTGGGATACACAGTGAGACCCTGTCTCACAAAGGGAGGAAATCTACGATCCTCTAAATCATATACAAAATCCGTTGTGGGGTGTGGCAGTCAGCACTTTTAGAGGGTCTTTACAAGGCTAGAAACAGATAAGCGTTAGAATATGACTTTATTGAGCTAAAGATGCAGAGGATCTTTACAAAATCAAAATATATGTTGGGCGGTGATGGTACTTCCTTTAATCCCAGCACTAGAAGGCCGAGGCAGATGGAGCTCTTAAATTTGGGGCTAGCCTGGTCTACAGAGTGAGTTCTGGGACAGCCAGAGCTACACAATAAAACCCTGTCATGAACACTCCACCCCGAAAAAAAGAAAGAAGAAAGAAAGAAAGAAAAAAAGAAAGAAAGAAAGAAAGGAAGGAAGGAAGAAAGAAATCAAAATATATGAACCTATTTTTCTCCTGTCACATTTTGCTTCAGATTAGCTGAATATAGATTGCCTGATCTCTGCCAATTCTTTTAAACAAAAACAACCAGTCAAAGCACTGTTAGTCTCACCAAGATATTCCTAAATCTAACCAATAATGACTCTTTAAATTTATCAAAAAAGAAACAAATGAAATGAAGGGAGGAAGAGGAAAGGAAGAGACAGATAAGCTAATTTTGGGCAACTTCTCTTTTCCCCAGCAGCTTATCGGGCACAAAGAGTCCAAAATTAACCTGTTATGTGTAACTGTTGTGTGAACAAAATTATATATGTAAACAGGCACTAGAAATGTGAATGTGCATTTGTGTGAGTATCTAGTTCCTATGATCACGCAGGGTAAAGCAAAGTCGCTCATGCCATGACTGTTGATGAGCAGAAAGAGAGGATATGTCTACAGGCGCTACGTCTCCTTCCGGGGTACTTCCTCAACGACTTACTCCCTTCACACAGACCCTACTCCCTTCAATCCCACCACTTCCCAATAACCCATGAAGCTATGACTTTATCAATAAATTAACCCTTTGATGGAGGTAGAGTTTTATAATCCAGTCGTCTCTCATTGCTGACTAGGGGCATGCCTTCACCTCATGAGTGTTGAAGAAATATTTTTCTTTTTTATTTACATTTTTTTGTTTTATTGTTTCAGTACTAGAATTAGAACCCAGTACCTCATATATGCAAAGCAAGCACTCTGCAACCTGATCTGTATCTCTAGCCCCTGGATATACTTTTTAAAAATGTTTTATTAGTGTATGTTAGCTAAATGTAATTAATATGACATTTCACATTTTATTGTGACATTTTCATACATATATGTGATGTATCTTGATTGTATTCACCTCCTTGTTACCCTCCCTTCTTGCCCTTCTAATTCCACTAATCCCTTTCCTCTTCTTACCTAGCCCCCTTGTGTGTGTGTGTGTGTGTGTGTGTGTGTGTGTGTGTGTGTGTGTGTGTCCTAATTAGAACTGGTCACAGAAGCATAGGCACTTTATCAGTGACTACCCCACAGATGAAAATGTCTCACGCCCTCCTATCAAACACTAGCTGTATAAATCCTCAGGAAAGGATAGGGCTGTCCGAGCCCGAGGGTGCCAACAGGTCCAATAGGTGCATGTCGTATGTAGACAATCACAGGTGCTGTGAGTTCAAGAATATATCAGCTACTTCACGGCCAGAAGTCAGAGCTCCACACCACGTCTGGGGTCCTCCCTTAGCTCTTATATTCTTCCCTTCTTTTGTGATGTTCCCTGAGCGTTGGAGGAAGGTGATGCAGATATCTCATTTGAGGCTGGGCAATCAATAGTCTTACTCTTGGTTAGTTGAGTAGTTATGAGTCTGACGTCATTACTCATCACTTCACAATAGATTTTCTGACCAAGGCTGGCAGGAGCACTAATCTATGTGAATAAACATAGCTGTTTAGAAGGTCATTTGATGGGCGTGTCATGTCCATTTAGCAAAACAACTTTCCTACTAGAGCCTATGACCTTCCTACCCGTGGGGTTTTTGTTTGAGTTTACAGTATGATATGTGAACTTCCCTTGTGGGCCAACTAGGAAATCCAATCAGAAAGAGGTTAGTTAGCCCATAACAGAGTTGCCACAATGGCACTAGTAGTAATCAATCTTGCCTGGTTGATTAGTATTGTTTCACACAGCGTTCATAGTTGAGTAAGACTGTTGGACACTCACCCTAGCAGCCTGTAAAGCACCTCCTGGTACTAAACGTCTAGTCAAGTTCCAGCTTGGTTTCTCTAAGTCCTGACCAAAGCATGCAGTGTCTTCAGCAACAGGGTCTCACTGTCTAGTTCTCTGAGCACTTAGGAGCAGTAACAATAATCTGTATGGTTTTGGAAAACTTGGGGACCTCCCTGACCAAAAAAATGGAGAAACATTTCCAAGCAGATAAGTAATGTCTTGCCCTACAACATATGCTCATATTTCTGTTCCTTGCACGTCAAAGCCCTGCCTGATGATATTCCCTGGCTGTGGGGTCATGGGCAAGTCACTCATGTATGAAGTGGGGGCAAGGCCTATATCACTGAACTGTTTTGAGACTTGAAGGAGAGAACCTCTGTAGAGCAGACAGTCTTGGCACATACAGGCACACCATAAAAACTATTATTAGTTTAACCTCCCCAGTTATACACGTCCATATTTTTGCAGAACGTGATTTTTCTGGGCTCATTATGAGTAGCATCTGCTAGTATCTGCAGGGTATATATCAAAGAGGAGAAAGCAATAGTGGTACCCACCTCTCGGCCGTCGTAGGAACTGGGTGAATTAACATGTTATGAAGCACTGAGAACAGGGCCTAGTTAAAGATTAGTGACCGTCCTCTTCCTATGTGTGATCAGATCCCTTCATGGCCACTGTCATTCCCATGTCACAGACGAGGAAACGGAATGATGCCGAGGCTGAGTCACACAAGCTAGTGAGTGACAGTGTCAGGGCTCAAGTCTAAGCCTAATGTGGCCTTTGGTTGTTACCGTCAACCCCTTCATGCTCTGTCTAGATGACAACAGTATCTGCAGCATTTTGTAGGTTACGGTCTGCTCCTCCTCTCCAGAGGGGATAGAACTGCTGAAATGAACTTGAACACAAAATGAGGAAGAAAGGCAAGGTCGCATTCCTTTACTTCAAATTTTTTTACATTTATTATGTGTGTGTGTGTGTGTGTGTGTGTGTGTGTGTGTGTGTGTGTGTGCATGTTGGTACGTGTGCCATAGTGCACATGAGATAACCAGAGGACAACTTGTTCACTCCTTCTACTGTGCAGACTCTGGGAATCCAACTCATATCAACAGGTTTGGCAGCAAGCCTCTTTACCTCCTAAGCCATTTAGCCAGTCCTGGAAAGTTACCTTTATCAAGACCACATACACACAAGCTAAGAAAAATGTGTCTGGGAAGCTTCCAGACAAAGAAATGAGTTGTTCCTGGACAAATCAGAAGTAGTGATCAGTCACCTCTTCTGAGTTTGGGGTCCTGCGGAGAATCTAATGTGACTCCTTTCCAACTACAAATGGAACACTATACGCACACAACCGCTCACTGTCTCTTATTAGAATTTCAATGGTTCAGTAGTTCCCTAAGGCTCAGGAATCCTTCACAAAACATCTGAGTTCAAATAATCTGCAAAGAAAGAAGAATGGAAATAACTTTGTGAAATTGGTCATAACCTAGATTCTGGAGCCACACGGCTCAGAATTTGGTTCATAGATCTCCAGAACCCACACTTTCCTAGGCAAAAAATATTTCACAACTGAAAGACAAGCCTGGGACAACTTGTAGCGCAACACCTGCTCTACACGGAATCACTACGGTACGGTTCGTGGGTTGGGCAAGGGGAACTTGAGATTGAAACACACAGAGAGAGAGAGGGGGAAAGAAAGAGAGAGAGAGAGAGAGAGAGAGAGAGAGAGAGAGAGAGAGAAAGAGAAAGAAAGAGAGACAGAGAGAGAGAGAGACAGAGAGAGACACACACACAGAGAGAGAGACAGAGACAGAGAGAGCTCCAAGAATGCTCACTTTATTGTGTACCAGGGCAGCTTATATAGGATCTTCTTGGCTAATGGCCACACCCTAACTCTCAGCTTCAAGCCCACCAGAAACCACTCTCCTGCCATCAGGAACTCCTGAGGGTCTCGTGCTCAGAGCAGCTGCAAGCACAGGAAAACAAGTTGTTTACTGAGGCAGAGGGGGTCACAGAAAATTCAGGGTCCGGGGGTCCACAGTCCCCAACAACAACTGTAGCATCCTTTGAAGGATATCTTCTATGTGTCCATCCCAGCCCTGGCCATGTAATGAAAACTTCTCCTCAAGTTAGCCTCTAGTCTCAGGCAAGGTCCTCCACCTCTCTGAGGAGCAGAGTTTCCGTATGTGAAGCAGAGACAATACCCCCTTTGTTGGGAGGCTGTTCTCTTACCTCAGCATCAGGTCTTACTCAATGCTGGCGTCTGTAGAGTTAGATATTACATCACTGCCATCTTCCTTGTGTAAAGGAACACTTCCTGTTTTCCTCACAGGTGTTCAAGTTGGGATGAAGATAATGGAAGAAATGGCGAAGGAAATTGTCATCCCAGATTTGAAAGGCTCTGAATCTCTTGAGTTCCTGAAGATTGACTACGTAAAGTACAACTTTTCAAGGTAAGGGAGTAAGGGCTCAAAACCAGTGGAGAAAACTTTAGCAGCCCTAACTTCTTTATCTTTTTTTTTTTTTTTTTTTTTTTTTTTTTTTTTTTTTTTTTTGCTTCACCATCTAAGTTCTGACTTCTGTTCCCAAGTTTGCCTCAAGGCCCAAGATAGCTTCTATGGTTCCAACCATCTGGTGTATATTTCATGTAGCTAGAAGGGGAAAAGACACTGGGGAAAGACTCTTAGAAGCTCCGTTAATTTTCTCATTCTTGAGGTTTTGCTTGAGGCTTTAACATTTAACCACATTCCATCTACACAACAATGAACAGTACTTAGTCTCAGTCCAGGGAGATTTAGGGAAGAGGAAATGGATATTCAGACAGCAACTGGGATCCAGTAAGATCCCCAAAGGAGGGAGAGGATGTGTTTACCAAACTGGAGATCAACCTTAAAGGGGAGAGAAGAAGCCGCTTCCAAGGAGCTCTTACGTTTCATCATTTTCCCCATACTTTCCCAGTTGTCTCTTGCTCTAACCCTTTGCAGTAATAATCTCCCTGATTTAATGACAACCCCTTATAAAACCCACAGGTATCTTTGTTGCAAGGGAGTTGGCACAGGGAACGTTCCTCGCAAATCCCCTCACCTGCAGAAAGCCAGCTGTTCAGCATGTGTTTATTGAGCAGCTGCCTCACTCGGGGCTTTGTTCTAGACACAAGGAATGTTCCAGTGAATATAAGTCCTCTCCCTTGATAGTCTGTGGAAGAGACGGGCATTGCATATATATATATATATATTTGTAAAGATAATCGTTTACCTACAATGGTAATGATAGAGCAGAAAAGTACAGGGAGAGCTATATAATAAGTGCTGGAGAAGAAGGGGAGAAATGGGCGTTCTCACGTGTTGCTGGCGTGAGTAGATAGATCAATATAATTTTAATCCTGTGCTGGCCAAACCACAGACACTGATCATTCATGGCCACTGAGCATTTGAAATGTGACTTGTATAACAGAGAAACTACATTTTTATTTACTTTGTTTTACTTCGTTTTCATTCAAAACGCTGACTCTTAGCCAACCATTGTGCTGCATGCTTATAATTCCTGATCTGCATAAGCCGGGTGCGGTGGCACACGCCTGTACTTCTAGCACTTGGGAGGTGGAGGCAGGAGGATCAGGAGTTCAAGATCAACCTTAGCCGTGTGTCACATTCAAGGGCAAAACTGATACACAAAAGACCAACAAGGAAATGCAAACAAAAGTTCAGCATTGCTGATTGTCTGGAAGAAGACATATCAATCCACACTGAGAGTGGATTTTTCCCACCTCAGTTAGCCTAGTCTAGAAACTTTCTAAGAGACATATCCAGAGGTTTGCCTCCCAAGTGAGTCTAGATCATATCAAATTGAAAAGTCAACATTAACCATCATAGTATATTAGTCTTTGGCCCGGGATCCTCCCTGGGAAAGCACAGTCCACAAGGTCTGTGTACTAGGGCATTCACTGCGGCATTGTTTACATGATGGGAACAGCGTAGAGAAGAACTTTGGTGTATTCTGTAACGGTTATAAAACTGGATCAGTGAGGCATAGTGCCGTACACCTTTAATCCCGGCACATAGAAGGCTGGAGCAGGTCTACATAGTGAGTTCCAGAATAGCCACAGCTACATAGAGAGATCCTGGCTTGGGGGAAAGGAGGGGAGAGTAGGTTAGACTATAGGTGTCCAATGAGCATATTTCTAAAGCGCTGCTATTCTGAACCTCTGTTGATTCTCTTTTCACGGTGGAACTCGGGGTGCACGGTAGAGGACAGGTGGGAGACGGTGAATAGGAAAGGAAACAGCGGCTTCATTGGTCAGCTAGTGTGTGTACGTTCTTCTAGACATTTCCCAGTCTCGGTCCAGAGCAGTGCCTTTCTCCTGTGCAGCCATGAGGTGTGGATTACCTCATTTCCATGTCCTCTTCCCAACCTCCCTGTGAGTAGCACTCCTTTTTAAACCATTGATGGAAAGAGGGAAAGCACCCTGATCAAGGTTGTACAACTAGTACAAACCTTGGCTCCAGGTCAGATACTCATTGTTCAATACACGGAGTGGCATGACCCAGTGACTAGGAGTCCGAAGTAGGATTGCAGAGGGTTTCAGAACTGGTTCTACCGCTTATCTATGACTTATAGACTTTTCTTATCTTCTCATCTCTGGCTGGAGTTTGCACATACACCAGAATCCTACAGGGATGCTGGGAGGGCCAAACTGAGCTGCAATGTCGAGTGGTTGCCAAGAGGCTGGGCAGTTTGGAATCACCCAAATCACAATACTTTGTCATTGCACATCTATCTTCTATCCCCATGGATTACAAGCAAACCCACTGCTTTATGGGTTCCTGGGACAACCTGTTTGACCACTCAGGGATTCTTACAGAAGCTAACTCTTTTCAGCTCCATATAGGGGCACCTGGCAGCAGTAGGAGGAAGGCATGTTTGTTGTTCCAGTGAGTGGAAGTAGGGGATACAGCTGACACGTGTGTCAAATGCCTGGCAGTGTACTTTGGCCATCCCCTGAAAAGCAGCTGCTTCATCAGAATTACTGATGTCGTCCCCTTAAAGAAATGCTGAAACTGGTCTAAGACCCAAACAAACCATGATGGCAATATTGTGCCTATTTTTGTTTTTAAAGGAACCCAAAGGGCTGGAGAGATGGCTCAGTGAACAAGAGTACTTGCTACCAAAGCACAAGGGCCTGATTCAAATCTCAAACACCCATGTAAAACACAGGCTGGGCTTTATAGACCTGTAACCTGAGCCCTGTAGGCACCAGAGACAGGAGAATCACTTTGCTGGCCACCAATTACCTCCAAGTCTCCAGGAAACAAGATGGAAGTAGTAGGACGCAACACCTGAGTCCTCTTCTGGCCTCAGTGTGCGCACACACATAGGCCTGCATATACTGTGCACACACGCACACGTGCGCGCACACACACACACACACACACACACACACATAGGTATGCATATACCACACACACACACACATAGGCATGCATATAACACACACAGAGGTATGCATATACCACACACACACACACACACAGAGACAAGCATATACCACACATACGTAGGCATGCATATAATACACACATAGGCATGCATATAACATACACACACAGAGGCATGCCTATACTACACACACACACACACACACACACACACAGAGGCATGCATATACCACACACACACACACACACACACACACATATACACAGAGTCATGCATATACTACACACTCATATACATACACATACATACACACACAGAGGCATGCATATACCATACACACACAGAGAGGCATACATATACCACACACTCATACACACACATACATACACACACATAGGCATGCATATACCATACACACACAGAGAGGCATGCATGTACCACACACACACACCAAAAAGAAAAAAAATGAGAAGCAGATCATTTGATTATTTACAAATTTAGTTCTAAACTTGTTTCCTCCCTCAACTGCATCTTTCTAAGACTCACGAGGCCACACCCAGATACCCCACTAGGGAACTGGAAGACCCCTTCTTCTGTAGGAATTTGCAATCTCAGGGCAACTCCAGCCTCCAACCTTGCTCTCCTTAGGAAGTTCAGAAGTGTTGCCCTTACTTTCCTGCTTCTTCTTTTACAGCATAAAAATCAACGCCTTTTCGATGCCAAATACGTCACTGGCCTTTGTGCCTGGGGTGGGGATCAGAGCACTGAGCAACCACGGCACTGCCAACGTCAGCGCCAACTGGGAAGTCAGGGCTCCGCTTTTGTGAGTATCCTACGGACATCCACTCTGTTCTGGGGAAAATGCAGACAATGTGCTGCTGTTTTCAGTGTAGGCTTCTTTCTCTCTGTATCCATACCTTATCAAGAGTGCTACCAGGTAAGAGTTGATGCGGGAAACCCCTGCTTGGAAGGAAGGTGGAGGAAAGGCACCCTCTCATAGAAGCAGAGCAACCAAGCATTCCAGACTTCCTAAGATCCCAGCATGGTGACACATGCCTTTCATTCTAGCATTAGGGAGGCAGAATCAGGAAGATCTCTGTGAGTTTGAGGCCAGCCTGGTCTACAGAGGACAGCCAGAACTACACAGTGAGACTCTGTCTCAAAATCACCCTCCAAAAACAAAAATCCTAAGGACTAGAGGCCCAGCTATCTGGAGAGAAATTCCCCATATCTTCCACATTTTAGGTCCGCTAACCTAAACCAGATGTTTAGTGCATTTCCCCATCTGCAGGGTCAACTGATGGGAAACAGCTTCCTGTCTCACATGGAGGTTGGAGGATGGTAGTTTGAGCCTCACTCTTCCCCAGTCAAAAGGTCTCTGTGCCCTCAAACAGAAGGTTGAAGCCAGGTGTGGTGGTTCAACTTCTGTAATTTAGATCCTTTGAAAGGTTGAGGCAAGAAGACTGCTACTAGTTCAAGACCAGCTTGGGCTCCGCAGTGAGTTCTTGACCATCTGGGTTACAGAATGAGATCATGTATGAGAAAGTAGAAAAAGACAGTAAGGAAGCAGAGGAAGAAGGTAAGGAAGGAAAAAAGAATAGAAAGAAAGGAGCTGGGTTGGAGAGACAGCTCAGTGGTTAAGAACACTGACTGTTCTCGCAGGGGACCTGAGTTCAGTTCCCAGCACCCACACAGTGGCTCACAACAGCCTGTAACTCCTGTTCCAGAGGCTCTGGTGTCCTCTTCTTAGGCACCTCCATGCATATGGTTGGAATAAATAAATAAAAAGAGAAGGAAGGAAGGAAGGAAGGAAGGAAGGAAGGAAGGAAGGAAGGAAGGAAGGAAGGAAGAAAGGAAGGAGAAGGGAAGAGAGAGAAAGAAAAGTTGAACTCAAGGTATACCAACAAACCAACTTCTATGGACAAGTCTTTAATGTAGTATAATGGTTAGGTCTGTCCTGGTTGGCACCTCAGAACAATACATTTAATCCTTCATGAGGCTACACTACAACCATTTATTGTCTATGTATCATTTTTCCAAGCTAATAGATTGTAGATTGTTTCTCCATAAACAACATAGGTTCATATACTTCCTCACTTCCTTGATGATTTAGCAGCCATGTGTTGGGAATTATTCTGTGGAGGGCCCTTGCAAAGTCTTCAGCAACACATGTTCCACTGCCTCACGGCCATAGTCTAAACATCCCTTCCCCGTGTTCACCCATCCCAGATGCTTACCTGGTGTTCTCTCTCAAACTGAATCCTGTATGTAAATGGTGCTCTGCCATTGCTCAGCCACTTTCAGCACCAGAGCACTGGGGATGACCTAAGTATGGCATCCCCTAGCTGTCCATTTCCACGCTTACCACGTCATTTGTTCAGTAAGCATGCATTTGGCACAAGCAGTGCTCCTGAGTCTGTTGTCAGTCTTAGAGACTCTGATAGGAGCACAACAAAGTTCCTGTCCCCAAAGAACTTAGAAGACCCATCTCCATGTGTGGCTCAGATTTGGGTAACCTTTCCCTTTCTCTCCATACAGCCAAGATTCAGGAGCTGCTGACCTGTTTCTCTCTGGAATTTATTTTACTGGCATCATCGTCCTCGCCCGTAATAATGTTGGTCATCCAGTCCTGGAACTCCAAGACTGCTATGTCCAAGTGAGCCATGCCCGAGTCTCATTTTCTGGAGGCCTTAGGTGAGTGACAGCAGCCTGGTGGAGCCTCAGGCTACCACTCAGGGAAGTTCCCCACTGGTGTTTCCTGGCCCCTGATAAGCTCCCTTTTTTCGTTTTTCCTAGTGTCCTGTATAACTCCTTTGCTGAGCCCATGGAGAAACCCATTTTGAGGAATTTGAATGAAATGGTGAGTCTTCAGAAGTTAGACAACTAAGGTCAAATGACATCGGTGGGCCTATCATACTCTAATAATTTTTATCATAAACATTTATTGAGCACTAACTGTATGCTAAGCACCATCCAAGACACTTCATTTCACACTATTCTAATGGCCCAAGCATTGTGGCAGGACACACACACAGATGAATAAAACTACTACATACCCCCTCTCGAGTTTCCCACCATAGGATGGGCAAGCATTTTGTTCTTAATGCAGATCCGGCTAAAGTGGGAACTACTGAGAACAAAAGAAACAAATATTGGTTAATTTAAAAAAACAAAAAACAAAAACAAAACAAAAAGCCATTAGACTTGTAAAACAACAACGGAACCAGGCTTGAGTTTACTGTATGGTTACATGACAATGAGACTTAACTGAAGGGGTTCAGGGGATTGGAGAATTTCCTGGGATACATGTTTATCTAGGGAACTGAGCCTTGAAATATAGGTAAGATTTGGGAAGGTAAGGAAGGGGAGGGTGATAACAGGTATTCCCAAGAAATACATTAAGAATGCTCTTGGGGACAAGGGGCTGGAGAGATGGCTCAGCAGTTAAGAGCACTGGCTGCTCTTCCAGAGGACGCGGGTTCAATTCCCAGCACCCACATGGCAGCTCACAACTGTCTGTAATTCCTCTTTCACAGGATCTGAATCCCCCATATAGACATGCTTGCAGGCAAAACGCCCATGCAAATAAAATAAATAAATAATTTATTTAAAGAAAAAGAATGCTTTTAGGAGGTAGAGACAGGAGGATCAGAAGTTAGTTCAAGGCCATGTACAGTTCCAGTCTGAGCTAAGCAATCTTCTCTAGACTACTTCAGTTTCTCCTCACAACTTGGTGAGGTAGGTATAGCAATCATTCCCACGCCGCAGATAATGAAACCGGAGTCAGAGTGTGAACGCATGATGCTAATAGTTTCGACTCCAGGGGCCTGGCCTGGCTGCCTCTGCTAAAACCACCACGCTGTGTGAGCATCGACAAGCATGTGCCGACACACCAGTGTTTGTAACTTAGTCAGATTAGTTAGATTCTCTCCGGAATCTCTTTTCTGGCCTTCGCCCCCTCTAAAAAGGTAGAAACAGGACTGAGGATCTCTCAAGGTAAAGATCTTGCCTCTTATGCATGAAGTCCTGGTTTTGTTCCCTAGCACCACATAAACTTTACGGGGTGAGGCATCCCTATAATTGCAGCACCTGGAAGGTAGAGGCAGAAATATCATAATTTCAAGGTCATCTTAGGCGACATAAAAAAAAAAAATCCAAATGTCAACATGGGCTAAGTAAGACCACGTCTCAAGGAAAAGAGAGGGAGGTGGGGCAACAGAGTCCTAAATGGATCTCTAATCTAATGATCTCTCCAATTAGCCCCAGTGAAAGTGAAGGTTCCAACCAAAGCCCCTCCAGGCAGGACTTAGCGTTGCTGATGCAATGGGAGCAGTGGCACCCAGTCAGCAAAGACACAGCCGCTCTCGCAGCAGGTTTCTCAGGTGTGACGCCAACACCGTGGACAGAGCGCAGGCCTTGACATGTCCAGAGAGAAGAGCCAGGCTCTTTCAGCGGGCTAGCTGGGTGTGGCTTCAGTTGCTCTGCAGCTCAGCCAGCACTCAGTGACACACTGCCCACACCCACAGAGGCTGCAGGCCAAGAGCGTCAGCTAACTTAGAGGAGCCTTGTCATGGCCACAGGGATAATGTCTTCTCAGCAGAAGGCTCGCTTTTCAACATGGCAACATGATTTTTCAAAAAATTCTTTTGGTCCAGCTCTGTCCCATGGTCATCAATGAAGTGGAAGCCCTCAATGTCAACATCAGCGCCCTGGAGGGTGAGTCGTGGGACTGTCTTCTAGATAGTTCTCTCCAGCTTCAAACGGTACCCAGTCTTTTTTCTTCTACGCCATGAAGCACCTATTCGTCACTCTGTTTTTCTTCTTCAGTTAAAGCCCCAGGACTCCACATGGGACAATCCCTATGCATAACTAATGTAGTTCTTGACTATTAACCAGCTTTGCAGCAGAAGGAGGGTCTCAGGGATAAGTGGGCAGAGCTAGGAAGAAAAGCCCTCCAGGCTCTAACCCAAGGTTTGGCACTAAATCTGTCTTCTTGGCCAAGTTATCTGCCTAGCCTTCTCTGACCCCTTCAGGGGCTGCCTTCTGTATGTAGCAAGCCCACATGTCAGTCCGCGTTCTGTCTCCGCCCCTCTGCTTCACATCTTAGCTTCTCCTCCTCTAGCAATCAAGCTGCCTGTACTCCCAATCTGGATTGTCTGGGTCCTTTACTGTGGCTGGGATTGGATACCAGAAGTTGGGTGAATTATAAACAACAGAAGGGTATTTGTCTCATGGTCTTGGAAGCTGAAAAGTCCAAGATTAAGGACTTACATGTGGCGATGGTTTTCACGAGGAGTCACAACATGGCAGAAGGGCAAGTGGGTGCCCACGAGACAGAGACGAAATCAAGCCAAATGTGCAACAAACCCACTCCAATAACCATGGAGTATTCCAGAGTTGTCCCATGGTCCAGTCACCTATGAAAGCTCCACCTCCCAATACCAGTTATATTGGTAATTAAATTTAAGTGTGAGTTTTAGAGGGACGTTCAAATCATAGCATGTATGAAGAACAGTCAGGAACAATAGATCACGTGCTCAAAGGCCCTGAGGTAGGAGTGTGCTGAGTGCAACAGGGGCTGAAGACCATGCTAGGACTAGAGGGAGGGCCTGGTGAAGGGGAGTGTGAGAACTGAGTTTACAGGAGGGGGAGGGGTGGCTAGACTTCTCAGGGATCTGGAACACTGCAAAGCCTATCTCTTAGTCTGAGTCACTCTGGTGTCCCAGATAATAACAGACAGGATGGAGGTGGCAGCAGAGAGAAAATTTAGCAGAACAATGACCCGGACAAGCAAGGACTGCAACTAGCCTCAGGTGGGTGACAGAGAGGGAAGGCATGTCCCTATATTCCATGCATACCTTGTAAGCAGACAGCAGTAATTGCCAGCAGGTCAAATGTGGGTCATGGAAGTATTCAGGAGGGATCTCAGGGTTTTCACCCTGAGCCAGCGGAAAACTGTGTGGCCGGATCATCAGATCAGCTTGGGGGTGGGGGAGTTCTTCCTGTATTGGATTATGATTTCCAGGCCGTGTGTCTGTCCCCTCCTCCTCTGGACTCTAAGATCCTTGGGGGCAGGAGCTTTGCTCTAATGTCAGGCACAGGGCCTGGCTGCCAGGTTGGTAAATACTGAACCGATGAAAGGAAATGGACAGAGGATGGGTGAGTGGGTGAAGATAGAAAGGAACCGAGTGGATCGGAAGGAAGAGAAGGATGGGCCCCGTGTACTGTGTACCTTGGGCTACTGTCTTCATCCCCAAATCTCACTGCCTTCACTGTTAGGAATCCCCGTCCTGATCCCCTCACAGAGGGTGATGGGATCTATTTAGACTGGGCACTTTAAGAACATTTTAAAAGCTATAGTTAGGGCTGGAGACACAGCACAGCAACTAAGAGTGCCGGTTGTTCTTGCAGAGGCCTAGGTTTAATTCTCAGTATCTACATCTGGTGGCACATAGCCACCTCTCAGTCCACTTCTGGGAGTTATGACACCCTCTTCTGCCCCTCATGGGCACCTGCACACTGTGGTGCACGTACAGACAAGCAAGCGCACATAAGTAAAAATAAATTCTAAAACTGTGAAGGCCATGGTGACATAGGATGGCACTGTGTTCTTACTAACTCGTCAAGCTGCTTCTCCTCCTCCTGCTTCTAATCCCCATCATTGGCACAAACCAAACAGGATATGAAAGAAGGTATCCTTTCATGATATTTAGGTGATCCTGGGGTACCTTCCTCTAGAGCCTGAAAGAAGTTCTCAGATCACAGAGTAGCCAGCAAAGCAGCGTCCCACACCAACCAGAGCCCAAGTGCTGCTGACACCACCTCAGACACAGACATCTTTCCTCCCAGGAACTCTGCTCACTGGGGTCCCCAGCTCCCTTTTGCCTTTGACTTTGTTCTGAAAATGCAAACACAAACGTTTCATTCAGTTAATAGCACCGTGTGTAAGAATTTCATGGCCTCTCTAACTTGGTGAGTCTTTCCTTTCTCATAATATCTCTTTTTAAATAAATCCTCTCTGAGAACTCAGGGGGCTGATGAAGGAGAAATATGAGTCAGGCCAGTCTGGGCTACACAGGGACTCTCAGGCTATCTTGGGCTACAAGAGAAACAAAACTATTTTAACTACAATAGTGATGCATACTTATTGTCTCTATAAAAGATGACATTCTAACTACATAGAATCTTTAACATTGCAGTTGGAAGCCTCACAGTCTGATATTATGATTTAATATTGATAAGGATATTTGTGTTAGTTTTTTGTTTCATTTTCCCCTTTATTGGAAATAGATACTTCTCTCATATAATATATCCTGATTATGGTTTCTCCTCCTTCTACTCCTCCCAGTTCTTCCCCACCTCCCTTCCTTCCAGGTCTACTCCCTTTCTGTCTCTAGTAAGAACAGACTTCTAAGAGATAACAGCAAAACATAACAAGATATAATATAATAAGACGAAGCAAAAACCACCATATTGAAATTGAACAAAGAAACCCAATAGACGGGCAATAGTCCCAAGAGCAAGCACAAGAATCAGAGACCCACTCATTCTCGCACTCAGGAGACCCATTAAAATACTAAGATAAAAGTTAGAATATATATGCAGGGGACCTGGTGCAGACCTGTAGGCCCTATGCTTGTTGCTTTAGTCTCTGAGCTCATATGTGTCCTGCTTAGTTGGTTCAGAGGGCCTTGTTCTCCTGGTGTCCTTCATCCCCTCTGACTCTGACATTCTTTCTGCCTTCTCTTCTACAGGATTCCTGGAGCTCTGAACGGGGGGGGGGGGGGGGGAATTTGATGGAGACATGCCATTTAGAGCTGTGTGTGTGTGTGTGTGTGTGTGTGTGTGTGTGTGTAATGTCTGGTTGTGGGTCTCTGCATCTGCTCCCATCTGTGGCCTGAGGATGACTGGACAAGGTATTGATCTATGAGTATAGCAGAATATCATTAGGAGTCATTTTATTGATACTATTTTTTATACCAGTAGTGTTTGGTTTTACCCTAGGTCTCTGAGCTATCTAGTCTCTGGTTCTTGTTTCCTAAGCAATGTCAGGTATTGGTTCCAACTCCATGAGTAGGCCTTATTCAAATCAGACATTATTTGGCTACTCCCACAATTTCTACCCCACCATTGCCTTATTATATTTTGCAAGCAGGTCAAATTGTAGGTCAAAGGTTTTGTGGCTGGGCTAGTGCTTATGTTTCTCATTGGGTAGTGTGCAGGGTCCTTTCCTGCACCATAAACATTAGAATGGAGAGATGAAGGATCCATGTAGGCATCAACTCAATTTCTCCATGTTCGATGAGTTCTGTGGGTGTTGTCCTTGGCAATGCGGTCAGGATATCAGTTCTCAGAAAACAATCCATCATTGTCTTGGGAACAGCCTGGATTGTTTGAGGAGTTCTATGGGACCCTTTGGCCAGCAACTCAACTGAATGCAACCCAGTCCCTGTTGCGAGATATTTGATCAAACTGTGTGAAGATGTCTCTATTTCACTTCACCTGCCTAAGATACCTTCTGACTGATTTAATAAAGAGCTGAATGGTCAATAACTAGGTGGGAGAGGATAGATTGGGCTTCTCCGGGGAGAGAGGGGAACTCAGGGGAAGAATCAGAGAGGCAGAGATTTGCCAGCTGGAAAAAGAGGAAGTAGGACGATGTACTGTATGAGATAATGAGGCATGTGGCAGAATGTAGATTAATATAAACAGATTAATATAAGTGTTAAGAGCTAGTTGGGAACAAGCCAAAGCTAAGGCCAAACTTTCATAATTAATAAAAAGTCTCTGTGCCATTATTTGGGAGCTGCGTGTCCAAAGAAAAGACCTGTTATATTGACTACATTTGGCTAATTCCAGTCAACTACTTGCTGGCTCTGCCTTCTGACCCAAGGTTGATTTTGCTAACACAGTCTCGGGTTCCACGATCTGCCAGATGTAGTTAGAGTTGTGAGCAGGGCAAGGAAGGATGCAGCTGGCATCTATTGCAGCACTAGGGATAAACCGGGAAACTGGATTTGTAGGGGAGGAGGGACCAGTGAAAGTCTTGGTTTGGCTTACCTGTTTCCCTGGCCTGCTCAGCACGTGTGTTCATGTGTTCACAGTGTTGAAACCCAAGACTGTGTTGGAGGCTGGGATGAGCCGGGGGAAGGAAAAATGGGGGATGGGAAGATCTCTGTGATGACCCCTTGAGGATGGGGTTAGAGGGGAGAGGGGGACCACAGCAGGTGTTCTGCTACAGGGTTGTGGATGAGACTGGGGAAATTGGATCTAGGAGAACAAAAGGAGAGATATGCGTCTGCCTTCAGCCTAAGTGTTTGTTAATTTCTTCTTGAAAATAGAAGCCTGGGAGATGATTCAGGGGGTGTGGTTGCCTCCCACCACCCTGACAGCCTGAATTCAGTTCCTGGGACCCACATGGTAGAAATAGAGTCAACTCATACAACGTGTCCCTCTGAGCACCACACACATTTGTATGTACACATACATACAATAAATAAACAGACTGATTAAGTAATGTAAAAAATTTAAATAGAACCACATGGGCCAGTGAGGTGGCTCAGCGGGAAAAGTGCTAACCACACAAGCCTTACAACCTGAGTTCAATCCCCAAAACCCATGGGGCAGAAGGAGAGAACCAGCCCCAGAAGTTGTCCTCTGACCTCCACACATGCACTGTGATATGTGTGCACCCACAGTCACACACACATACACAATAATGATGAAGTCTTAAAAATTAAAAAAGAAGAATCATACTGCATTGTGGTGTGTGAATGTTTTACGGACACATGCATGAAAAGGCGTGCCAAAATTTTGCTAATGTTTCTCTAATAGTTGAGGAAAATATTTGCTTTTTTCTTTTTTCCTCTTCCTGAGTTTTCAAATGTATGCATGTTTCTTATGAGAAGGGGAAATTGATGTTTCAAACATTATTCATAGATTAATGTTTTAATGAACACAAAATTTCCTTTTTTTTTCTTTATTGGTCATTTAGTTTTAACCAAGATTGACAACTACACTGTGCTGGATTGCTCCCTGATCAGTCCTCCAGAAATCACGGAGAACCACCTTGACTTGAACTTGAAGGTAACTATCGTTCTAGAGCACCCTTCTGGCTATGGGGAATATTTGGAGGACAAAAATTATGTACAGAAGAAAATGTGTAAGTATGATTGTCAAGCAGTTTCATTTCCTGTAGTAGCTGCCTCATGCTTGCACCCTTTCAAAAGACTTCCAAACCTTTTCTTGGTGGGAAAATAACTGTTGTCCTTGTACTTACATCTGTCTTCTTAGTGAGGAGTATCAAGATATTTTACCTCTTCCCTCCTGGAAAACATTTGAGGCTAGGAGCCTACAAGAAGAATGACCACATTTATTAGGACTGAGCACATCAGGAGGAACTGAAAAGAGGCTCAGTGGGTACAGACCTTGCCACATAAGCATGAGGATCTGGGTTCAGTCTCCCAAAGCCCAGGTGGTAAAGGCCAGGCAGAGACAGAACAATCCCTGGGGTTCACTGGCCAGGCAGCTAGGTGAATCCTCAAGCTCCAGGTTCAATGAGAGACCCTGACTCAAAAAAAAAGGTGGAGAGTGATTAGAGAAGACATCCAACATCAACCTCTGGACTACACATACACACTTGCACGTACATGCACTCAAACGCGTGTGCATACACACGCACAGGCACCCACATGTGCATAAGAACACAGCACACATTCACGCATGCATGAGGAATTTAACACATCAATGGGTTGTACAGATTAGCAGATTTTACTGAGGCGGCTGACCTCTACTGAAATAAATATAGAGAAATGGTGGTTACTGATCCTGGAAAAACATCATTTTGCTTATGTTTAGTCTTATCCAAATTAATATCACAGTCTTTTTGTTCTGAGACAGGGTTCTCTGTATAGCTCCGACTGTCTTGGAACTCACTCTGTAGACCAGGCTGGCCTCAAACTCACAGAAATCCACCTGCCTCTCCCTCCTAAATGCTGGGATTAAAAACATGTACCACTATGCCCAAAATATTACAGTTTTTAGAATGAAAATTGGTTTATATTTCCTTCATTCACAGTCTTTCAGATCAGTTAAGTGCTGTTCAAAACAATACATTTAAATAATGCTTAATACCTAATAAGACCAGGATTGACCATGTCTCAAAAACTCTTAATTAAGCCATTTGGAGTCTGTGTCTCTCAATGTACTTCTGTGGCTCCCCAGTTATTCAGCAGTTGTGTATTACAATGGCACTGGGCTTTGATTCTTCTGCATGGACGGGCTCTGTGGGAGCCTTCTCAGCTTGGTTGATCACCTTCCTGGACCTGGGGGGAGTTGGGAGGACCTTGGTCTTAACATAGGGTAGGGAACCCCGATGGCTCCTTGGCCTGGAGAGGGAGGGAGGGGGGTATGGGTGGAGGGGAGGGAGGGAAAGGGAGGAGGAGGGGAGGAGATGGAAATTTTTAAATATAAAAAAATAAACCATATTTTAAAAAAGGTTCAGAGCTGGGCATCTTGAAGGCTAGCTCATGAATTATTCATAGATGTTCCTTGTATGACTGTATGTCCCTCCTAAGAGAAGTTCTAGCTCGAGCATCTCCAGGAGTGACACCTGATAGTGAACAGATACTCATAAAATGCCCAAGACTCTTCAGAGCTCTGGGCTGGGAGAATGGTTCCGCTGTTGAATACATACTGCTCTTTCAAAGAACCTGAACCGTGTTCCCAGCACCCATACCAAGTGTCTCAGAATTGTAACAGTTTCAGGAGACCCAATGCCTCAAACCTTTGAGGGCACCTGCACTCACGTGTATATATTCACACACATACATATCTTTTAAAATAATTTTTTAATCTCAGAGCTTCGAAACATAGCCTCTAGGCAAGGATCCTAAAGACTTTATGCTCTTGTCCTTATCAAGAAGCTTCTGGGATTTTCTTTATCCAGACTTGAGAGGTCCCAGCTTCTTTGTCCGATAGATTTGCATTTTCACCTGGTTAATTGGTCTTTGTTTCTGCTTCCCATAGGGTGCGTTCTACCCGGTGGAAAGCCTCGTTGACCCTCCCTTCCTACCAGCCCCCTTCGAGCTCCCACAGAGCAGGGACTCCATGCTATACATTGGCATCTCTGAGTATTTCTTTAAATCTGCATCCTTTGCACACTATGTATCTGGGGCTCTTGGTGTCACACTGTCCACCAAGGAGGTAAGTGAAGCCTTGAGGTGGGAGCTGTGGCCACCATCTTGAATCTTTTTTTAAATAAGTCTCTTTATAAACTTCTCTGTCATAGTTTTGATTCCTTGGTCTTTTTACACCATTACTCCTAACAAAGATAATGAATGAAGGTTTATAGAATGAGTGTTGTTCTTATTTTGGAGAGGGAATTGTTGGGTTTCCAATTCTTCTGATTTAGTCTTCTTCATGATGTCTAGCTACTATTCTAGAACACAAAGATATTTAGCTCTCCACCACTCATCATCCGTGACCTTTGGTCAATTCAGCCTACTTCTATGCATTGGTTTCTTCGTCTGAGAAAGGGGGCTGAGAGTCCCACATTCTTAGGGTCATTGCAGTCACTAAAGGGTTTAAACAGATATGGCTTCTAGAACAACCTCAGTACAGAGTAAGTGCTCTATAACTATTGCTTCTGGGTTGTTTCACCAACATCATCACCATCACCACCACCATCACCACCACCACCACCACCACCACCATTACCACCCTCATAACCACCACCATCACCACTACCACCACCCTCATAACCACCATCATCACCATCACCATCACCACTACCACCACCCTCATAATCACCATCACCACCACCACCATCACCACCATCATAACCACCAGCACCACCAACACCAGCACTACCACCAATAACAACAACAACAATAACAACAACAACAACAACCTAATACCACCACCACCTCCACCACCACCACCACCTCCACCTCCACCACCATCATAACCACCAGCACCACCAACACCAGAACTACCACCAATAGCAACAACAACAACCACCTAATACCACCACCACCACCATCACCACTACCACCATCTCCATCCTTGTCCTCATTATAGTGGTATTGTACCAGTATAGGTACAATAGGATTTCTCCTATTGGTAATTACAACTGATTTACACCAGCAAGCAGTGGTGGTACAGATATTTATTGATTCTCTCTTCCATGTTACCTCTCTTTTATCAATCACAAGAACACCTTTTCTGGCTAGTCAGCAAAAAGTGCCCAGTTTATTTATTTTTTAAATGATTTATCTTATTTCGTATACATTAGTGTTTTGCCTGCATGTGTGTCTGTGTGACGGTGTCCAGTCACCTGTAACTGGAGTTAGAGACAGTTGTGAGCTGTCACGTGAGTGCTGGGAATTGAACCTGGGTTCTCCAGAAATGTAGTCAGTGCTCCTAACCACCGAGCCATCTCTCCATTCCTCAAAAGCACTCGTTTTAAATCTTTGCTTTCTGTGCATTATAATTGTACACATTGCTGTCATGGTGAGGACAGCAGCACTCACTGCCTTAGACGTGAAAGAAATGCTCATCAGGTAAATTACTTAAGCAACTGATGCTCTGGAGAGCTCTGAAAATGAAAACAATAACTTGAGAGTTACTGCTAACAACCGTAGCATAAAGATCGTGCATCTATGAGACAGTGTTCTCCAGTGAAGAAGGGATTTCTCTAAAGGCATATGACCTTGGGCAAGTCTCTTGCCTTTTCTGGGCATCAGGTTCCCTAAGGTTGAGCTATAAAATGAGGCTACCTAAACATTTTGTGGCTCCACCTCTTCACAGTTCACATTAGAGAGAATTCTACATTTTACCCAAAAAGACAACCCAGAAGAAATGTTGCAGTAAGGGGCTGGAGAGATGGCTTAGTAGTTAAGGGCACTGGCTGTTCTTCCAGAGGACCTGGTTTCAATTCCCAGCACCCGCATGGTGGCTCATAACCATCTGTAACTATAGTCGCATGGGATTCGATGTCCTCTGCTGGTGTACAAATATACATGCAGATAAAACACCCAGATAGATAGATAGATAGATAGATAGATAGATAGATAGATAGATAGATAGATAGATAGTACATAAATGAATAAATCTTTTTTGAAAGTCTTGCAGTGATACAGTGCTCCTTTTCTATCTTAGATTTCCAACTATTTCAATCAAAATACCCAAGGAATTGGCAGTCTGCTCTCCAAGGTGAGTGCTCAAGTTTTGGTCCTCAGCGATGGGTGTCATTGAAGTCGCTTCCAGGAGACTCTTAGATTCTCTACGTTCTCTTTTCATCCAAGCATAAGTCAATCCATCTTTATATTATTTTTTTTTCTTTTCCTGCTTCTCTTTTCTTCCTTTTCCTCCCCACCCTCCTTCTTCTCTTTCATTTCTTGAAAATGTCTTAATATGTGACATGGGTACATTTGCAATCCTCCTGCTTCAGACTCCCATGTGCTGGGATTAAAGGTATATACCACCATACTTGGTTATCTTTCCATCCTACAAGATTTTTCTCTTCTAATCAAATATCCAGAAATATTTCCTAAATAAAGCCCATTAAAGTACAACTAAAAGTATTGTAAATTCATAAAATAATCAATCCATAAAATACTACCACTCTTAAAATAATTTACTTAAATATAAAAATTATTGGCTTGAATGGAATATTTAATCCTTAAATTCATTCATTCATTCATTCATTCATTCATTTACTTATAGGCAAGGCCTCACCATGTAGTTCAGGCTAGACTGGAACTCAGTATTTAACCCAGGCTAGTCTTTAATTTTTGATCCTCCTGAGTCTTTTTTCCAAGTGCTGGGATTACACATGACTTTAATAATAAGACAATTATTAATATCAGCCCTTCACAGCATTTTAGGTATCATACAGAAGGGACTTACAGGCTCAAGTTTGCCTTAGAAGAGCAGGCTGCTTCAGAGAAAGGCACTCAAGGTTGGCGGATCTTGGCTTAAATTTTATTCTACAGCTTATTCTGTGAGAACTGTGAGCCAAGCACTTAGCCTGTCCACAACTCAACCTCCATTGTAAAACAGCACTCCTGCTGGGCCGTGGCGCACGCCTTCAATCCCAGCACTTGGGAGGCAGAGGCAGGCGGATCTCTAAGTTCAAGGCCAGCCTGGACTATAGTGTGAGCTCCAGAACAGCCTGGGCTACATGGAAAAAGCCTGTCTTGAAAAACCAAGTAAATGAATAAATAATAAAAATAAAAATAAAATAGCACGGCTTATAGAACCTGCCTTGGAGTTTTATGGAGAGTAGATAAGAGATAATAAAGTCACCATTATTCCCAGTAAAGAGGTGTTTTCTATTCTAACTGCATGTTGCAAATTTTAGCACAAACCACTCCAGGCTTGTGCCTTCCCCTCATCAGCTCCTGACTCTCTATCTCTGTTTCTCTCCCCAAATGGGACAGATTGCAGAGATCTATGTCCTATCCCAGCCATTCATGCTGCAGATCATGGCCACGGGGCCTCCTGTGATCAACTTACACCCCAACAATTTCAGCCTGGAGTTCCCTGCTGCTGTCATCATGCTCACAGAACGGCAGAACTCCACCATCGAGCCCATTGTCTCCATGGACTTTGTGAGTCTGGGGATGCAGGAGGGCAGCCTCTGAGTACCAGTCCTGTTCCTGCTGGGAATCACTGGCCAGCAGCCTTTAGATGTTTGGTGTGAAGGTTGATTTCTAAATTAAGAGTAGATACTGGGGTTGCCTGAAACAGACCCACCTGCCCATATATAGAAGTGCCCCATATGGAGATAGAAGAACTCATGACCCTGTGTGTAAAATACCTCACTGACCTCTAACTTCCCAGGTTCCCTTCCATTTACATTAGAGAGCTGTAATCAAGTCAATTTTCCCTGACCAATGAAAAGTTAAAAACAGTACAATGAAGCCAAACAAAATTGCGCACATGAAGGAGAAGAGCGGTTAGGGAAAGCAACATTAAAGAGGGGGCTGAAGATATGGCTCAGTGGTAGAATACTTGCTTAGCATGCATAAGACCCTGGGTTTAATCCATAGCCCTGCCAAAAAATTAATTTTTTTCCCGATGGGCCACAAGAGGCTTCCGGGAATCAAACTTGGGATCTCTGAATACGCAGGCAGGGCTCTTAACCGCTGAGCCATCTTTCAACTCCAAAAAATTAATTTAAAAGAAATACTTGAACAAGAAATTCTTACATTCATCTTCCTTCTCTGCAAGATTGTATTTTCCCCCACATTTGGACCAAGCTGACCTTGAACCTCCTCCTTCTTCAATCACCCAAATGCTAGAATACACTCAGGCTGCCCTGCCCAGAGGTAGAGATACATCCTGCCAACATTTCCTGAATAAGAGGGAACGCTGGGCTTGGGATGTCTACACTATACACTATCATACCTGTAGTCCAGATCAGCCACTCACTTCAGTAACGAGGGCTTTCTCATCTTCAGATCGCTAGCACCAGTGTTGGCCTGGCTATTTTGGGACAAAAACTGATCTGCTCCTTGTCGCTGAACAGGTAAGATCAATTGATTTGACTGGTGGAAACCTCGGTAACAATTTAGTGAGCCTTTCCCAAAGACAAAGTGGCCACTGAGAAAACAAATGTTTTACCACTGTGGGACTGTGAGTCAGCGCAGCACTCAGCCCCTAACGGAACAGATTGTTTCAAAGGCTGAACTCAGTAAAAGAAAATTGCGCTTCTGTTTTTCTCTTCCTTCTGATGAGAATAATGGTAAGATAAAATATAAACAAGGTCATTGTAAAGATCATTCTATCAGCACCCATTCCGGTGATGGCTAAATTTCTCTTGGTGGCTCAAAGAGGAGTATATTGAATGGGGTTATGGCAAGAAAGGGGGCATGGGAATATATTCAGGTGCTGTGTACATCTTTAGAGATTAGGGATCAAGTTTCAAATCCTTTCTCATTGGCCTTATGGCCATGGTCAAGTTTTGTCTTAGTTAGGGTTACTATTGCTGTGATAAAGCAGCAATACCAAAAGCAACTCGGGGAAGAAAGGGTTTGTTTGGCTTACATATCCTAAGTTACAATCTGTTGAGGGAAGCCAAGGCAGGAATTCAAACTGGGCAGTAACCTAGTGTCCTAGTCAAATCTGGGTAGGAATCGCTATATTATTTAGAGCCACCGCTGCTAAAGGGAAAGGCAGCTCTTCTAGCTCAGGAACCATGAGGAAGGGCAGAGATGGTGTCTCGGTGGGAAAACTCCTTACGGAATACCTGTGAAGACCTGAGTTTGAATCTCTGACACCCTGGTGGGCGTGGTGGTGCACAGTTTAACCTCAGTGCTGCAGGGTAGACACAGGCAGATCCTGGGGACTTGCTGGCCAACCAGACTAGCCAAAACAGTGAACTCCAAGGTTAGTGGGAAACCTTGTCTCAGATAGATAGATAGATAGATAGATAGATAGATAGATAGATAGATAGATAGATAGATAGATAGAAAGATGATGGATGGATGGATGGATGGATGGATAGGTAGGTAGGTAGGTAGGTAGATGATAGATAGATAGATAGATAGATAGATAGATAGATAGATAGACAGACAGACAAATAAAATATTGAGGAGAACATCTGGCATGGACTTCAGGCCTTTACTGGTATACACACAGATAAGCACAACACACACACATACACACAAGGCTTTAAAAAAAATATGAAGAATGTCAGGGTAGAAACTGAAGGAGTCTGAAGGTGGTTCCTGCAGAAGATGCTGTATTAGATTCAGACATTGAGCCGGTTTGGGGCAAGGTTTGTGGGTCGGGTCTCACTTGGACAAAGAGCCAGAAAACAGCTTAGCAAGGCTGCCTAGGCTGGGCTGAGAGGCAGTCCTCAGCAGTGGGAGCAGCAGCCCCGCCTTCCGACCTCGCTGCCCCTCCTTCCTCTAGGACTCAGCTTGCAGCCTTTCAGGCCAAGCCAGTTTGGTTTTTGGCCTTGTCACCGAGAGTCATCACAAGGGAAGGGCACCATTGGGGAATCCAGGAGACAGACATCAAAGGAGAAGAGCCAGGCAATAGTGTCTCCAGATAAACTCCCAGCATGCCATGATCTTCTCACCCACTCTGGCTGAGCTGCTTAGCCTTGGCTGTGCAGATAAGAAATGCAGAAATCACAGGCAAACCCGAGGGGTGTCATTACGATGAATCAGAGAGCAGGCCTAGCTGGGTTGAGGTGCCAGCATTGCCGTTTATCGGTCGTGTAAGTCTCAGGCAGGCAAGTTAGCTAACCTCTCTGGATCTATTTCCTTCTCCATAAAAACGATGCTCTGATAAAACCTGCTTCAGGGGGTTGTGGCATTGCGAGTCCTTAAGTGTACCCTGTCTGTTTGCTGCCCAAAGAATGCTGGCTGTAACTATCACTTGACATTTCTGTCTAGTCCCAGCAATCCGAAAGGAAATGTTCAATTACACAAGCTCTCTCCTCTGTGTGTCCGTCTGTCTGTTTCTGCTCAGTCTCTCTGTCTCTGTCTCTCTCTGCTAGGGCTCAGACTCAAGTGTTCTCACTCTCAGCTAAGCCACGAGTGTCCCTATTGAGAGAACCCCTCACTCCTATGTGGGGGGCACCGTCCTCGCCTTCTCTTTATTGTTGAGTTTTAAAGCCTCCTAGGTCCTTCACCCAGCACGGCACCCCTTTTACCCCATTTAAATATTTCTCCTTTTATTCTCCTCTCATACATTACATCCCCGACAGCAGTTTCCTCTCCCTCCCTCCCTTCCAGTCCTTCTCACCCTCCTCTCCTTTCTCCCAGATACATTCCTCCTCCATCACCCCCCAACAAAGGAGCAGGCCTCCCAGGGGTATCCAGCAAACATGGCCTAATAAGTTACAATAAGATAAGGTGCAAACCCTCATATCAAGGTTCCACAAGGGGGCGCTCACACCTGACACTCCCTAGATGACCAGGAACCAGAGGCAGGACAGCACAGAGACCCAGTTGAGAACCAAATATAACTTCATTGAGCACCTGGAGGTGACTTGAGGTTCACAGAGCTTAGATAACTTACTCTCGAGGTCACAGAGCTGTCCAAAGGCCGGATTAGAACTTGAACCTATTTTCAAAGCCATGGGTGTTTACCTACAGTGTTACCTTGCCTTTGGCACAGAGATGAACTAAGACGTAGAAAATGGCACCTAGACCTGGAACTTAGGAAATAAATGTGGCTGTCTGGATCAGGACACCCATGAACCTGTTGTCATGCAGAACTGGAAAAGACAATAAATCATTTCTCAGTACTAAGCATTGAAAAGCAAAAGAGAAGACACAGAACAGAGTGTCCTGGATAGAAAAGGCACACAACCCTGTTCTCACTGCTGGCACCAAGTAGAGGAATGGAAAAAAGAAGTGGACAGTTAGGGATGCTGCTAATAAGCCTGACCTCCCTGGGAAAGTCTAGTCAGAAGGTCAGTGTATGCATGGAGTCAGGTGCATCTGGACTTGGATTCTGTCTGTTACCTGGTAGCTGTGCAAACCTGAAGCAAGCTATTCAAGCTTTAAGTATCAGTTTCCTCATCAGACAGACACCATACCTCTCACCTCTGCATAGATCTGGTGGACAAGTGGGTGGGGTGATGGATATGAAGCCCTTGGCACAAAGCCTAGCCATTGCTACCAGTCCTGGTAGTTAGTTCTCACTTCCCATTCCAATCCAAGTTTGACCACATAAGGTGGGGAAACTGGTCCCCTGAGACGTGACAAGTCAGAGCAGCCTTAAAAGCGATATAGCATTGGCCAGGTGATGGTGCATGCCTTTAATCCCAGTACACGGGAGGGAGAGACAGGCAGATCTCTGTCAGTTCCAGGCCAGCCTGGTCTACAGAGTGAACTCCAGGACAGGCTCCAAAGTTACACAGAAAAACCCTGTCTCAAAAAAACAAAACAAAACAAAATAAAAAAAGGTGAAAATCTGTATCACTGGCCCTCTACATCATAAAGCAGAGTCCACTGTTCTGTCCTGGAGCCTCCTCAGCTAAATAGAATTGAGTTTGGAGGCATCTCTAGCACATAGTAGGTGTTTTATAGTTTCATAGACCATGTTAAATGATACTCTCTCTTTCTTGGTCTTCATTCAGATAACTTAATTCTAACCCTCAATCTACAAAACTCAAGGCAGTCAGGGCCAGGGGAGATAGCTCAGTCAATGAAGTGCTTGCTGCACAAACAGGAGTATCTGAGTCTGGATCCCCAGAACAAGCTAGTGAGGTACTCAGACAGATGTCTGTAACCCCAGAGCAGAGGAGGCAGACAGGAGGATCCCCGGAGCTCCATGGTCACACAGGCCAACAAAATCATGGAGCTCAGGGGTTAGTGAGAAACCCTGCCTCGAAACATAAAGTGGAGAGTGATTGAGAGTGACCTCTGACCCTCACATGTAAGGACACATGCACAAATACATACACACCTGCACACACATATGGGAATGTGTACACACATACCCAAAACACCTTGAGGTAATCAAACATACATTATTGTTTCTCTACCCATCAACACACACACACACACACACACACACACACTCTCATGCACGCACACACTCTCATGCACGCACACACGCATGCACACACACCACAACCCCTCCCAAGCAATGTAGTCAGAAATTACATATGCAGCCAATTACTAACTCACCTCCTCGCAGGTGGGGCGGGTAAATATTTCCCAACATGTGCCATCAGGAACACATATCCAGAGAGAATGCATCTGTGGTTTTCATCATGAGGGTGCTTTTGGATTGTTGGCAAAGGAGGAAACTCTAAACAGATCCTTCTCAGGAGAATTTCCAGACTGCCGGAGGAGCTCCCATGAAAACACTGGGGAATCCTTACCCACTAAATGAGTAGTTCTTCCACGAAACTTTTAACTAAAGGTCAAACCCACAGGCTGCTGGGTGATTTGTGTTGTTCTGTTTTGGTTTGGTTTAGTTTACTTTTAGGTTCAAGGGCAATTCTATTAGAGTTTAAAAAGGAAGACCCTCGGACAGACAACCTGTAAATCTCAACAGTCACCCACAGGAGGAAAAGGAAAAGCCATGCTGTTTGATCTCTGCTAGGAGGTCAGCCCTGGAGAAGCAGAAGCAGGCAAAAAAAAGGGGGGGGGGAGAAGGGCTCAGACAAAGAGTGAGAGGCCCAAAGAGAAACCACCATCTCTGGCATCTTAAGGTCTTCAACTGCTGGTCCTGGCTTTCAAACCCCCAACCCTAGCTGCTCCTCCCCCTCCCCCACCTTCCTAAAACTTTCTTTAGAACGTCTTCAACCTCAAAAGGACCCCCACCCCCCCGGATTCCAGTTAGCACTTCCTACCCATCCCCTCTGTCTGCTCCTCTGTCTCTCTACATCCAGTCAGTAAGGATTTCTTGAGCACATATTCCGTGCCTTGTACTGCTCTTGGTCCAGAGAACAGAGAGAGGGACAATGGCCCCTGCCTGACCTGGGAGAGGAAAGGAGGAACAGGCAATTAGTGGATATGAAGGGTCACTCTTGAGGTGCGTATGGAATGCTTTCCTCAAAGGACAATTTGCTTTGCCCCACGACTGTCGTCCCCCACTCCGTGCTCTCCCACACACATACACCCTTGTAAACCCACAAAAGAACACCGGCGTCTGCACTACTTTGTATCGTCCTCTACAATTTTAAATTAAATTCTTCGCATGGCCAACGCATGGCTGAGCATTGGATGAGCCCCTGAGAAGCTCTTGGCTCGCAGTCGTCTCTCCACGCTGCAACCATCATTCTTCATCTTCAAAACCTCCCGTGGATTCTTTGCATCCAGACTCAAGATCATGGTGGGGTGGCCTTGTCTGGACAGCCTCATCTGCCTCTCCAGTGCCATTTTGCTGTGTACTCACTGTGGCTCTGTCCCCTCAAGGGGCCATTGCCAGGCCCCCTTCCTCCTTCTGCTTTTCCTTTTAAATGCTATCCATCCTCCCTGTTTCAGCTCAAGGAGACTTGCCTTGGGAGCCTTCATGCATCTACCAAGTCAGGTCAAGTGCCTCTGTCACATGACTCGATGACTCCTTTCTTCCCGCCAGAGCATTTACCTCAATTTGAAATTAAACTTTAATTGTCAGGATTCTTTGATAATGCCCCCACCTCCCACCAGGCTGTGAACTCCCTGAGAACTCTGAGTCTGATTGTGGCACAGTCATCTCCAGCATCTGCCCCTTAACTGGGCTAGGTGCTCATGAAACATCTTCTGGATGGACCAATAAAGTCATGCTTAGTGCTGGGATGTACTGAGATATGTACTCAGTGGCGAGATACAGTCGTTAAGACTGGATCTCACTCCTCGAGAAGCTCATGGTTACAGACTGAAAGAGAAACAAGACATAAGGCATTGGGTTGTAGGGCTGATTGTCCTTGTCTCTCTTGGCATGCACGGGGTTGGAGGGGTGACCTTGTTACGACCTTGCACTTGACTTTCCTTCTTGACTTTTGCCGCATCAATTTCACCATATTGACCCAGGTCACGTATGACCTTTCATCATGCTTAAGAGTTTTCAGTTTTACTCTGGTTTTCAATCTAGGAAATAAACTTTCTCTAAAATTTTTTGAATGGGCTGTATTCTCCATGTACCTGCAGGATGATAGAACTCAGTGCCACGGGCACACAAAGTGGGCTCTGCCACTATGCCTCACGCCCACAAGACACAATATTATTTGTCTTCAAGGAAGACAACCTTTTGATTTTACTTCCTTCCCAACAGCTCTGTGGCCCTGCAGTAAGAGTTTGTTCTTAGTAGCTGCACTTTAACTATCAGATGAGAGTCAAACAGAAGATAGTTCAAAAACCAAAGTCAGCCTCACCTCATGGTCCGAGCTGGGATTGTCTTTTTCAGAACCAGGCCAGTGGTTTTTGTCTTGCCAGTGTCTCTGCATCCAGAGACAAGAATCCACTTGTAAAAGAGGCTGTCTTGTTGACCATGTCCTTTGCTTTACGGAAGCTTCTCAGTTTCAGGAGGTTCCATTATTAATTGTTGCTCTTAGTGTCTGTTAAAGTGTTAAAGTGTACTTCCCATTTTCTCTTCTATGAGGTTCAGTGTGGTTGGGTTTTTTTGTTTGTTTGTTTGTTTTTTGGGGTTTTTTTGGTTTTGTTGTTTGTTTTTTGGGGGTTTTGGGGTTTTGGGGGGGTTTTTTTGGTGTTTTTCGAGACAGGATTTTTCTGTAGCTTTGGAGCCTGTCCTGGAACTAGATCTTGTAGACAAGGCTAGCCTTGAACTCACAGAGATCCACATGCCTCTGGCTCCCGAGTGCTGGGATTAAAGGTGTGCACCACCACCGCCGGGCCAGTGTGGTTGGTTTTATGTTGAAGTATTTGATCCATTTGGACTTGAGTTTTGTGCATGGCGACAGATATGGATCTATTTTCATTCTTATACATGTTGATATCCAGTTATGCCAGCACCATTTGTTGAATATGCTTTCTTTTATCCATTTTATATTTTTAGCTTCTTTGTCAAAAATCAGGTGTTCATAGGTGTGTGGGCTGATATCCAGGTCTTCGATTCACTTCCATTTGTCCTCCTGTCTGTTTTTATGACAATACCAGGCTGTTTTCAGTACTGTAGCTCTATAATAGAGTTTGAAGTCAGGGATGGTGATGCCTCCAGAAGTTCCTTTGTTGTACAGGATTGGTTTGGCTATCCTGGGTTTTTGTTTTTTCATTTGAAGTTGAGTATTGATCTTTCAAGGTCTGTGAAGAATTTTGCTGGGATTTTGATGGGCATTGCATTGAAGCTGTAGATTGCTTTTGGTAAGATTGCCATTTATACTACGTTTATTCTACCTAACCAAGAGCATGGAAGATCTTTCCATTTTCTGGTGTCTTCTTCAATTTCTTTCCTCAAAGACTTAAAGTTCTTGTCAAACAGGTCTTTCATTTGTTTGGCTAGAGTTACCCCAAGATATTTTATGCCAAACCTAATTTCTACTAATATGATATAACTTGATAATCAATTGATACTTCCTAGAGAATCTGCTTTTTAAAATCTAGTTACAGAAGGATTCTGAGAAGATGTAGCAGAAAAGATATTCAAAAGATCTCACCAGGCTGGCAATATGGTTCATCGGGTAAAGGTGCTTGCTTGCTCTGAAAACCTGAAGACCGGTGTTCAATCCCTGGAACCCACAGTGGAAGGAGAGAACAAACTCCTGAAAGTAGACTTCCAACCTTTAAATCCACACACAATAATAATAATAATAATAATAATAATAATAATAATAAATCATTAATATTGTAAGTTTTAAAAAGTAAAAGTTAATAAATCAAAAGGAAAGAAAAAGGGCCCAGTCCTAAAACAGAAGACACTTTGGGTGAAGACAGAGAAGGCAAAAACAACATGAAATGTGTAAGGAAAGGAAATAACCTCTCAGGTATAAATAAAATCTTCCTCGGCCCTGCTAAGGTTCAGAGACTGCAGCACATTACATATATTTATGCAGCCAAAATTAAATACATCTTGCTATGGATGGTGTTAAATTGCAGTGACCAGTGGCCATAATGTTGCTTTATGTGAATGTGTATTTTTTTTTTCAGGAGATTTGGGTATACATTTGCTACCGATACCTTTTAAACCTTAATTCTATCATTCTTAGTGAATGAAACAGAATCATATCCCACGGGTAGGGTTGATGAGGATAAAATCCAAGACTCAAAAGAATCAATAGTTATACTGAAGAGGCGACCGGGAGCCAAGGTAGAAGGAAGTCTCGTGTGCCAGGAAAGTGACTGGGACTATATTATAGCCATTAAAGAATTTCGCTCAGGGTAGTGTCCTATTCAGACATGTCTGTAACACAGCTTACCCTGGGTGAGGCACGGAAGACCGACTGCAGAAGATCAAATCTAGAGACAGACAGGCTCAGGAGAAAGCTGAAATAGAAACGAGGCTCAGATCTGGGCAAAGGTGAGGAAGCTGAGGAAGAGGCAAGGTGAGAAGGACGTCAGGAGAACTGTTCTAACCAGGAGTATCGGGACATGGCTGCAACCCTAGATGAGGCGGATGTCAGAACTGTTCTAACCAGGAGTATCGGGACATGGCTGCAACCCTAGATGAGGCGGATGTCAGAACTGTTCTAACCAGGAGTATCGGGACATGCTGCAACCCTAGCACTTGGGAGGCTGGGGAGTTCAGGACCAGCCTGGGCTTCATGAAAAGATTTTGTTTTGAGGTGTGTGTGTGTGTGCGTGCGTATGCGTGCGTACGTGTGTGTGTGTGTGTGTGTGTGTGTATGCGCATGTGCATGTATGTGTGTGCGTGTGTGTGGTGTGCATGTGCGTGTCTGTGCATGTGTGTGTGTGCGTGTGAGTGTGTGTGGTGTGGGGCTGGTCTGGGTATTTATCCCAAGCCTGCCATTTGCTCCATTTAGACTTCAGTCTTTCCATCTTCAAAATGGTGTCTTCCCCATGAATTCTTATTTATTCAAATTACCCTCACTATTGAATAAAAAAGGTGAAGCCTATATCTTGGGAAGAGCCCTTAGCAAAACGAGGATACCAGACTATCTGTTGTCTTGATATTTGGCAAGGAATAGCAAGAAAGTTGTGCACTGGCCTTGGGTATTTCTGCTCACCACTGAAAAAAGTCATGTTTGCGTAGTGCAATAAGAACATAGCAGGCAGAGTGTTGAGCCTTCTACTGCATTATCTCAGGCCATTTTCACTCACACACACCCAGTTCACAGTTGAGAAGATGAAGACCTATGGAAAGTCATAAGATCTGCAAAGTGTTTGACAATGTTTTGCACTTCAGATTGTCAAGTGTTAAGCCCTGCAGACTGGGGGAGCCACTGTAGAGATAGCCAAGCCTTCTGCTTGGTTCTGTTCTGCGTCCTAAGCATCAAATTACAAGGGCGGGAAATGCGTGCAGTAGACTCTATGACCTTCTGAGTTTGTTGTGTCTCTATGTGGGGAGACAGGACCTGAACCCTGGTCCTCTGCAAGAGCAAAAACTCCTCTTAACTCTTAACTGGTGAACCGTCTCTCCACTCCCATAAATCTGCCTCCCTTTAACCTCTCCCTGTTTCCTTTCAGGTTCCGCCTCTCTTTGCCAGAGAACAGACATAGAGATGTGAAGGTAGGGAATGCAAGCTCAGGGTACCCTGGAAAGGGCACGAGAAACAGAATTCTGTTGGGTTGTAACCTGCGTATGCACTTTTCTGTGTCTCTGAGTCCTGGATTTCTCCACAGTTTTAGCTTTGGATTTTTTTCTTGTCCATGTGTTTTGTTAATTTTGCAGCACAAGGGACTGAACCTGGGACCTTTGCGGTATTCATTTATGAAACCCGTTAGCTTAGCTTCGAAAAGAATTGGAAAGACTGTGTGTGATGCAAGAAAAATGGGCATTCTCGTGGGGCTGTTTGGTTCCTAGATGAAATGATCCTCTAGAGTTAAATTTAAGTGGTATTCAGGCCACACCCAGCTTGGGAGTAGACATGTTATTTTAGCTCTTTTTCTGTTGCTGTCATAAACACCATGGCCAAAAGCAACTTATAAAAGAAAGGTTTGTAGCCAGGCCGTGGTAGCACATGCCTTTAACCCCAGCACTCGGGAGGCAGAGACAGGCAGATCTCTGTGAGCTCGAGGCCAGCTTGGTCTACAAGAACTAGTTCCAGGACAGACTCCAAAGCTACAGAGAAACCCTGCCTCAAAAAGCCAAAAAAAGAAAAAAAAAGAGAAAAAGAAAGGTTTGTTTTGGCTTATGGCTCTGGAGGGGGAGTCCATAACAGAGATGTCACAGTCTGATAGCAGGCGCATTGAAGTGGGTACATCTCCACACACACAGGAAGTCGAGTGGATAAACAAGAGGCTGGGTGAAGCCATAGACTCTCAAGGCCCACCCCAGTGACATACATCCTCCAGCAAGGCTGAAAGGGTTAAAGGGTTCCATAACCTCCGAATGGCACCGCCAACTGGGGACCAAGTGTGCAGATACAGGAGCCTGTGAGAGACATTTCTCATTTAAATCCCTGCACTCCCCAACAAGTAACATGGAATGTCCGTACTCCTGGACGTCAAGAAGGTCAGCCAAGTCCATGACTTCCTTTGCTCACAAACGGTCCTATCATTGAATGTGGGCGCACGTTGTCAGACTTCCTGGGTAGAGTTCTGCCTAGCGCATGCTCAGCCGGTCGTGACCGGAAGTGAACTTTGACTCTTAACGTCAAGCTTTCATGTACAACTTCTTACCGAGCCTAGCAATGCTCGAGATGAAGGTTCCCCCTTGTGGCATTAACATTCTGTGTAGTGCTTCTCCACTAGGGTCCACTTAGTCCTTTAGGGACCTCTGCTATCGTGGCCTGGAATGGGGAGAAGAGCTATACAGGAACAGATGTTAGAGATGTTTCTGAGCTTCCCATAGCACGCCAGCCAGCCCCCAGACAAACAAATCCATCCCAAAATATCAATAGCACTACTATTTGGAACCTAGGTTTAGAATGTGTGAGGATAAGTATATGCTTTTGCAACCAGCTGAGGGTAGAAATGGTGAACAAATATACATTGCATGCACTGAGAATAATATAGAAGAAAAGAATAGGCCATTGGAGCAGGGATGGAGGTAGGGATCACTCCGGGCTGTTGAGAGAATCTGCTGAAGCCCAATTCACTCAACACATCTACAGCATGGTAGGTAACAGAAAGCAAATAGTGGCCATTCTTCCTGCACTTATGATAACTGATTTGTCTATGTAGATGGAGAATACACATAATGGTTTCATACCTAAACTCTGAGGTCAGGCTGCAAGAGTGAAGTCCCACTTACTGGCTGTGTGTTCTTAGACAGGTCACTTAGCCTCTCCTGAGGTAATGCATGGGAGATAGTAGGGACTTACTATGGTGGCCACATCCAACCAAAAGGTGGCAGTAAGACAGGACCAGATCTGGGAATGTTAGTCGGGTCAGCGAATTTAGCTCAGGCCCAAACAGATGTTTCGTTTCAGGGAGAATTCTAAGGTTAGGAGTCAGGAGCTAGCATGCATCTGCAGGGGAACTCTGTTCATGGCTTTCTACTCATCTGAGTTCTGGGGACCTGCACACCCAAACCAGGCTCGACGCTCTCAGGGAACCTTGATTTGGCAACTGATCAAGTCTCCTTTTTCACTTTAGGTCGTGAGGTTTGAGAATATCCTCTCTTCCATTCTTCACTTTGGAGTCCTCCCTCTGGCCAACAGTAAGGAATCCTTTAAAACATGATGTGACTCTGGGATTGGCCACACTCTCGGTTGCGTTTGGAACTTTCTACCATGATGCCTGTCTAGAGTATGATTGTGGATTTGGCTCAGAGCCAGAAGTTTGCAGTGTTCAGCAATAAGAGCTGAAGAAACCAGTTAGCGGGATTACAGTTGCTAACAACACTGTTTACACATTCAGCAAGCAAGGCTAAGTTGGCTTGAGTTAGAGAAATAGAACCCTGCCCTTAGACAGTTATGTCTCCTTCAGGTTAACTAGAAAGGATATTATGCTCCCTAGGGCTACTGTCTGGGAAGACACACTTTAATGAACGACAGTCCTGGTTCTCTCCCCCATCCAGAATGACTTACAAACCAAAGCATCTGGAGTTTGGCTCAGTTAAAATATTTTTTATATTAGACACAAAATGTTCCCAAGTCTATGAATCAGAAATTTTCAAAATAGGGGACTGGATTGATAGTTGGCAACTAACTTGAAAATACAAAGACCTGAATTCAATCCTCCAGGAAGCCCCCTCCCCCCCCTTTTTAAAATGCTGGCACAATGGTACCTGCTTACAGTCTCAGTGCTGATGGAGGCAGAGACAGGTGGATCTCTTGGATTCACTGGCCAGCCTAGCCTACTTGAGAGTTTCACGTCAATGAGAGACCCCCCCCCTCTCAAAAGCAACAATAAACCACGGTAGTGGATGGAAGTGAGGAATGACACAGAGGTTATCCTCTGTCCTCCACACACGTGCACACACTACACACACACACTACACCCCACTATTATAAATATATATACACGTGTAAATACGTGTGTACACATATACATATATACACACATATCTTTTATGACTATGTAGAAATGAAAAGCATAGTCAGGCATGGTTAGTACTTAAATGGGAGGAAATGGACAATGTTTTGTTTAGTTTAGTTTGGTATCCCAATACACATAATTACAGGTACATTTTTACTGAATATAAATTAATTACTAATCCGTCTAGCAAAATGCTAGGGACATATCACTGTGAGTTAAAACAAGACCAGGAACAATGATAAGATAAACTATTAAAAAGCTTCTAGTTCCATCTCTTTCTAAAATGCCAGCCAAAAAAAAAGTCATTGCCCACGCCTGATCACCTTACACCTTTTTTCTGCATTGTAGCAAAACTGCAGCAAGGGTTTCCTCTCCCCAACCCCTACAACATCTCATTCGTCAATTCAGACATTGAAGTTCTTGAGGTAAGGTTCCTAATCTCCTCTTCACTATTTATTTTCACAGTAGAACAAGCTTCCTGTTTTGTTCATTACTTATTTTTTAAAGATACATTTACTTTATTTCACGTGGATATGTGTTGTGCATGAGTGTGTGCATGCCATGTTCCTTCTGGTACCACATCAGATGCCCTGGAACTAGAGTAACAGCCAATCATGGCTCAAACAGTGTAGGCATTAGAAACCTAGCCCAGGTCCTCTGTAAGAACAAGGCGTTCTCCATCCACACAGACGTCGCTCCATCATTATGTTTTATTTTGCTTTCCTTAGACTTTTACCAGCCCGAGGAGTTTTATAAACAGAACATCCAGCTATTAAAGCTTATAATTAACAATGAAAAATTTAAAAGTCAGACCAAGTCTGATTTCACTTTGAAGTCACATTTAAATCACTCCATAGTATGAGAAAAAACACTTTTCAAAGTATTTTATTTCACCAGACAAGCTGTAAGGCTGAGATCGTCAATCTCATTTCCTGATGAAAGTAGCCCCAAAGAAGTTTAGTGTCTTGGGTAGAAAGGAAAAGGGCTGCTATGTTAGTTAGAAGTTAGCTTCTCTCTTTGCTGTGACTTAATGCCTGACAGGATACAATGTAAGAAAGGGTTTATTTTGGCTTACTGCTCAAAGGGATACAGTCTACCACAGCAAGGAAAGGTGTGGCAAATGTTAGGGTCTGAGAGAAGCCTCCAAGGAAAGACCAATAGCCACATATGCAAGAACGCTTTATTAATCCCAACATTGGGGTGGCACATGGCGACCCCCCAAGAAGGTCACAAGCTCCTTTTAAGTGGAGTTAGGGGAATTCCAGGGAGGAGGGATTAGTCTGAGGGCTGATTGATGGGAGATTCTAGTGGTTAGGGACCTTCCAGCAACAGGGAAGGGAAAGCCATCTTTAGTTATCAGGAGACTAGGTGGCAGAAGGTGGGGGGAGCCCTGCTGAGACAGCAAAGGGGCTTTGGGAGCCTGCTGAGCCAGAAGGGGCCTTGGGATGCTTGCTGAGCTAGCAGAAGGCTGTGGGGCGCCTGCTGATTGGCTGCTCCTAAACTGTGGTTTTCCTGAGGACTGTCTGTTTAGCTCTGTCCCATGCTAGTGAATCAGAACTAAGGCCTGGTCTCTGTGGGGATACTAGTAGAGTCTGATCTGCCCTGCCCCCCAAGCCCTCTCAGCAGCAGTTGGAAGGGATACAGTCCACCATAGCATGGAAAGATGGGGCAACAGAAACATGAGAGACCTGGTCAGGATACAGTGTCCAGGAAATCCACTAAGCCATAAGACCTCCAGACACTTCCTTCAGCAAGATCTCACCTCCTAGGTTCAACAACCTTCCAAAGCAGTGTCACTGGCTGGTGACCAAGTTTCTAAATATATGAGACTGAAGGATTAAAACCGTCACAACAAAGAACCGTATGGATCTTAGGATTTCAGCCATTTTCAGAATTGGGCCCTAGGGAACGCTGTTTCCTGGAAGATGGTTACTAAGTAACTTCACAAAACTGCCGCCCCTTCTTTTCTTGGTGTTGTTGTATTTTGGAAAGTAGAAACAGGTTTCAGAAAGCATCTCCCACTTACCCACTACTCCACGCTTACCCTTCCCCACCAGCTTTCCTCTTTTCCACTCCCCGTTACCTAAGTCACATCTAGCGACAGTGATCCAGAATAGCCTCTTCACATCAGGAGCCTTCACGTAGGGTATGGGGGCTGAGAAAGGCTCGATGCCTTGGGGCCCAGCAAGGAAACTTTTCTCCCCCAGGAAAACCCAAATACGCCTTTGGTTTATTATTGTCTTCATTCTGCATACTCTTCAGGGTTTCCTTCTGATTTCTACTGACCTGGCACATGAAACAGTCTCTAAACAACAGCCAAATCTCCACACCTGGGGAGGTCTGAACCTGCTAAACCGACCATGGAGAGAACAGCCAACCCGCTGATTGCCGGTTCACAATTCAACCCAGGAAGTAAACAACATTCCGTCCCGTGGGAACCTGGAAGATGAAGGCCCTGCACCCCGGGTATTAAAGCCCTTGTGAAACAGTTTCTCTCTGGAGTCCTCAGAGACCTAGAATAAGGCCGGCTGACTTAAAGGGCTAAACAGGGACAACAAGGCAGTGGGAGCAGGATACATGTATGTCCGTATATGTAGCATGTTGTGTGCCTATGTTTATAACCTGTGGAAAAGAGTGAGGTTTGTAGGTCTGACCAGGTGGCTAAGGAACTTGTCTGTATGTGCACTGGTAGGTGTGTGTGTGTGTGTGTGTGTGTGTGTGTGTGTCTAAATCATGTCTGCTCTTTAGAGACTGCCTTCTTTAGTTGGATTTTATGTTTTATGTTTACTGTGCTTAATTAAAATTGTTTTCTGTCAACGTCAGTCTCTGTGTGTGAAAACTCCCGTCCTGAATTTATTTTAATAAAATATGACAGAAAATGGCAAAGACTGATGTTCTACAAATATCAATATTAAAAGAAGGTGGTAGCCTCTTAAATCTTCCTATGGTCATCCTGTGTTGTTTGTTTAAGTCTGAGGCGTCCACTCAGGGATGGAACAGAAGTGGCAGAGCAGCCTACGAGAACCTAGACAGTTCACGGCTGCTGTCAGTGTTATTCATCGTCTGGGTGAGATGGAACAGGGGAACAGGATGGGACAGCCAGGATGGCTAAGTGAAAAATGCACAGAAACCACACCCTCTGTTTGTATGCTGCTTGGGTTCTTGGGTAATAGAAGAGTACTGTGAAGTGCTTAAAGCCCTGGCCTGTTGACTCCTCCAGCTTCATTCCTGTGATCTTCACAACCTCTCTGTGTAGAATCATTGTTGGGACCATTTGGAGTCCTAGCCTCCAGCTGCTCTTCCCTGCTAGAGATCTTTACTTTCCTTATGATTTGAGTTACTAAAGGCTGTGTCAAAGTTGTTTACCAGCTCTGCTTCACGTGTTGCCTTGGCCTTGAGGATCAGAGGATAAGGTTTCCCCATTTTGGCCCACCTGACTGTGTTGGGTATGTAAGCCTCTACGGTGCTATTGAATAAAGGGCTGCTTATCAGTGACTAGAGGTCCATGTCTCTGTCTGTCTGTCATTGTGTGTTTCAACCTCCAGCTCCTTGCCCAGCTCCGGAACTGTATGGTATAGCGCATAGAGTACAGACAAGCGTGGTGTGAAGCAATTATGATCCCATTACATCGATGAGAAAACAGAGGTTAAGAGGAATTTATCACACAAAGGTTGGTAACGGCATAGGTGGAAACCGAGCCTTCCTGATAACTACTGTGCTTTTTCTTCACAGGAAATAGGACTAGAAACAAATCAATCAAACCCTGTGTTTAAAGGCACATCACAGAGGGCTTACTCCAAACAAAGCCACCTGGTGGTGGTGGTGCATGCCTTTAATCCCAGCACTTGGGAGGCAGAGGCAGAGGCAGGTGGATCCTGGCCTACAAGAGTTAGTTCCAGGACAGGCTGCAAAGCTACAGAGAAACCCTGTCTCGAAAAACCAAAATGAATGAATGAATGAATGAATGAATGAATGGAAAAAGAAAAACAAAGTTAGCCTAAGAAACCCCAATGGTTCACAGCAACTCTAATGTATTCACCTTTGCAGGGCATTGCTGACTATACCAGATGCCTTCATAAGCGTTTGTAGAAATAAAAGATACGTTGTAGTCATATGCTTTTTTGGAATGCTCTTTTTGTAACACAAAATGTTTGTTGTACGTCCACAGTTCCATTCTGAAACATTACAATGGTCAAATGTGCTGTCCATTAGTATTTTATCTTGCTACTTCACTAACCGGGCTGTGAACTCCAAGCTATATATTCTCCAGAGCAGTTGACTTGATTCAGATCCAAGGGTTTTCGGGAGCGGCTTAAAAACATTTCCAAGCACAGCCTTTTATCCGCGGCATCAATAGGCAAGTGGATCTCACGGAGTTCGAGGCCAGCATGTTCCAGCGAGTCAGCGCGAGTTCCAGACTCACTAATAGCTAAATGGTGAGACCTAACCTTTAAAACAAAAGTCCAATAGAACGGTAGTTTAACCAGATCTTTGGTTTAGCTTTCCTTCGCGGAAGGCATCATACTCAGATGACGGCGACTTGCGCGAGGAGATTTGAGCCTCGGCGCTTGCCTTCCTCCCTCCTGCGGCAGAGTCGGTCGCGCCTGCGCCCTGAGTCCTCAGAGGCGGCTACGCGGAGCCGGCGGACTGCGCGGCGGTTTCTCTTCGAGTCGGGAGCTGCCGCCACCTTCGCCGCCACCATGAGTCGCAGCTACAACGATGAGCTGCAGTTCTTGGACAAGATCAATAAAAACTGCTGGAGGATCAAGAAGGGCTTTGTGCCCAACATGCAGGTGAGGCGGGGCGGGGGTAGCGGCCTCGGGGCTGCGGGGCGGGGGAAGCGGCCTCGGGGCTGCGGGGCGGGGGAAGCGGCCTCGGGGCTGCGGGCCGCGCTTCCGCCGCTAACCGGCCTCCTCCGCGCCGGCCGGGCCGACCCCCCCTACCCCGCAGGGTCCGGGTCTGCTCCCCAGCGAGGACAGACACAGCGGGGCGGTTCGCGCGTGTTTTCCCCACTCACGTATTGTTCCTGGTCTTCGAGATGCCCGAGACCCCTAGGACCGGTCCGTACCCATCCAGGAAGACTGCCCTGACTTCGTGTCCTGTCTACTTCATTTTCTCCGCCTGAGTGATGTGGGAGCAACCCCTGGGCCTCGCTGCCCTCTCAGTCTCCAGGCCGTTTGTGCTCATGGCTTCCGTTAAAGCCGGGGAAGAAAACACTTTGAGGTTTTGGCACGTGTGTTAAGTGACTCGGTCCCTTAAGTGCCAGGGGAATGCAATTAAGGTTTGCAGTCCTTGGTCTTAGTAAAGAAGTTTCTGATAGGCCTTGCATGGTAGGTAGCTCAGGCCTGTATTCTCAGCACTGAAGGCAGAGGGCAGAAGACCCTATTAACGGATACTGTTGGGTTAGAGGACCGCCTAGGATGCCTACGGGACTAGCCAGAGCAACCTATTTAAGACTCTGAAAAATCACAAAATTTCCTTTTAGCCGTTCCTTTCATTTGACGCTAAACAGAATGTCTTTAAGCTCCCATTACTTTGCAAGATGCTAGGAAGAAAAAAACCACAGAAATAAAACAATGGTATTTTCCCATTATTTTGTGGAAAGAGGGGCAGTTGGTTAGTAGATTTATCTGCTAGTTTTTTATTTGACACATGAAAATTATACATTATTTAGGACACCATGTGTTTTTTTTAAAAAACTGTATAAGTTGCAAAATCATAATAGACATACCTCAGAAATTCATGAGCACTGAAGTAGTAGTTTGAATGTGCCTGTCTTACATATTCGTAGCCAGAGGTGGTGTAGATTGTTAGTTTTTTCTGATTTGGAGATAGTTGCTGAGATTTCACCGGCTGAATATTCGTGATTTGAATCCAGATCTGAAATGCTCTAAAATCTTCTAGGTTCTGATTGGAAGTTTTTCCTCTTATGAGACAGTAGCGCATACATTCGGCCCACCGCGTCTGTGTGTGGTGAACTTTGGTTTAGACTATGTTTGCCTTTCTCTTGTATCAGGTTGAAGGAGTGTTTTACGTGAATGACGCTCTGGAAAAACTGATGTTTGAGGAATTAAGGAATGCCTGTCGAGGCGGAGGTGAGTACACTTTAGGCTCATGTATGGTACGGTAAAGCCTCCCCTGTACCCTGAATAAAGAACTCAGCCAGTGTAAAACACTTCCAAGGAATGATCAAGACCTGAATGAAAGCACCTATTTGTGATCTCCTGTTTAGCGTGCTGCTGTTTAAGGGTTTGGGGCCTGGGGCTAGTCTGTTCTTAGATAACCTCACACAGCGGTAGCCTAACCCTAACCCGTGCTCCTGTTCATCCTGCACCCGCTGTGTCTCAGGCACCTCATTAGGTCTTTTACAGTGATTGTCCATGCCGTGGTTTATTTGGTTGGTTGGTTGGGTGTTGTTGTTGCTGTTGGGTTTTTGAGACGGGGTTTCGCTGTAGTTTTAGAGCCTGTCCTGAAACTAGCTCTTGTAGACCAGGCTGGCCTTGAACTCACAGAGATCGGCCTACCCAAGTACCCAGCTTCTATGCCATGTTTGTAATAACGAAAAAGGACGGTATTATCTGTCTTTTGTAGATGGGCAAATTCAGTGTACTTAAGTGATTTTTTTTTTTATATTTTTATTTTATGTGCATTGGTGTTTTGCCTGCATGCATGTCTGTCTGTAAGGGTGTCGGAATCCTTGGAGTTACTGACAGGAGCCGCCATATGGGTGCTAGAAGTTGAACCCAGGTCGTCTGGAAGAGCAGCCAATGCTCTTAATCCTTGAACCATCTCTCCAACTCCAGCTTAAGTGATTTTTAACTTGTCCTTGGTCACAACTTTGTGGTGACAGAGCCAAAATTCAAATCTGAATTCCTGATTTAAAGACCAGTGTTCCCTTATGCGTGTTCATGTACCCGTGTGCTTCTTAGATACATTTATTAATGCCACATTGTAAATGATACTTAGATAAGTGTATAGAGTGATGTCCCGTGTTACCATCCGACACAGATTGCTTAAGCTGAGCCCACAGGATTCACCCTGAATGGACTCGGGGGTGAGTGATGATGGGCAGGTGCAGGACTGGAGCCTTTCAAAGCTTTACTTCATCAGCACTCCTGATTCTATTAAGGATAAAGGTCGTTAACCCACTCCTACCCAAATTTCCTAGTAAACCTGGGTATAGGGGGTTTCATGGGGACCCAAGCATTCTTAATAAGGATTTGAAGCATCTCAAGAGGACAAGGCCAGCTCCTAACTTGTATGCTAGTTAGGTGAACATCAGGGCTGACACCTGTATCACATGGCTACCCCTCTTCCCTCACTTGAGCGTGTCCCCTTGTGTTAAGTGGCACTGCTGCAGGCCTTGGCTGTGGCTCAGTGAGGAAAGTGCCAACTGTGTAAGCATGAAGACCTGAGTTGGGATCCCTAGTATCCACGTCAGAACCAGGTGCCAGAGACGGGCAGAGCTTGCTGCTCAGTCAGTCTAACCAGTAACTGGTTCAGTGAGAGACCCTGCCTCAAAACGTAAGGTAGAAGGTTAGAGGGATGACTCAAGGGAAAAGGTGCTTGCTACACGGCCCTCACCACCTGGGTTCACTCCTAGAGCCATGTAAAGATAAGACGATAGAACTGGCTCTGCCAAGCTGTCCCCTGGCCTCCCTGTGCATTCACACACATAAACACAGCGAGTAGATAAAAATTTTAAGTAAGGTGGAGAGACATTGAGGAAGATACTGATTGTGGACTTGTGGCCTCCACATACACACATACACACACAGAGAGACACACAGACACAGATACACGTTTAAAAAAAAGCAACTGCTAACATTTGACAAAGCTGGACTTGCCCTCCATCCCTCCTGACTCTCAAGCCTTGTTTTCTCAGCTCTTTCCCCATTGCCTTTTACCCTTTAGATCGACACCACAGCTGATTTGGGGTAGTTTTGTTTTGAGACAGTCTTGATCCCTTAAAACTGGAGTTACAGATGGTCAGAGATGGTTTTGAGCTGCCATGTGTGTGCTGAGACTCGAACCTGGATCCTCTGCAAAAGCAGCCAGTGCTTTTAACTATTGAGCATCTCTCCAGCCCCCACTGTTAATATTTTTTTTTTTGTTTTTGTTTTTGTTTTGTTTTTCAAGACAGGGTTTCTCTGCAGCTTTAGAGCCTGCCCTGGAACTAGCTCTTGTAGACCAGGCTGGTCTCGAACTCACAGAGATCCGCCTGCCTCTGCCTCCCGAGTGCTGGGATTAAAGGCGTGCACCACCACCGCCCGGCTCACTGTTAATATTTTTAATAACTACTATGAGCTATAGAGAGTACATTTTATACTGGCGGCATAAAGATTAATAGTTAATGTTTTCTATGCCTCGTGCACAGAACACTGACGAGCGTGTCTGGCGTCCTGCCCCTCCTGTGAACGGCCTCCCCACTTGCGTTTCCACCATCTTCTCTGCTCTGTAACCAGAACCTCTACCCCTTCATGTACTTAAGTCGTGCTAAAAATTAAATGTGTCATTTTTCTTAGACTGAGGTGTGTTTGTTTCAGGTGTCGGTGGCTTCCTGCCAGCCATGAAGCAGATTGGCAACGTGGCAGCCCTGCCCGGGATTGTTCATGTGAGTCAGCCAGAACCTTGATCATTCACATTGTGTGTGATTGTGTGTGAGTTTGTTGGATGAATGAAGGGCTCCACCTAACGGATGCTGGTGTCAGTTAGACGGTGACCTTTGCCTGTAGCAGTAACACTTAGACTTAGGACTGAGGCCGGGTAGCCCCTCCGTCTCTTAATCTAAGCGTTTGGAGCGGCTGTTATGGAGGGATTTAGATCTTGTCGTTGTGCATTGTTACTCCTTCAGCAGTGCACTGTTCTAGGTCTCACTGTGGTGGGAAAGGACTGCCCAGCTGGCTATGCTAGCAATGCTGGGGCAGTGGCAGTGAACAGGGTGGAGCTGGGTGGTGTGTGGGGGGGGGGGGCTCCCACTAGCCTAGCGTTCAGAGTTCACCTTCAGAGGGGGTGCTGACAAGTAGATCCGTTTACCAGACTTTTATGAGGCTGCTTAATGCTAGTTAACAGTGCGGTGCTTTGGGGAGGGGAGATGGGGGTGGAGATGAAACGATGGGGCTCCTGCATCTCTGAACTCTTATTTCTGGTTGTCTCCATGTCTCAGCATATCTGACGTCTGTTCTGTATGGCGTGCCGTCCTTTACTCGGCCCCCAGTGTAAGAAATGTGCTATATTGATGTTACCAAATAGATTTCGTTTGTGAAAATCCTCATGACCTGCGTACACCATGGCACAACTACAGTTTGCCAGTGTCTTGAGAGAATTTAAGAAGTAACAGCACTGGCACTTAGCGTGTTATTCTCTGGCAGCCTGTCACTCTGAGCCTTCCCTGTTGGCCATCAGACTAGGAAATGACATCCTTGGTAGTATTCAGCTTTGTGAAAGGGTTCATAGACAGATAGTTCACTGACAGGGCTCAGAGTGAACAGAGTGGAACAGCTGTGTTTCAGGTCTTGTTCTTTTCCAGCGGTCTATTGGGCTTCCTGATGTCCACTCAGGCTATGGCTTTGCCATAGGGAACATGGCTGCCTTTGATATGAATGACCCTGAAGCCGTGGTATCCCCAGGTAAGGTGCTGGTGCAGTGTGGCTTCTCTTCTGAGACAGAGTGGGTTAGTGTGCATTTCTCAGTCTCATTTAGTGATGTCTTGTTTTCTACATTAAAGCTGCTTATGGACAATTAGCTATTAAAATATCAATCAAATCACTTACTGAAAACTTTGGGGATTTTTATCAGATGCCAGGGAATATCAGACATTGGCTGCAAAAGAAACATTTCTCTGACAAAATTTCTCTTGGTGACTCAGCTACTGCATAGGTAAATGTGTCTAGTGTCAACACTGAGCGTTATTGGGAGGAGAGGATGAATTGAGCTAGACTCAGTACTTCCTCGCATCGTTTTTCTAACACTAGTACTTTTCATTAATTTCTAGGCTAGATATAGGAGTCAGGCTTCATCATGGCGTGTTCACACATGTGTCATTCTACATAGGAGCCAGGCCTTCATGGCGTGCTCACACATGTGCCATTCTACATTGTCCATCCTTTCTCCTCCCCAGCTACCCTGTCCCTCCTCCAGTTGCTTGCCTTTCTTCCCCAAGTTAAGTCCACGCACCTCAGGCTACTTGTCTACGGCTTGTGTTCTGTTCCCTAATTCCCACCTCCCTTCAGATCCCTTCCTCCCCTCTCATGATCCTTTCAGCTTCATGACCAGCAAATGTGTAATACTTTGATATACACAATTTTAAATTTAGGTTCCACATATGAAAGAAAACATTGGATATTTGTTTTTCTGAGTCTGGATTACTCTGTTTAACAGTAATTTCCAGTTGCATCTGTTTTCCTGCAAATATTATTTTCTATATGGCTGAATAAAATTATTGCACACGTACTCCATTTTCTCTGTGCATCAGTTTGTGGGTGGCCATCTAGGCCAGTTCCACTTCCTGGCTGTTGTGAGTAGTGACACCATTAACTGACATGCAAGTGTCACCCAGGAGTGTTGGAGCAGGGTCATAGAGAGGGTCCATCTTCAGGAGCCTTCATACCGATTTCCACAGTGGTGGCCCGGCTTATATCCTCACTGTAGAGTATAAGGATTCACCAGCATTTGCTGTTGTTTCCTTGATGGTAGTCACTAGATAAGGTAGAATCACTTCTAGTTGTATACACCGTCTGTATGTCCATCCATCTGTGGCTATCAAATAAGTTCATTGAAAACCTTCCTCAGCAGGAGGAACAGTTTTGCTTTCGAAGAGTCTAAATGACAAAGCTTCCATTCGTGTCTTCAGGTCCTATCGCTGGCAATGGTGGACCAGGCCTTCACTGTAAGAATGATTGGGTAGAGTTTCAAATAGAATTAAAGACATGTGGAAGGCATGGGATACCACTGGTTGTTGAGGTGGAGAGGAAGAAGAAACAAAGATCCAAATATGTGAGCCCCACAAGTTAAAGATGTCTTCCTGTCCAGCTTCAGTGCTTTGAAATTTGAATCAGGCTTTATGGTTCAGCATGTCATCAGTGTTGTAAATATGTACACTTGGAAAGTGTATTTTGTGCTTGCTTCAGCAGCGCATAGACCAGAATTATAACGATACAGAGAAGATTAATTAGCATGGTCCCTGCACAAGGATGACATGCAAATTTATGATGTGTTCTGTATTGAAGAAAGGAATAAGGAGAGTGTATATTTTATAACATGTGCACACACACTAAGTATCACATTTGTTAGTTGGATTGTTAAATCATTAGTATTCAGATTGACATTTGCCATTACCTCAAGAGATAAACATACTTCACACAAAAACCATTAAAAATTGAGAATGGGGGGGCACATGAAGATGACTCAGTGGGCAGAGAACTTGCTGCACAAATATAAGGACTTAAGTTCTGATCCCCAGCTAATAAAAATTGGGCATGGGGTGTACCTCTGTAGCCTCCATGCCTGGAGACAGATCTTGGGGTCTTGCTGGCTAGCTAGTCTTTCTGTCACAGTGAGCTCCAGATTCAGTGAGAGACCCTATTTCAGAAAATAAGGTAGAGAGCAATAGAGGCCTTTGGGCAGTGGCTTCCACGTGTGCAATCCTGGGTGAATGCACACCTGTGTATGTACCACAGACAGAAAAGGAGGGTGTTGAGGAAAGGACATGCACACTATTGGTGAGACTGGATTGTTGAAGCAATTATAGAGAACAGTCCGTGGAAATTCTTTTTAAAAAAATTTTTTTAAATTTTTTAAAAAATAGGGGCTGGAGAGATGGCTCAGTGGTTAAGAACACTTACTGCTCTTTCAGAGGACCTAGGTTTAATTCCAGCACCCACGTGACAGCTCACAACTATCTGTAGCTCTAGTTCTGGGAGATCCGACTTCCTTATACAGATATATATGCAGAACACTGATGCACATGAAATAAAAATGAATAAATATTTAGATAATTCAGCCATGCCACTTTTGAGTATGTATCTAAAGGAACCGAAATCATTATTTCAAAAAGGTATCTGCATTTGTGTATTTACTGTAGCATTAATTTACAATAGCCAAGCCAGGGAAACAACCCAAATGTCAGTTGAAAAAAGGATAGTGGCAACAAGAGTGAGATTGTGCCGTCCTGCCTGTACACCACAGGACGGTGTGCAAGTCTGGCCAGGGGCTGGAGAGTGAGATACACACAGAGAGTCACGGGTCATCTTTGAAACAAGAATGCCCTTTTTATTGTGTTCCAGGGCAGCTTATATAGGGCTTTCTTTGACTGATGGCCACGCCCTAGCTCTCTGGATTTTTTTCAGCTGCAAGCCCACTAGAAACTACTCCCCTGTCATCAAGAACTCATGAGGGTGTCGTGCTCAGAGCAGCTGCAAGCACAGGAAAACAAGTTGTTTACTCCGGCAGGCAAGGGGTCATAAAAAATTCAGGGTCTGAGGGTCTACAGTCCCCAACATGGAATATTGTTCAGTATGAAAAGAGGAGATCCTGCCCATTTGGTACAACATGGTCAAAGTATAGAAAGAGGACACATGCGAAGGCCACTCATAGAATAGTGGTTGCCAGAGTAGGGGGAGGGTGGAGACTGCTGGTTTGGGAGGTCCTGGTTAAAGGACTCAGATTATGGTGAATTACAGTCCTGGAGACTCAGTGTACAGAAACAGTGACGTGCTTGAAATCTGCTATGACATCAGGTCTTGAGTTTTCTTCCCAGGGAGAAGGGGAATAATTATGAGTGATATGTTAACTAACTTAATTGTAGTGGTTGATGGTGTATGCGCATATACTTCATATAAACGTTGTTCCTTGTCAGTCATCTCCATGAAGCTGGAAGGCATGGTTTTCAGAAACACTTAGCTCTAAAAATTTCCAACTAACTGGTATATAGGGTTTCTATTGCTGTGAAGAGACACATGACCATGACACCTCTTACAGAGGAAAGCATTTCATTGGGACTGGTTTACAGTTTCAGAGGTTTAGTCCATTGTCATGGCAGGAAGCATGCCAGCCTCCTGAGATATCTTTAAAAGTTGGAGAAAATACAATTTAGATGTACAAAAGACAAAACATTGGAATTTTTTTTAAGGAAAAAAAAGATGCACAGTAGGAACGGTTGGCTCTTTGAGAAGACTGGCAGTTATCAGCCTCTTGTGAGACAAACGGAGGCAGGTCACTACTCCTGTCCGTCTGTCTGCCATGTTCCCCACTGTGCATGTGTTGCTTGCATTGTTTCAGTGTTGACAGACTTGCCCAGCAGCGAATCACTTTGATGGCTACATTAAAACATGCTTGTCCTTGAAGGAATGTGCCTTCTTTTAACTCCGTATTAGTAGTAAGGAACTTCAAGTAATGCTCTGATTGATTATTTTGCTAAGATTTGACTTAACTTCTGTATGTTGTAGGTGGTGTCGGATTTGATATTAACTGTGGTGTCCGCTTGCTAAGAACCAATTTAGATGAGAGTGATGTGCAGCCTGTGAAGGAACAACTTGCCCAAGCTATGTTTGACCACATTCCCGTCGGTGTGGGATCAAAAGGTGTTATCCCAATGAATGCCAAGTAAGAGCACGGGATTCCGGTAAACGGAAAGGGGGGAAACCACGCGGCTTAGCTTTGCTTCCAGTTTAGACATTTACTCAGCCACTTGTTAGGAAGCGCAGGTTAGTGCTTGTAAAGCGTTAGCTCCAGCCCATGTTCATTAGAACAGCCCTTGAGCTGGGCTTGGTGGCATACATCTATAGTCCCAGCCTCTCTGGGGGCTGACATGGTGGGATCATTTTAACCCAGGAGTTCAAAGCCATCATGGATAACATATAAGACTCTGTGTCTACAATTTAAAAAGAGAAAGCATGTGGCCAGAAAGAGGACTCAAGACTGTTGGCTGCTCTCCCAGAGGCCCAGGGTTCGATTCCCAGCACCTACACAGCAGCTCACAACCGTCTGTAACTCCAGACACCTTGTTCCGACCTCTGTGGGTACTGTATGTACCTGGGGTACAGGATATGTTGGAGCGAAACTCCCATATACATAAAAGTTAAGAACAGTCCTTGACATAGAGTATTTTTAGAATAATGACACTGTGCCCAATACCTCACCAGATGATGACCACTGCTAGCAGAAAGCAAACTAACAAGAGGAAGTTAAGCTTGGTAAGTGGTGTCAGGGTTCAGACTGAAGAGCTTTGGCCTCTCAGACAGGCTGTGTTCTAAGTAGCTCTCAAGGAGCCCATTCATCTACCATTTTTTTTAATGATGGTACTGAATATGTGCTCTTTTTAGCTAAGTAGTGCAGTAATTCAAGGCTACAGTGCTTCTATCTCTTGGGTACCTAGTGAAGGTGCTGTACTGCTCATGCCAAATGGTATACCTTACACGTGGCAGGGTCTTGTCTACCCTAAACCTGCTGTGTAACCAGGCTGGCTTAAACTCATGGTCCCTGCCTCAGCCTCCCAAATACTAGGATTGCAGGTGTACACCACCATATCTAGATCAAATGTTGTGTTTATCAAGTATAAGTCAAAGATGTTTCGTTGACATGTGCATTGTAAGCACTTTGCATTTTAAGTTTGTATGCATACACTAATGCATAAATGCTCTTAACTGTTACCTGTTACACAGTCCTTTCCACAAAAAATTAAATAAAAAAACACGTGAAGGAAATTTAATTTAGATGCTTATCCTTTATTTTCATATGACCCCTGTGTCACCCCAATGTGAAAAACATACATGTAACAATGATTGGTTGAACATGAAGCATCTTTACAAATGTTTCAGGTAAAATTTCATCCTAATTCATTTTGTTTGTAAAGGGTTGTCATCTAGGGTAGTGGAGAAGGGAGTATTCTCTTCTGGTTGTGTGAGAAGACTGTCCTTTGGGTGATAGTGAAGCATCCGCTCTTTAAGCATTTAATGTTTGTGCCCTAAATCTTCAAGGTGTAGATGCAGTAAAGTCACACAATGCTTTGGTGAAAATAAACCTTAGATGTAACCTGTTACTTGAGGAAATTCAGATATCTTCATTTTTTGGCTATTTTTTTCATAAATTATTAATAAAGACATGTAAAATAGAGGTAGATGGTAATATCTGATTAAGATTACAGCTTTCTGTGCTGTTTAATTGTCCCCCTGAGAGGCAGATGCACTATAAAAGAAAATAATAATTGAAAAATACATCACATGGGCTGATGATACATACCTCAGTTGGTAGAGTACTTACTTAGTATACATGAAAACTGAGCACGATGATACGTGTTGTGTCCACACTTTGGAGATAGAGACAGGAGTTTTTGCCAAAGGTCATCTTTGGCTACATAGTGAGCTCAAGGCCAGCCTGAACTACATGAAAACCTGCTTTGTTTTGTTGTACAACAGACCATGTAAATGTCAAGTGAAACTGTAATCATGTTTATAACACTATCTCCATTTTACATAGTGATTATTTATGTGACTACTTTCCTCAAAAACAAACAAACCAGAAACCTAGAAAGCATGAACTCTTAACCAAGCCTGGTACACGGGAGGAGTAGCTGTCACTCATCCCTGTGGGTCTGTGGGAGGTGTTTCTCCTAACTGCAGTTGTCCTTTGCTATGAAATGACCGTTTCCTTGCTCACCCCAGAGACTTGGAGGAGGCGTTGGAGATGGGTGTGGACTGGTCTCTGAGGGAAGGCTACGCCTGGGCTGAAGACAAGGAGCACTGTGAGGAGTATGGGAGGATGCTGCAAGCTGACCCCAACAAGGTCTCACCCAGGGCAAAAAAGAGAGGCCTTCCTCAGGTAACTCACTTCGCAGGATCTACATGCTATTTTAGCTTTCATCATGGAGGAAATCCTTACCTTCTGTTTAACAAAAAGTATATCCTTAGAGTTTTTGTTTGTTTTTTACAGTACACCAAAAAACACAAATCTGTTTGCTTATGCATCATTTTTCTGAAAAGTTACCTAGAGCTTGCAGATATTCATAAAAGATTGTGAGTTCTAACATGGGGTACAATTATGAGACTTACAAAGTGTGCCAAAGTTTATCTAAGAATGTAGGGCACTGAGACAGTACAGTGCAGTGACGGAGACACAGGCCTCACCCCAGTTCTAATCTCTAGAGCGCCCGTAAAGGTGGAAGGGGAGGCTGACTCTCCTCTGCATAAGTGCTATGGCACATGCCCGACACCGTACAGACGCGACAGCCGTACACAACTTAAAGCTCATGCTACGCTAATGCTAATGCTCCTGTGCAGTCCACATTATTTTTGGAATATGCTGTAATAAGAATTTCTAAGACTTAGAATTTTTTTGTTACTTGAGACACTGTGTATAGTTACTTTGTTGGCTTGGTTTTACCTGTTTGCTTTTTAAATATATGTTTGTTTGTTTACTTGTTTTTAACTACAATAGAAACTATTTAATCAGACATTCTTACATTTCCAGCTGGGGACCCTGGGAGCAGGCAACCACTATGCAGAAATCCAGGTTGTAGATGAGATTTTCAATGACTATGCTGCTAAGAAGATGGGCATCGACCATAAGGGACAGGTGTGTGTGATGATCCACAGTGGAAGCAGAGGCTTGGGCCACCAGGTAGCCACAGGTATGTTCTAGCAAAGGTGTGGTTTGTGGGGAACAGGATGAGAGAGTTAAATTGAACCATGGAAGTACACTGTGTGGGTTTTTAACTTGTGACTTTCTTTACTTGTGACCCTGAACAAACTAACTTCATTGGATCTTTCTAGTCTGAAACAAGTGGGTAGCAAGGTTAGTGAAATAATATATGCAAAGCATTGAAATGCATGGGCACTGAGGAAGGCCTTGGTAATGCTAGTTCTGTTTAGCGCTGTGTTGTCTGTTGGGGGTTTGATGCGAGAGATTTGAAGTAACCAAAAATAGTCCTTTTGGAATAAATCAGTTTTAATAAAAGGAGAAAGAGGGACACTTACAAAGCCAAGGCTCCAGCGAAGCAGAGGGTGACACGGGAAAAAAAACAGGGCGTCTCTCTCCCACCCAGTTCTTTTATAAAGGTACCCCTCTGCCCTGGGGCAGCCACGCCCCTGAACGCAGGGATTGGGCCAGCTGCCCCAACAGGGGTTAGTGTTGACTAACCACCTTGATAGTACTTGGACTGTGGAGTTTAGGTACTCATTCAGTCAGCCTATAGTCCTCGGCAAGGTTAGTGATTTTGGTGGATTGGATTTTAAAATCGGTGCTTGGCCTCACTGTCTGATGGATAAGATCGTGTTCATCGAGAAAAAGGATTGGAGAGCTCAGTTAGTAAAGCGAGGGGCAAGCCCAGTGACCTAAGTTCAGTCCCTCAACCCACAGAAATGCTAGGATGGTGGTGCGTGCACACTTGTAATCAATCAGTGTTGGGGAAGCAGAAACAGACAAATGCGTGGGATTCACTGGAGCAACACAAGGTTGACTACTGGCATCCACATGGACTCTCATCCAGACCCTCACACCACCACCACCAAGGATAAAACGTAGTAGTTGGTAAAATATTGTAAGAAAGGAACATTAATATGTTTTTAAAATCTTGAGATCGCTTCATAGACAATTCTCAAGCTAGGCCTTGGGATTTGAATAGTTAACACATAGAAGACGTTCATGAAAATAAGCAGGAAGAACAAACCAAGGAACATGGAAGTCGGTGTCTGGATGGCTTACAGGCATCAGTGACTGTGGGAGACAGTGTACACACATGGAAATTATAATATCAAATTCCATGTTCCATCACCCGTACAGCTGTGTCTTAATCTGTAAAAATCAATCATTTGTGCCAGCCTGATCCTTGATCTAGCAGATATGAAGCACCGACTGTGGCTTTCATGCTGAGTAACGCTCTGCATTCATTTGTAAGACACTAAAAATTATGTTTAAGACATTTATTGTTCCACACACTATGATCTTCCAAGAGGTGAGCAGAGGGAGCACAGCTGTGAAGTAGCCCGAACAATGTAGTTAACTAGGAGACACATGAGTTATAAAGTGAGACCCTGTCTTATGATAATAACAAAATATATGCTGTTCTCATCTACTTACATGTTGGGAAGGGAGTCCATGTTGCTGTTAGTTATACACATCCCATTTCAGGTTTCTGGAGGCATATGCTATCTGTATGTCTCACAAATCTATGTCACCATACTCAGAAGAAGATTCTCAGTAAATATCTTTTTAAAAAAATTTGTTTTGTGTATGTGTCTGTCTGTCTGTCCTTGCTTGTCTGTATGTGCACAATGTGCACACAGTGCCCATGGAGTCCAGAAGAGGGTACATATCCCCTGGAACTGGAGTTTTAAGTCAGTTGTGAGCCACTATGTGGGTACTGGGGACGCAGTCAGTGCTCTTAGTTCCTGAGCCATCTTTTCAACCCCAAATAAATCTTGATTGAACAGATAGATGAACTTAGAAGCACACGTAGGGTTTTGTTTTGATTTTGAATGTTCTGTCTTTCTACAGTAAATCTGAATGATTTAAGAGAAACTTCCCTGGGCTTACCTAAGGCTCTGTTGTTTCAGATGCACTGGTAGCTATGGAGAAGGCCATGAAGAGAGACAAGATTATAGTCAATGACCGGCAGTTGGCTTGTGCTCGGATTGCATCCCCAGAAGGGCAGGACTATTTAAAGGGAATGGCTGCAGCTGGAAACTATGCCTGGGTTAACCGCTCTTCTATGACCTTCTTAACCCGCCAGGTAAAATAAAATTGCTCTCTTGAGTTAATCAGGAAGTTAAGCATGTTTGATTTTAGAAATTTGTATTCTGGATACTAGAGAAGTATCTTAAGTTTTGGTGTCTTTGGCCAGGAGAGTAATCAAGAGGGCCTGGAAAATAAGAAAAGACCCAGAATGGCCTCAGTTTGTCTTGAGCCACAGCAAGAATGCAGATGCTGTTCTCTGAGGTTGAGAAGGCTGTGAAAGAAGTGTCAGGCAAGATCCACAGAGGCAGACTGTGTGTTCTCCAGGGTGGTTTCTGTGTTCATGTGGAGATCAGTGACTGCTGTTTTTGAATTCTGAAGTCCCCACTCAGGAATTCACTAGCCAAAAGCAGTAAAGTACATTCTCAAGAGCTAGAGCTACTTGTAATGGAAACTTTCCCCTAGGCTTTTGCGAAAGTCTTCAACACAACCCCTGACGACTTGGACCTGCATGTGATTTATGATGTTTCTCACAATATTGCCAAAGTGGAGCAGCACGTGGTCGATGGGAAGGAGCGGACGCTGTTGGTGCACAGGAAGGGGTCCACCCGTGCTTTCCCCCCGCACCACCCACTCATTGCTGTTGATTACCAAGTATGTAACCCTGTCTGTGTTTGAGCCGTGAGGTCATGATGTAGAGAATGCTAGATACGGACTTAGTTAATCAGGGAAGCAGTAAGTGTGTAAAGAACAAAGCCTGTCCTCCATGACAGCAGTGGTTCCCAGTCTGCCCCAGTGATGCCCCGTCCCATAGTGAGTGCTGTCTTAGTTCTGTATTAGGAATGTTTTACTCCCTTGAGCTCAGTGGTAGCCCAAAAGTTATTGGAGGCAGGACAGAGGTTAAACTGCAGTTTTTCTTTCCCTTATGCTTAAGTTTTGTAGTTGAGGAAGTCCAGAGAGGGCAGTCCTTGTCATGGATGAGAAATCCTGCAATACTTCCCTCCAGTCTGAGAGTTTTCTGTGCTATGTACAGTCTGTTGTGGACCTCACATCTTCCTTCTTTTTCTTTTCCCCAAGAGCCAAAAAAAAAAAGTAATTCCTTAATATAGCTAGCTGTAAGAGCATTGAGTTTAGAGCGTTAGGTTTCTTCTACAATTCTGCAACACGAAGTTTCAGCATAAAAAGCATGTACCTTTCCAACACTTACCATTTGGTGTTGTGTATCCGCAGCTCACTGGACAACCAGTGCTTATTGGTGGCACCATGGGGACCTGTAGTTACGTTCTGACTGGCACTGAGCAAGGCATGACTGAGACCTTTGGAACAACCTGTCATGGAGCGGTAAGGAGATGAAAACTTGCTTAGAAATTTACTCTTCGGGGTTAAGTTTAGCAACATCAAAGTTTGAGTGTGTCATGACTACTGCAAATGATTCCCCACAATATACTGTTTAGTGAGCTGACTGAAATCACCTAGAAAATCCAGCTGGACAGTTACCAACGTAGCCGAGCTCAAGGCAACTGGCTTGTAGGTGACATAACTGTCGGAAGCCCCGCACTGGACCTGCTCAGTCCGCTCCAGATGTGGGCAGACGTACTCTCAGCACAGAGAGCCCGTCTGTTTGGTGATGCCTCACATCTTCTCAGCCACCTGTGGTGAACTGTGTACAGAGCTGGGAGCTCTACATTCTTCTACTCCAGTTCAGCTGTGGCCACAGGGCTGTGTAAACAGCCATTGCTTTGTTTCAGGAATTTTTGCTTACAAAAAGGTGGTTGACTGATGGATACTTAGTGATGTTTAGAATCATTCAAAATAAGTCTTTAAATATAAAATGTTTTATTTTCAAAAATGGTATGATGAGTCTTCTTGATAAAGGGCACAAATAAGTTTAAACTAGCAAAGGTAGGTAGGTGTGTGTGTGTGTGTGTGTGTGTGTGTGTGTGTGTGTGTGTGTGTTCCAGAGTCAACATTGGTTGTCTCCTCCAACACTCGGCACCTTGTTTTGTGAGGCAGGGTTTCTCCCTGAACCTGGGGCTCACTGATGGCTAGACTGACTGGCTAACCAGCCTTTGGGATCCTCCTGTCTTCTCCTCCCAGTGCTGATCTTACAGGCGTGTTCCTAGCTCTCATCTGGGAGCTCAAGAATCAAACTCATGTTTTCATGCTTGCCTAGCAAGAGCTTTACTGATCCATCTTCCACACCAGGTGGTCTCGTTTGCTTTAAATCTATTTATCCTTTATTTCTTTCTTCATGTGTGGGTATACCAGGAGGGGTATGATGTGACCTAGCATGCAGGTGAAGTCAGGACAGCTCTGTGTCGGTTGGAGCTCTCCTTCCATGGTATGGCTTCTGGGAATCAAACATGACAGCAAGCACCTTTTACCTGCCTCACCATCGCAATGGCATTTTGGGTTGTTTTTTTTTTTTGTTTGTTTTAAACTTTTTATCATTATTATAAGATAAAAGAAAAATGAAGCCTCATACAGTGATATGCTCCTGTAATCCTAGCTACTGATGAGGCTGATGTAGGAGGAGTACAAGTTCAAGGCCTGCCTGTGCATTGTAAGCAGCATAGCAAGGCTTAGCTCAGAAGTGAACACACAAGGCAGGTGCGATCATTCAGTGGGTAGGTACTTGCTGCAAGCCTAATGACCCTCATTCCCTGGAGCCCTCACACCTGCAGTTCCCGCACTCCAACAAGATGGGCAGCAGAGACTAGAACCTTAGAAGGAGCTGCACATCAGCTGCCCTGGAGTTTGCAGCAGCAGCAGAAACAAGAGCCTTACCTCAGCCAGGTGGAAGGAGAGAGCCCACTTCTGAAAGCTGTGTTCTGGCTCCACACACATGCCAGGGCTTTTATGCATATATGTGCTGATGTGCACACACACTAACGATAATGAGGGCAAATGAGTAAATACATAGGAGGATGTGATAATGGCAAGAATTTAAATAATCAAGGAAAAGGCATATAATCCCAAGGGCTTAAATAATTACTAGCGTCAAACAAAGTTTTAGTTCAAAATTCATAAATTGAAGTTCACTCCTGTCCCTGATCCTTTCTCATTCTAGGGTCGTGCGTTGTCCCGAGCAAAGTCTCGCCGTAATTTAGATTTCCAAGATGTCCTAGACAAACTGGCAGATATGGGAATTGCAATCCGTGTTGCTTCACCCAAGCTGGTTATGGAAGAGGTGAGTGAAGTCCTGATGGATGTTTTAATCAAAAGACCAGAGGGCAGGGACAGGGATCTGTGGGATTGCTTACAGAAACGACTTGGAGTTTTTGATGATTTCTTTTTGGATTTTGGCCTTTTTTTGGTTCACTTTTTCTGGTTTGAGAATTCCATCCACGAGTTTACAGTTTTTATCGTTGTCACCACCACCACCACTCAGTGTTCCCTTCCTGCACATCGGCCTTGGACTTGAAATAATCCTCAGCCTCCTAAGTGCTAGGATGACAGGTGTGAGCTGCTACTCCTGTCAATTTTTGTTTATCTCATTTTGATTTTATATTGCCCTTTGTTTGGAGACTAATTACAGGCTAAGTCTATTAGAATGATTTTTACCGTTCATATAGTTTCTTTCTACATTATAATGTTTAAAAACATGTTGAGAGGACCAGCAAGTTGGCTCAGTATGGTGATCTAAATTTAATCCCAAAATCCCATATGATTGAAGAAGAAAACGTGTTCCTTCAAATTGTCTTCAACCTGTTCATGTGCAGTGTGGCATGTGTGAACACACAGGCAATGAAATTTAATTGTACAAAATTTAAAATAATAAAGAACTTTTTATTTTTTATTTTTATTATGTGTACAGTGTTCTGCCTGCATGTATCCCTACATGCCTGAAGGGACACCAGATCTCATTATAGATGGTTGTGAGCCACCATGGGGTTGCTGGGAATTGAACTAAAGACCCCTGCAAGAGCAGCCAGTGCTCTTAACCTCTGAGCCGTCTCTCAAGCCCTAGAGGTAGTTTAAGATGACCCGTTGCTCATCTTGACTGTGCACAATTGTATACTTATATTTCAATTTAGAGTACATTTGAAAAAGGAGAGAGACATGTTTAAAGAGAGGTTTTGTTTAATTCACAGAGAGGAAGAATTGTGTATAAAGATCTGCACGAACTTAAAGAGAAAACCAGTTATCTAACCCTTCCCTTCATTTCTTTTTCTTTTTTACTGCCACATGTCCTTGATGCTGTTTTGAACCTAAAGTGAAACTTTATTTGTCCTTTTAAAAATGCAGCCTCTGATAAGTTCTTGGTGTCACTCTGTAGTCAGTGCTCCCAGATGTGTGTCTTACCTCTGGTCACAGTGGGTTTTTACATAGTTTCCCTCTTTTTGCTGCTGTAAATTAATTTATGGTAGGTATATTCATTCTTCAAGTTTTTAATGATTAGAAGTCTAAAGCAGAATTACCAGGTCAAACCTTACTTTTGTGATAATTTATACTTGTTTTTAAGAGTAACACATTTGGCAGGGCTTTGGGGGCTGGAGCCCTGACTTGGGAGTTAAGAGCACTTACTGCTTTTTCAGAGGACCTGGGTTCAATTCCCAGTGCCTATGTGGTTTCTCACATCTACTCATAACCCCAGTTCAATTAACTCTGCCCTCTTCTGGCTTCTGCATGTAACAGACAGACATAAAATGTACAAAACACTCCAACATATAAAATAAATAAACCTAAAATTATCATCACAACTTATAAAGTAATAACTTTAAAGGATATGGAAAACACTAAGAAAAAAAAACCAGCAGCATTCGTCCAGCCAGAGATGGCAACCACTTTCCTGTTTTACTTACCTCATGGCCTTTTTCATTCCTATGGTCTTATTTATTAGACATTTGTTCTGGTGCTAAGGAAGACATAGTGGAGAAAAATAATGTAATCCTTTCCTATGGAACATAAGAGACAGTAAAATTGTAGTGTATTAGTAACGATGTAAATGCTGTGAAGTCAGAGGAAACAAGGGAAGGTGTAAGGGATGGCTGGGCGCATGCAGCTCTTCGTAGGCTGAGCAGGGAAGGCTTTGATGTGGTGATGCTTGAGTGTGGGCCTGAAGGACACAGTGGCGTGAGCAGGAGATGCACAACTCCTGAGGGGTACAGAGCTCTAGGCAGGAACAGGCAAGGAAGGAGATGAAGTCATTAGAGAGGCACCAGACCCTTTGGGTTGTATCCCTACCCCAACCTCGCCTTTGATTTACAGAACTTTTGCTTTTGCTCAGAGTGATGGGAAGACGGGAGGATTTGAGTGAAGGGGCTTTGGTCTGCCTAGTGTGCCTGGTGCTGAGGAGAGAAAACCTGACAGTGCAGAAAAGATGAGGTGGGTCACCTGCTAGGGCTCGCGTCCGAGTGAGAGGAACGTCAGGATGGCGTGTTCCAGGGGAGCACCTGACTATCCTTAAAGTACGGCCCAGTGAGAGAGAGGCAAGTCGTGGTGATATTTTGTTTGTGCTCTGACAAATGACGCTTACCTGAAGATTAGAGGGCGGAGCTAGCCACTAGTTAACCATAGAGACCAGGCAGTGGTGGCGCACATCTTCAGTCCCAGCACTAACTAGGGAGTTGGAGACAGGAAGTGATATGGCTGGGCAGAGAGAAATACAAGGTGGGAGGAGACAGGAGCTCGGCCCTTTTCAGTCTGAGGATTTTGTAGAGGTAAGGACTCTAGTGGCTGGCTGCTCTGCTTCTCTGATCTTTCACCCCTAATACCTGATTCTGGGTTTTTATTATTAAGAACAATTAGAATTCGCTCTACAGCTGGGCAGCAGTGGCACATGCCTTTAATCCCAGCACTCGGGAGGCAGAGGCAGGTGGATCTCTGTGAGTTCGAGGCCAGCCTGCTCTACAAGAGCTAGTTCCAGGACAGGCAGCAAAGCTACAGAGAAACCCTGTCTCAAAAATCAGAAAAAAGAAAAAAGTAAAAAATTGGCTCTACAGGAAGTTATTTAGGAGGTTCACTAACAGGGATGGTAGGCCGTCTGGTTGGTTGAAGGAGTGTTGCCATGGAGAGAGGAAGGAACAGGAGCCCAAATGTGCACTTGTAGAAGAGTTGTAAACTCTGGGCCACAACCCCAGAGAGCGGTTGAGGTGTACAGAGCCACAGCCACCACACAGCCCGAGTGAAGGTGCTTGCAAGTGAAGAGGCCGCCCTGAGTAATGGCATCATTCAGATTGATGGCAAGAGGGCACCAGTGAGCCGGGGGCTAGCTGTCTGTCCCCCAGCTCATTTCATGTGGCTGATAACCGAGTTGAGAGCTTGTGGGTGGGTGGTCTAATGTGACTGGTAGTTTTGGGGGAGAAAAGAGAGAGTGGAAATACACATGAATATTATGGGGACTCGTGTTCCATTCTAGGCCCAGTCACATGACCCAGTTTGAGAGGGGGAAATCTGCTTCATAAGGTTGGAGGCAAAAACCGCATCAGGGGGGATGCAGGTTTAGTCACAGCAGGGTGAAGGAAGTGGACAGAGGAAGGCTTCTGCCCGAGAGTCACTGAAGTGGTCCCAGAGGTTCAGATATGGAAATGGAGCACACAGCCCAGTCAGGGTCTGGGCAGCCTGCCGTGTGTTAGCAGGTGCAAGGGATTGGCGGTGGTTGTAAGGAGTGGGTGTGTGGGGGGCAGGGGGTTGTGTACACACACAGCCACACACTTGCAGTTGTTTAGATAGACACAGATCTCTTGTGAAGAGGAAGGTACTAATCTACATTCATTTAGAAACTTTAATAGCTGCTGAAATAGAAATAATTTTGCTCATATTACTATTCTGTCATTTGGAGCATTTCCTTCCAAGCAGATTGGTGTGTGCACTTGAAATGTGAAACTGCTTCTCTTTTTAATTAGTGTATGTAGTGTGTGTGCACGAGTGTCTGGGCCAAAGCATGTGTGAGGACCAGAGACAGCAGTCAGTTCTCTCCTCCTCATACTGTGTGTTTCAGGGATAAAAGTCGGTCACCAGACTTGCACATTCCCCACTGGGCCATCTCACTGGCCCCTGCTTTTAATTATACAAATAATAGATGATTTTGAAGAAATTTTTAGAAAATTTAGGACCACTTGTTTATCTCACACCCCTTAACAGCATTGAGTTTGTTCATATTTTTAACTTTTGCTCAGTTAATGGGCAAAAATATCCCGAGTATTTCTTATAATTTCAAGTAAATCTTTGTGTTTTGAAAGATTTCTTGTTGGTGGACTTTAAAGTGTTCATTCCCTTCCCTGTAGGCTCCAGAGTCCTATAAGAATGTGACAGACGTCGTGAATACCTGCCATGATGCTGGGATCAGCAAGAAGGCTATTAAACTGAGACCAATTGCAGTTATTAAAGGATAGAGCCAAGCCCAGCAGAGCCTTGAAGTGCCCATGGACTGAAATGCTTAAGACATGAGTCTCAAGATCCAGAGTGCACACTGTGCACGCCACAGTGACTGGTGCAGAGGCTGCTGTTCCAGGAGCCAGGGTTGTAAAACAGCCTTCCAGGAGACACGTCTCCATTTGGAGCAGGCAAATGTGCCTCTTCCTTCTTTAGCCCAGATTTTTGGGAAAATCTACTAGGGTGTAGGGAAGGGTCAAAAAGTTGCCTTACTCGGTCATACAAGTCTGTAATCACCAGAGTGGACTTTTCTAGCCCAACAGGTATCATGACAATGTTCTATTAAATATGGTTTGTGAATGTTTCCTCTCTTCTACTGTGTCGGATTGTGTCCATCTGTGGCCCTCCTCTCCACCCAGCAAAAGCTTAGACTCCCTTCTCTCATAGGAGCACCAGGCACCCAAGGTGTTGTAATCAGATGGTAGATAAGTGCATAGTGGGGTGTGCTGAGGAGCAGGAGCCAGAGAAGAGGCAGAGTACCTTCAGCACGCTGTCAGCAGACTTCTGACCGCTTCAAGGAATGCTTTGCACGCTGACAGCAAAGAGCTCCCAGGTGACCCCACGTTTACATCTTTATTTAATTATGTAAAAACATTAAATGGGGCTGGAGAGATGGCTCAGAGGTTAAGAGCACTGGCTGTTCTTCCAGAGGCCCTGATTTCAATTCCTAGCAACCACATGGTGGCTCACAGCCATCTGTAATGAGATCCGTTGCCCTCTTCTGGCATAAGTTGCAGTGGAAATTCCCAAGATACTGGCGATGCCAGAAATGTGCAACATTCACCAATAAAAGCTGCAGGCTCTGAGTGGACCTGGGCTAAGAGAGACCAACTGTGTTGCAGGCAACAGCTGGAAGGCAGTACTTCTGTCTTAGTTTGAGTTACCAATGCTGTGAAGAGACACCACGACCACAGCAACTCATAAGGAAAACATTTAATTGGGGCGGCTCACAGTTGCAGGGGTTCAGTCCATTTATCATGGTAGGGAGCATGGCAGTGTGCAGGCAGACATGATGCTGTTGACGTGACCAGAAGGCAGAAGTAAGTCACTGGGTGGTATCCTGAGGATCGGAAACCTCAAAGTCCATCCTGACGGTGATGCACTTCCTCCAACAAAGCCGCACCTCCTAATAGTGCTAATGAGATTGTGGGGTCGGTCAATTACATTCAAACTACCAAGCTTGTTGGAGCTCAGATGGCGTCTTGATGCTACCCAGATATACCCACGTGGGGCTGAAGAGTTTGGTGTTTGCTGGGTTTCAGTCTTGCTTTGGTCTGGTTTGTCCCTGTTATGGTCCCATTCTTCTCTTTTAGAAAAGGAATACTTAACTCTTTGCCATTGCGTGCTAGAAGTGTATAGTTTTAAACAGTGCCTTGAGACCCAGAAGAGACTAACAACTTTTTAACAGTGGTTAAAAAGCCAAAAAACTATTAGACTGAAAACCCTTGAAATTGAATTTAATGTATTGTACATAAGATGTCCATGAACCTAAGTAGAATGTTATAGTTTGGATATAAAATGTACCCTACAGGGTCATGTTTTTTGGTTCTTTTTTGTTTGTTTTTCGAGACAGGGTTTCCCTGTAGTTTCTAGAGCCTGTCCTGGAACTCACTCTGTAGATCAGGCTGGCCTCGAACTCAGAGATCCACCTGCCTCTGCCTCCCCAGTGCTGGGACTGAAGGAGTGTGCCATCACCACCCAGCCCCGTTTTTGCTTTATTCACAGAAACATGAGCAATCAGGTGCAGCCAAACGCTCATCACCCTGGAGCCACAGGCCTCGGTGCCTAAGCCCTTCCAACTATGAGCTGAGATTAACCCTGTCTCTCTCACATTTCCTGTTAGTATTTTCTTGAAGCAGTGAGCAAAGTAATACAGTCATGTGATCTCTAAGTCTCAGGTTCCTCATCTTGAGAATGGAAGTGATAGATCCATCTTTTCACACAGTTGTGAGAATCAGCAGAGAATAGTATATAGAAGGGCTAGCCTGCTCTACAGTATAACCTCAGGAACTGCTAGCATATAGAATGATCTGCCTTTAGTGGTGTTTTGCAAAGGAGGAGGAGAGAGAGAGAGAGAGAGAGGGAGAGAAAAGAAGAAAGAAGCGAATACTCTTGGGCCCAGAAAGATCAGGTCATCTCACAAGACCCTGCCTATAGCTCATATATAGAATTCTTAGATTTATTTTTCAGCGTCAGGAGTGGCTGGCCCCCTCTAGGCCCTGCTCTGGAGTCAAAAAACCAGTTTGGAGAGTTGTGCTGTCTGGACGGACACCTTTCTGCAGCTCCCGTGGTTTCGTTCTGGCTGCAGTTAATGACAGTGAGTAACCCGACATGAAAGGGGGGCTGACAGGTCTTCAAGCAAAGGACAGGGCTAAATAGCTATGGGATTAAACACCAGCCTCACCACCCAGAGAGTCTACAAGGAAAACACATATGCAACTCAGCGATGATAATCAAAGGGCTCGAAACGGTTTAGTTGTCATGAGCCTGTAAAGGAACTAAAAAGCACCTTCAGGCCCTCCGCTCTACCCCAGCAGGCAGCCTGTCTGTCTACACGGGATGACAGGTGTGTGATGGCCCACAAAGAAGGGTCAAAAGGGGGCTCCCCAGTGGCATCCAGTCATCACTGCAGCGGGGGATTCTGGAGACCACATTTCTAACCAAAATCTCATTTCCGGGATGATGTGAGCTTCCTTTTCATTTTTTAAGACAGCAAAGATAACTTCAGGTCTCTGTCTGATAGAAACTGTTCAGAAAGCTTCTGGCAGGGGTTTTCTGTAGAGCCTGTGTGTGCTTGGTTAGGATGGGTCACGCTAACATTCCTACGTGGTTTCCCTAGCCAGATGGGACCTGGCTTTTCAAATTCAGGGTAGTCACAGGTGGCTTAAACAGCCAACAACTACTTCTCAACTCTAGAAGCCATGAAGTCAAGATCAGGGCTTCTTCTTGGCCCTCTAGCATGCATGTCACAGCAGCTAACAGAGTGAACCCTGAAGAACATCTGGAGATTTCCAGACAACCAATCAGGGAAGACCTCAAACGACATGGAGGCCTCTCTCCTTTCATAGTCCCTGTGTTCCCATAACACAACACTCCTCTCCATAAACATTAGGGCTTGGTTTTGTTCTTTTAGAAGAAGGTGCAATGTTCCATGGCTTAACGGAGTGCTCCACCGCAGGAAAAGGGGGGGAGTAAATCTTTTTGAAAGTCCGCATTCCTGCGGCCAGTGATAAGGCTCAGTGGATAAACTGGCCACGCAATCCTGACTACCCAGTTCAATCCTGGAGTCCACGCAAAGATGGAAGGACAGAACCGACTCCACAAGGCTTCCGTTAATCCCATCGGGTGAGAATAAGATCACTCCGCAATGCTGAGCCAAATCTGAAGCAAGCTTGATTTTTATTAGGATGTACCAGAGGCCACGGACTGCCTCCTAAGTTAGAACAACCCTGAGTATTTCTCCGGGCCATTTTAAGGAGTAAAATCATGAGCAGTTGCAAAGCAGGTTTACAAAAGACAATAGAGCAATATAGTAAGGAAATATAGAAAAACTTCAAAAGAAAATTCAACAGCGTCACTATGTGGTCAAAAGTCTACCAGTCTAATGGAACCGGAGTTATTGGTGGTTGTGAGCTACCATGGGGGTGCTGGGAAACAAACTCAGGTCCTCTACAAGAGTAGCAAGCACTCTTAACCACCGAACCATCTCTCTAGCCCCCCACTTCCTACAATAAAAAAGGTTTTGGTTGTTTTTATACAGGTTTTTGTTTGTTTGTTTGTTTTGTTTTTGTTTTTTTAGATGGGTCAGGCAGTAAAGGATTGCATGAGATGGTGCCTGGAGAGTGCTCACCAAGGTTAGTTCACCTCAGCTCCACCCTTCCTAGCCCAAGTTATCTCCAAAGAAAGGGTAATTCACAGTATGGTATCAGACAGAATGTAGGAGGATGGGTTGTGGACCAGCAGGAGGACACTTGCCTAGCATGTATGAAGCCCTAGGTTCAATTCCCAGCACCACAGAAGGGTGATGGGGGCAGAAACTTTAGAAAGCAGTTTGCCTTCAGATGTCAACAAGCGTCTAGCAATTTCTATAATTTATAACTGTTTGATGAGGCAGAGGGAATGACCATAATGAAATACTCAATACACCTGAAAACCTTCAATGACAAATGGCTTGGACATGTAGCAGGTTCAATTCATATCCATTATCCACATCCCTCTCCATTCAGCTCAAACATTGAAACAAAACATATTTGTTTTTTATATTTCAAGTCAGTGTCACTTTTCCAAACAAGTTAGATGGTTTGAAAATGATACAGGGGAACATGCAAAGAAAAGAGCAGAAGAAACAGTGGGCAGGAATTGGGCGGGAAGATGGCTGTCAACATCACCAAAAAGATCATTAACTTCGAGACTTTATTACCTGCTAAAGTTTCCAAACGAGCTCTTGCCGACAAAGCAGTATGTATCAAGCAAGAATGTCTATTTTAGCATGACCATTCATAGTCGGCAAGCCTATGTTCAGGTCTAGCCGATGCTCCCCAAATGTGTTATGGAGTGGCAGCTCTGCCACCTTCACCCATAGTGCGGTGCTGTTGATTTCCAGTAAATTTCCCAAAGGGAAGGAATGCGCGAGACTGTGCCTCTCACGTGTGTGTGTGTGTGTGTGTGTGTGTGTGTGTGTTTTCTCTGGCTAAGGTTTAATTGTTACAGCCTTTTGTGTTTTTAAAATCACCGCACAGATCTCGGACGGTCCTTCTGTGCTTCAGAAGAAACAAGTTTCCTCCAGCATTTGTAAGTTGCAGGTTAGGAACCAATGAAGGTGGAGGAGGAAAACACCCTCCAAACATTAAAATACCCCCGTCTCCACTCCAGAAGTACTTAATTCTTTTCTTAAGATTTGGGACCAGAGACGAACCCAGTTCCATAAAAACCTGGTGGGCGAGGGTGCTGCTAGACGCGCTCCTCCGGCTCGCTGCAGGGCGAAGCCCCAGAGGATGCTTTGGACTCGCCGTCGCTGTTGCAGTCCGGCCTGTGGCGCTCCAGCAGCTCCTGCAGGTGCTTGATGTAGCCGATGGCGGCGCGCAGCGTCTCCACCTTGCTGAGCCGCTGGCCGGCCAGCTCGCGCGGCAGGTGCTGGCGGAGGCGCGCGTAGCCCTCGTTCACGCAGCGCACGCGCTGCCGCTCGCGCTCGTTGCGCTGGCGCAGAAAGGCGGGCTCGCCGACGCCCCCCAGCGACAAGGACGGGCACGGCCGTCTCCGCGCGCCGTCCTCGGCGTCCTGGCGCGCGGAGGTCCTGCCCGGCTCCCTCCTGGGCTGCGCGCCCAGCGGCGTCCGCAGCGGAGACGGCAGAACCAGCAGTCCCGCCGGTTTGCGTTTCTCCATCCCTCCGGGGAAAAGCGTGCAGATCACCCGAGAGATGACTGTCTCAACAGGAAGACGACACTTGAAGCTTTCGTGGCCGAGACTCTGGTCCATCCAGACTTCCCGGTTTGTCTTTGGAGAAGTGTCTAGGTACAGAAGCTAGGTACCTGAACACACGTGGAGGGGACTTCGCATGATTTCCGAAGCTCGTTGCTTTCTTTGGGTCTTTATAAAACTTCTGAGCAGAAAGGACACGCTTCATCCACGCTTGTGTCCCCTCCGATCTTTATTCAAAAGTTAACAAAGGGTCCCCAGCCTGAGTGGACGATCGCACCCCGAACAGATTAATCTTTCAAAGCAGCCCAATTGCTGTAATTCGCTCCTGGGTCAGCCAGTGTGGCTCTCCGGGAGCCAGAAATTGAGCAGGGCCCTTTCCAGGCACTTGCAGAACGGCTGGCCGGCAGAGAGAAAGTTTATTCCTGCTTTCTCCTTGAAAATCCAAACTTGACTGCCCTTTGTGGCTTCCGGGGTTCAGGTCTGATGGAAAGAGCTTTCAGGGTGTTTGCAAACATACCCCTGCTCTTTCATTTCTGGGGAGGTGGAGAAGAAGCACTCATCAAAGGGAAGACTGCTCTCTTGCGGTTAGAAGATGTGTCAAGTTAAGGAGGACCTCCGGGGAAGCCCGAGGCTTTCTTCTGCGAAATCAAATCTTTCAAAAACCAAATTAGACACTTTTTGAAGGTAAGAACAAAATCTATATATTTTAGCATCAAATATAAGGATCCGTGATATTGTGTTGTAGCGTGTGTTTAACGCGAGGCCCTTTATGTTTTTGTTGCTCTGTAAAAACACATCAAAAGCCCAAACAGTAACATACACTTTTAGCTAGTTATTTCTCAGGGTGCTTACTGTAAACACAGCTTTAGTCCTGCCTCCCAACCTCTTCTAATCCCACTCAGGATATAAGGATACCTTCCCATAGCTCAAAGTATTTTCCCATTGTATTCATCTTTATTTCCTCCCTTGAGGACTGGGAAACATTTGAAACGTAGAGAGCCCCAATTCTGAGGAGAAAGGATATGGCTTTGAAGACTTGTCTTTTTAGCGCTGCCCCCCCCCCCATGAATAATTAATCCATCTGTGCTGGTAAAGAGCTTTGAAGATGAAAGTGTCATTAAAAATCCAACTACACTGGTTAATGTCAAAGATTGTTATCACATGGAAAAATCAGATTTCCTGTTCGGCAAACCAGCACATTAAAGGCACCTTCTACTTGAAAAGTCCAACTTAAAAACATGAGACGCAAAAACCCCCTAAGTTTACAACCAGGCCTCTTCCTCTTCTATGGGAGCTGGGTTGTGGCACTAACATGTTTGTTTTTTGTTTTTTAAAGGAGTCTTTCGCTTCCATGTTTACTCTAAAGTTTAGAGTTATAAACGATCAGCCTGAAGCAACTGGAAAAACACTTGCATCAAGGCAAATAAAATAGAAATAATTATTCCTTTTAGGCATAAGTTAGTCACGTTTAAAAAGGCGTGGTTCCCTGTAGTCTTATACTGGCAAACCACTCAGCATGGCATCATGAGTTCTTGCATCAACATTTTTTTCACGAATTGAGAAAGCCTTCCTCTTAGCAGATATGCCCCCTGCAGGGCATGTAGACTCCAAGACCACAAGCTACTTTGGGCCAGGTCAAAGATCTTGACCTTTCTGCTAAGAGCGACAAGAGATGATTGAAAACAGGGACGCGATTGAGATCTGCTTTTCTTTCTCAGGCTGACAGCAAATAAAAAAAAAAAAAAAACCACCTGCAAGCCAAGCGTGGTGGTGCACACCTTACCCAGTGGTGGTGGGGAGACAGAGGCAGGCAGGCTTGTGTGAGTTTACATAACACGTTCCAAGCCAGCCAGGGCTGTATGGTGAGACCTTGTCTTAAAAAATAAAATAATAGCCGGGCGGTGGTGGCACACGCCTTTAATCCCAGCACTCGGGAGGCAGAGGCAGGCGGATCTCTGTGAGTTTGAGGCCAGCCTGGTCTACAAGAGCTAGTTCCAGGACAGGCTCTAAAAAAGCTGCAGAGAAACCCTGTCACAAAAAACAAAAAAAAAAAAAAAAAAAAAAAAGAAAAGAAAAAAGAAAATAAAAACACATAAAGCTTGACTAAAAACTGGTGATGTTAAGGATTTGAGGGAGGGGTGGGGGCATAAATCCACTGAAGTGTTTGGGGAAGGAATGATTATAGTCAACAGAATATTATCCAGAAATGCTGACCAATTTTGTCCCACAGAAATAAATGTATCTCTATAGGTTTATGTGTGCATACAGATCAATACTGGGCCACAGCATTTGTTGTTACAGTGAGAGAGAGAGAGAGAGAGAGAGAGAGAGAGAGAGAGAAAGAGAGAGAGAGAGAGAGAGAGAGAGAGAATATGAGAACAGGGCGCTGTGCCTGGCGCTGCACACCTGAAATCCCAGCTACTTTGGGAGGCTTGGAAGGATGGTTGTTCAAGGCCTGTATAATGCTTCTCGTTGGTATGGTTTCAGGGCTGATCATGTGGTATTGGATAACCCACCAGTGTGCTTGTCTATTTCTCCTGCTACCAGCATCCTCATTGTTTCTAGTTCTCTGTATAGGACCAGGGCTTCCTGGGCTTTTCCCTGTCCATATTAACATATCTATTGCTGTTTGTCCGTGTTCAGCCCTTGCTTAGACAGTTGTGTTGGTGAGACATGTCTTTAGGAGTATATATGTTTATAATATACATATATGTGTGTAACAACAATTTAAAAAGAGTCCATGAATTTGAAAGAGAGCAAGGAACAGTATCTGGGAAGATTTGAAGGGAGGAAAGAGAAGGGGGGAAATGATACAAAAAATAAAAAATAATTAGAAATTTAAAAATAAAAGAAATCTTGAAAAGAAAGTTCAAGGCCTGCCTGAGCTGCAGAGTGAGTTCAGAGCCAATCTGGGCAACTTGTGAGACTGTGTCTCAAAAGAAAAAGTAAAAGGAGTTCTATGGTTAGCCATAGGTTGTCTCCCAAGGGAGTGGGGATGAGGAGGACACAAGACACAGCCTGAATACTCATTCATAAAGAAAAGAGTAATACTTACAGATCTTTATATTATTAAAAATAATGAGTAAGATATATGTAAATACTTACAGAAATATAAAAAAACGTGTTAAGCAAAACCCAAGGAAGAAAATTGCAGACGAATGTTTGCAATGGGAACAAAACAATTTTACATGATTTGCACATTTACACATGCCTGGATTTGAAACAAGATCTCACTGTATAGCCCAGGCTGGCCTCAAATTCAGGCTCCTCTTGCCACAGCCTTTTGAGTGCTGGAACAACAGGTGTGTGCCACCGTGACCAGCGACATGCATGTCTTTATGTGTTTGTGCAGACATGGAGAACAAAGCGGAAAGATGTATTCCATCACTGGTTGCTTAGAAAGTATGTCACTGGGTGTAGAAGAGTGATCATTGCCCTTCAGCTATCTGTTTACTTATTACAAACTGCACACGCTTTATATCTTCAATCTAATGAGTTTTAAAATAACAAAAGAAAGTGTCCAGAACACCCAGATGACACACTGACTCAAGCCAGACCTACAGATTTATTATGAGCCTTCCAGGTTATTGGACCATATTTCCTTATCAATTCTTTCTCTGAGGACTGTGGTATGGCTGTTCCCTGCGGGCTTGGCACGAGTGGCACCGCCATGAAGCACGGAGACCCCCGTGACCCTAGGAGACCTCGGCCACTGTCCCGGCAGTGAAACACGAAGAGCTTACATCACTTGGCACGGGCTGGTAGTGGGGCAAGCATCCCTTCCTGGAGAGGGAGAGAGTCACGGAACACTCCTTTTAGATCCCATTACTGCTGTGGAAACGTAGGCAGGCATGATAGCACACACCTGCAATCTCAGCACTTGGGCGGAAGATACAGGAGGATGAGGATTTCAAAGCCAGCCTTGGCTCTATAGCAAGAGTAAGGCTAGCCTGGGCTACAACATGGGATCCTGCCTCAAAGAAAAGAGGTAAAAAGCTGCCTGGGAGTCAGACTTTTCTATGGTACAGTTGCTCACAAGTTGCCCATGTTCCCATAAGTAACACCAATTAACTTACTTATTTTCTAGGTCGGGTTTCTTTGGTCTGTCCACTCCTTCCCCATTTGAAGAGAATAGATGTTTCTTTTATGTCACCTTAGAAAGCAGGGAGAAATATAAACCTGTAACAAGAGCCATCAGGTGCTAACTTTACCATCTGTTTGACCTGAAGTTTCTCTCCAACCTAAGAAGTCTCACCTAAGGCCGGCTAGACAGATTTGCTACAGCACCCAGAACACCTGGAACTGATTTGTGTCATCGGAATTGGATCTGTTTATCAAAGGGAGGGGGGAGCTCCCTAAAGTCCAACTCATTAGATTTTAAGGTATTCCTGGGGATGAGGGAAATTCTCACCCTCACGGTTCTCTTATCTACTCAAAACAAGAGAGGGGAAGAGGATTTGGGTGGCTCTTCCTGCAAAATAGTTCTATCTCATTACAGATTTTGGTTTCCTGGGACTGTGGCTTTTGGGGTATACATGTGCTTCCGGCCCTGGGCCTGGGATTTGCATCATGCATCACAAGGGGTAAGAAGGATTGATCCATGTATTATGATCTCTTGCCAGAATTATACTTGGATAATGAACTCAATCTCAAATTGATCATCTAACATGGGTCTATTCAATTAGCCCTTCTCTTATTTAATAACTTAAATATTAAGTGTCTGTATCACTAGGTGCTGCATCTACCAAGCACAACTGAACCTACGGTCTGGTAAGAGTACCGATAGCCGCATTTGTCATCATTAGATTCACTTAGAAGAAGCTGAAGCTGAGGCAGGAGGATCGTGAATTCCAGTCTACCCTGGAGTATAAACAAAGACTGTGTTTTTAAATACCAAATCATTTGTGAAGATGTAAGTCAGGAGTGATGGCCCGGAGCAGGGCATGGGGCCATCTCAGATTGTAGTAACAGGCTTGTCTTCTCTACCAATTAAAAAATTAAAAAGCAGGGAAGAAGGGTTATCTGAAACCTCAGGAAGTACCCACAAAGCCATCACATGATACTTGGAAATCAGGGTCCCCTCTCAGGGTTCTGATTTTGTTAATAGAAGAATTTAAGAATAGACTCAACCAGAAGCTTGAGGACAATTTTTTTCACAGTTTAAGAGGAAAACACCAAAGCATTCAAGCTGCAAATCTTCAGCTGCCTGGGGGAGAGAGAGAGAGAGAGAGAGAGAGAGGAGAAAAGGAACAGAAGTCATGATATGGTGGCAGAGAGGTCAGCCACATGGTGGCAGGGAGTCTATACCGTTAGGACAGGATATTTAGAAAGCAAGGAAGCCCAAAGCGTTAGTCAGGAAGTGTGAAGCATACTTAAAGATCTAGCCATCATCCGAAAGAAAGAGACAGAAGGGAGGAAAGATGAATGGCAAACATACCTGAACTCACAGCTCTGGTGGTAGGGGATGCCCTAAGGGACAGGAATTCTGGAGATAAAAGGCACATTATCTAAGGTGAACCAGCCTTTCTAGGGCTGGTCCTCTAGTCAGGTTCCTTCCCTGACTCATTAGATTAACTCTTAAGAGAGAAGACAAGGACCTGTCTCCACCTAGAAGTAGATTCTCTTCTTTACAGCACAGTTTGGTGTTCCATCTGGAATCACTGTAGCAACCCAGGGTGTTTTTCAAGACCCCTACACCCCCCAGTCCCACCCCCCTGCAGTCAAGTAACAGGTGCACAGAAGCCAGTTCCACATTATACAGCTGCTGCAGCTGCTGCAGGCACATCCATGTCTCCTAACCTTAGGAGCCAGGTGTGTGTATGTGTGTGTGTGTTTGCGCGCATGTGTGCACGTGCATGCGCGCGTGTGTGTGTGTGTGTGCAAGCACACATCCGTGGGTTGACCTCAGAGTGTCATGATTGCTAGGCGAGCACCCAACCATTGAGCTGAATCACAAGCCCAGAAACTAAAAAAAAAAGAGGGAGTATGTTTATTTATGCATATGTATGTCTGTCTGTGTGAGAATTTATGCCTGGGAGTGCAGGTGTCCTCTGAGACAGAAGTGCATGTTGGATCCTCTGGAGTAGGAGAAGGAGTTCCAAGAGGTTGTGAGTTGCCCAGTGTGTGTGCTTAGAGCTGAACCTGGGTCCTCTGCAAGAGTGGCAATTTCTTTGTTAAATAACCGAGCCATCTCTCCAATCCCCAGAAATGACAAGTTTTAATGCAATAAGATATATTAGTCGTTTTCTGCCAATTTTGTTTTTATTCTGTTATTTAGGGAAAGCCCCTACCACAAGTTTTATAAGGCCCCTGTATGTCTATATGGCACCTTGGCGTGAGGCAGAAAAGAGCATGCCTGGCGTGAACTCATAAATGGCCGATTCTAGGATTCATCAAAAAGAAGTCTTTGGGTGCTAAGTATGGTGGCACATATGTTATCCCAACTTTTGGCTTGGTGAGGCAGATAAAGATCAAGTTCAGGGCCGTCTAGGCTACTCGGTGAGACTGTCTCAGAAATCAAGAGCCAGCAATACAGCTCAGTGGTGGGGTACCCTCACACTTCCCTCACGTGCACAAAGCCGTGGTTGGACCCTCGGTGTGAAGAAGGAGAAGAGGAGGCGGAGGACAGAGCTCAGTTCTTCCCGAAAGAGCAAAGCGTGCACTTTGCTTTTCTTGTCACCATGACCAAACACATACCTGCAACAAAAAGTTTGCAGGAGGTTGTGAGCCACTGGACGCGGGTGCTGGGAACCTAATTGTCCTGTGCAAGAGCAGTCTATGTGCATGACCACTAAGCGGTCTCTCTAACCCCTGTTTGTAGTGGCATTTCATATGTATCTTAACAAATAAAGCATGCCTGAAGTTCAGAGAGGGAATAAAACAGGCACACTGATCAGCCTTACAGACCAGGCAGCAACAACACACACTTTTAATCCCAGTAGCCACACTAACTTGTCATAGAAACCAGGCAGTAGCGGCGCATGCCTTTAATCCCCAAACTAGAGGAGATTATAAAACGGGAGAGACAGCTCTCCGTCTCTGTCTCATTCTGAGATTCCTGGAGGCAGGATCGCCATTTCAGACTGAGGTAGAGGTAAGGGCTAGTGGCTGGGGCTGGAGAGATGGCTCAGTGGTTAAGAATACTGGCTGCTCTTCCAGAGGTCCTGAGTGCAATTCCCAGCAACCACATGGTGGCTCACTACCATCTATAGTAGGATCTGATGTCCTCTTCTGGCATAAAGTCAATAGAGCAGTCATATACATAAAATAAATAAGTAAATCTTTAAAAAAAAAAGAGACAGTGGCTGCCTGTTTTACATTTCTGACCTTCAGGTTGAACCCCAGTTTCTCTCGCAGAGTTTTTATCAACCGTGCATCACCTGTTAGTTTGCTTGTGTGTGTGTGTGTGTGTATGCATCAGCACACATGCATGTATATGCATCTGTCATGTTATGCATGTGAAGACCTGAGAACAACTTATGAGTTGGTTCTCCCCATCCATCATGAGAGGTCTGGAAAATGAAAATATGTTAATCAGACTTGGAAGCAAATGTCATTACCTGCTGAGCCATTATGGTGGTTCATATATATATCATTGTGTGGGTGTATGATATATGTGGGCACATGTACCATGATACACATGGTGGTTAGAGGACACCTTGTAGAGCTGACTCTTTTTCATCTTTGAGTGAGTTCCAGGAATTGAACTCAGTTCATTATGTCTAAAAAGGAAGTATCTTTACATGCTGGCCACAACTTGCTAGAATCTTCTGTGGCCCAGGCTTGCCTAGAACTTAGTGTATAAGCCAGAATGACCTTGAACTTCTGATCCTCCTGCCTCAGTAATCCTATGTATCGATATTACTAATGTGCACTACCATGCCCAACTTTTGAATTTTTAAGGTATTCTTGCTTATGACAAAACTCATCATTTTTTTCCCAAGACAGGGCTTCTTTGTGTAGCCTTGGCTATCCTGGAACTAGCTCTGTAGATGAGGTTGGCCTTGAACTCACAGAGATCTGCTTACCTCTGCCTCTCCAGTGCTAGGATAAAAGGCCATCACTACCCAGCTATATCTTCTGCTCTCCTTCCTTCCTTCCTTCCTTCCTTCCTTCCTTCCTTCCTTCCTCCCTCCCTCCCTCTCCCCTCTTTCTTCCTTCCTCCCTCCTTTCTTTCTTCCTTTTGTTCTTCCTTCCTTCTTCACTCCCTCCCTCCCTCCCTCTCTCTCTTTCTCTCTCTTTCTTTCTTTCTATTCATCTATTTTTGTTTTTTTTTGAGACAGAATCTCTCTCTCTCTCTCTCTCTATATATATATATATATATATATATATTTCTATATATATATTTCTATCTGCCCTGGAACTCACTATGTAGACCTGGCTGGCCTTGAACTCTTAGATCTGCTTGCCTTTGCCTCTCCAGTGTCGAGATTAAAGGCATGAACCGTCACTTGGCAAAACTCATCCATCTTAACATTATGATTTGATTAATTTTAATAAACAGATACAGGCATGAAAACAGCATTCTAAATGGCTCCTCTTTGTAGGCAATGCCATCCCTTCACCCATCACTACTCTGACAGCCGCTAGAGCTGTTAGTTTGGCCTTTTCTAGAATTTTATATAAACTTTTAGACTTTCATGCCTGACAGTTTTCACTTTGTGTAGAAAGCTTCTTGAGGTCCACCCATATGCTAATAGTTTGTTCCTTTTTTATCGCTGCCTAGAGGGCTCTACTACAGTAATTTAGTGTAACTCTCACTGGTTGATGCACATTGAGATGGTTATGATATCATTATTATTAACAAAGTTGAAAAAACATTTGTGCACATGCCTTTGTTCGTGTGTGTGTGTGTGTGTGTGTGTGTGTGTGTGTGTGTATTCTGTTGGGTAATAACTTAGTATGATTAGTGAATTGCGTGTGTTAAGAAATTGCCATATACAGACTGGCTCAGAGGGTAAGGCCCTTTGATCCCTGGAAGCCAGATGTGGGAAAGAGAGAGCCGATTCCTGCAAATGGTTCTCTAACCTCCACATGGACATTTGCTCCAGTGACAAACAGCACACACATCCACCCACCCACCCGCATGAATAAACGTGATGTACAAAGTTGGCTACCAAGCTGTTAGTGCCGTCTCAATGCAGCATTCTTAGCACTGCACCTGCAATGGGGACGGGAAGGCAAAGAGAGAAGGAAACCTGCACAAATCCTAGCATCATCATTTACGACATGGAAGCACGCAACCTTCACGGTCTGACTTAATTTCAAAACGTGCTGCGTGGATCCTTGCGTCGATGCCACTTAGGCCCGAAAAACAGTTTGGAGAACCTTGGAGTTCTAGCAATGAATGAACTCTCTCAAGTACATCAGTTTTGGTCTCCTAGCAACGGCGGGTCGACTAGTCGGCGCTCGATTGGATTGAGGTCCACCTGAGCCGCCACGCTCTGGGCGGAGCGTCTCGAAGCCAGCCTACTTCCGGGGTGGGCGGGGCGGACTCTCCGCGAGGCGCACGCGCAGCGAGTCGGCGGGGCGACTCTGCAGAACGGAAGGTCGCGGCGCAGGTAAGCCGGAAACGCGCCCCGAGTGGCTGAGAAACCGGAAAGCACCCCGGGAGGGGGTGTGGCCCTGAGGAGGCGGGACTGACTGGGCAGGGCGGGGCGGGCGGGAAACGTTTGGGGAGCCGCAAGCGGGGCGCGGGGTCCCGGGCGAGCAAAGGATCCCGGGCCGAGCTCCGGCCGGATGAAGAGTCGGGCGGGTGGGCCGGTGCTCGCCAGCGCGGGCCTCAGGTGGGCGAGGCGGCCGGGCGGGCTGGGCGGCCGGCCGGGGAAAGGCCGTGGCTCATCACTTTTCTCCCCTTCCAGGTCGGCCAGCCGGGCTGCCAGCGCTTCCGGAAAGATAGCCCCGGGCGCGGCCCAGCATGCTCGGCCCTCGGCACGGAGCGCGGCCGCCGGTCCTCGGAGACGTCGGGAGGTCCGGGGAGGCGTGGCCACCAGCGGGATGTGCTAGCACGTGACCCCGGCCCCGGCGCTCTCGTGTCGGACGCCGGTTCCCTGCACTGCCCGCGCAGGTGAGGCGGGCCGGGGAAGCCGGGGAGATAGCGCCGGAGGGGGAGTCTTTGTGTGTGTGTGTGTGTGTGTGTGTGTGTGCCTTAGCAATGCACGTGTGACAGGTTCGTGGGTTGGAGCACCCGAACCTACTATCCTTCCCCCCACAAAAAAGTCCAGAGTACTAGTTGGTTCCAGGTGTGAGTGATTGTTCAGAGTAACCACACGTTGTTAGCTGCTTGACACCTTTTTCCTGTCTTTGAGTTATTGTAGCGTTTGATGTTTTGAGTCGTCTGTTTTTGTAATATCGCCCACCTTTGGGTTTTCGGGGATGCAGCCAGGGATGAAGTGCGGAGATTTAAGTTATTAATTGTGCAAACTAGGTGAATTAGAAGGTACTGTGCCAAGACAGTATAGAAACAAACCAAAGATGGAGTTGTATTTAGCTGTTTTTTTTTTTTTTCCAGAATCCTTTAAAAAGTCTGTTTAGAATGTGGAAGATAAAATGCATTGAATGAAATTATTGGAGCTGGTTGATGTGTTTTGCAAAGTGGCCATACTTTTCCAGAAAGCAGTGTGAGGGCTGAACCTAACAAGTGATTGTGTAGGTTTCTTAAAAACATAAAAACAATGATTTGCTGACGGTGTGAGGAAGACGGAATTCAGTATCTCTAGGCCTTGATTTGATGTGGGACAGGTGGGTAGCGTGGAATTGCCAGTTTGATTGGGAAAGCCTGTTGAGGATCACAATGTTCCTTCTTGTTTCGTTTGGTTTATGGCTGTTGAAGTCATTACATTTTAAAGACTCACAACAAAGCAGAAATGTCCTGAGCCTGATTTGAACTGTTTTGAGAAGGCCTAGGGTTTCACACCGATGTTTATTCTGACATTATATACTTTAATGTTCAAAGCTTTCATTCAGAATAGGAAGTGAAGACACTTCACTCTGCTCTAAAATATTGCTGTAATCGGTATGCTGTAGGCTTTAATGGTGCCAGCGGTGATTTTGTCTTAGTTATGGTTGCAGCTGGGAGAAATTAGAGATGGCTCTTGTAAACCAGCTGAAGCCTAGAAACTTCTCAAGTTAAAGTAGCATGGCACCTTTAGGCTACAAGGAGTTTCCACTCTTGTGGGAGGATCTGTGGTCCTTCAGATAGTGTGCCTCATTTACTAGTGCTTCTCACGGTCTTTCTGGTCAGGGTGATGAGTGGGCTTTGCTTTCAGGTCTTTCATACTTAGTTGATATCCGAAAGCTAGTTTTATGATAACCCTATGGATATAATATAATTCAAGAAACAAGTTTATGTAGGACTTTATACCTCATATTTAGTCTGGTCCTAATACAAACAGGACTCTGTAAATGGCAAAAACTGTTTGTTTGTAATTTGTTACTAGGCTAAGAAAGAGGTTGGGCCTCTTAAATTAGTTCTGAGATCCAAACTCAGCTATACCTCTGACTAGTTATGTAAGTTTAGGTTATTTTTTAAACTCAAAATCTAGGCTTTCTTATCGTTAAAATGGAGTTAAGGTGCCAGTCCAGGACTGGAGAAATGGCTCAGTGAATAAAAGCACTGACTGTAAGGGGCCTACAATTCCAGTTGGGTCCCTGGAACCCACATAAAAAGCTGTGTGCAGTGGTGTGCATCTGTAATGGGAGGCCAGCACAGAGAATCACCTTGGAGCTGGCACATCACTGTAAAGACCCTGTCTCAACAACATGGAAGTTGAGAACTATCTCCAGACTTCCATATACATCCTCAGCCCTCTTCATCACACACATACATGTATGTTAATTAGAAAAAGAAGATTACAAACTAGCTAACACTGGTTGCTATGACAATACATGACAAGACGCGATTTAAGGAAGATGGTATATTTTGTTCAAGGGGACACAGTCCATCATGGTGGGAGGCTAGTCACATTGCAGCCTGTAATCTGGAAGCAAAGAGAAATGCTGGTGGTGGGTTTGTGTTCTCATTTTTATTTAGTACAGGATTCTACCCCATTGAATGTGGGTATCTTCTCTCCCCCCCCCCCCCCCCCCCCCGTGTGCATCTTATCTTGTCTCTTCTTTTTGTTTGGTTTTGGGTTTGTTTTTTGTTTGTTTGTTTTTGGTTTTTCGAGACAGGGTTTCTCTGGGTAGCTTCTTTGGAGCCTATCCTGGAACTCGCTCTGTAGACCAGGCTGGCTGGCCTCTAACTCAGCCTCCTGAGTGCTGTGATTAAAGGCGTGTGCCACCACTGCCCAATCTGCATCTTACCTTTTCAATTAAACCCCTCTGGAAACACCCTCATACAGTCAGAGCTGTGTGCCCATGTGGTTCTAAGTCCACTATAGTTGATAGTGAAGGTTTAGCATCATAGAGCCTTAAAGTATGCAGTGTAGGAGAGGCAGGAGTAAATTACTTAGCCCATTGTTTCTTATGTACAGAGTAGGGTGGGAGGTTGTTAGAGATCTCATTTGAATAGTGTTCTGTCCATCATCTGTAAATGATAATATGGTCTCTTAAGTCCTGATTAGAAACCAGTATGTATGGGCTGGAGAGATGGCTCAGAGGTTAAGAGCACTGACTACTCTTCCAGAGGTCCTGAGTTCAATTTCCAGCAACCACATGGTGGCTCACAACCATCTGCAATGAGATCTGGTGCCCTCTTCTGGTGTACAAGAATACACCCAGGCAAAACACTGTATACATAATAAATAAGTAAATTTAAAAAATAAATGATTTGATAACAGTCAATAGTGAGAAAAGAAAAAAAGAAATCAATATGTGTATATTTGAAAATACTTATTTTTAATTATATGTGTGTGTATGCATGCGTGTGCGTCTATGCTGTGTATGCAGGTGCCCTGGGAGGCCTTAGGAGGGTGTGGAACCCCCATGGAGCTGGAGTACAAAGTTTGAGAAGATGTGAATGCTGGGAACTGAACATGGTTCCTGCAGACTGAATTCAGGTCCTCTGGAAGAGCATCAGGGCTCTTAACCTGTGAGCCGTCTCTCCAGCCCTGTATGTTTTTCTTTTGAGACAAGCTATTGCTGTATAGTGTAGCCTAGCATTGAGTTTATGTTCACTACAGGGTAAGCTTGGAACTGTGGCAACCCTTCTGCCTCAGCCTCCCTAGTTCTGTGCATCCCAGCTAATTAAAACTAATGCCCTTACACAACAACTGCAGTTGATGGCCTTCTCGCTTGTTAGTACTCTCTTAAGACATGCTCCGTGGCATTGCCAGAAAGGCTGTGCAGAGAAGGTGATTTCTTGGTTCTTCAGCCTTCTGAAAATGATCTGTGTATTAATAGAGTCTGATGTGTTAGAACATCTTTGGCCGTCCTTTACAGGATGATGATGCCCTTTTATTGAGCTGCTTTGTGATTTGAGGCAAATATTTTATCTATGAGCCTTAATTCCTCATTTGCCTTACTTTGCAGAATTAGTTTTGAAGATTCAAAGTTGTTTTAGTAGAGTTTTAGCAAAGCTTGCTTGATGGCCCTCAGTGTGAGGGTATTAAGGCTGCTGGATACTGTTGACTGTCAGTGTGTGTGGGTATTAAGGCTATTGGTCAATAAGGTATGGATACTGTTGACTGTCAGTGTGTGAGATCCTTAGGTGAGCATTGTGCTTCTTTATGCCATTGACAATCTGAATCAGACCTAGGATTACCTTTACCTCACTATAAAGAGGGTTAGTAAAACTTCAAGTACTTTAAAATAGAATGCCTAAAAGCAACTGGTTTGAGCAGGTAAGCCAAATGAAAATAGTACCTACCACGAGAAGAAAAGCTTGGGTGGCTTAACAAACAAAATAAGCCACTATAGCCAGAGCTGTAGATTGTTGGCTTGTGTAGGTTTTGGAGCAAGGTAGGTTGAATTCAAGTCCTGTGAGTGGTATGTGACATTGACCTGCATAGTTAACTCGGAATCACAGTCCTTCTTGTGGTTTCCGAGTCATGTGCACACAGAGCAGTTGGTCAGGTTTCATTCCCCATCCCTAGAGTCTCGGCTCTTTTAACATGAGCTTACTGTTGTGGTGTATGCTTTTTCCTAGGATGAATGACATGAATTTGAGCCCAGTGGGGATGGAGCAGCTGTCTTCATCCTCTGTGAGCAATGCCCTGCCAGTCTCAGGAAGTCACCTGGGTTTGGCTGCCTCTCCCTCTCACAGCGCCATCCCTGCCCCAGGTGAGTGGGAGCCACTGCACTCAGACATCGTGTAGTCGCGCCATCCTACTGGGAGTAGCGATTTTCTGATGGTCCTTTTGGGCTACTCTCTTTCATTCAGAGCTGAAATTGACTTGGCTTTTTATCCGGGGCTTCGCATACTCATCTGATTGACACTGACATTGTGTCCCTAATTAATAGATGAGGATTAGGTTAAATTTTCTCTGAAGTTCCCAAAACATTTAATTGGCTTGTTTTAGGTTGGAGCATCTGTGGGAACGTGCAAGGCCTGGCTTTGTGGAAAAGTGGTGAGAGATGGAGCTGTGTGGGCCTCCCTGTGAGCATGGGCAGAAACAGGAGAGGAAGCTCATTTTTCCTCTCCTAGGCCTAAACACATAATTCCCTTTATTGTTGTTGGGAGATTTTGTTCTATTTGAGAAGTGGTCTTGAACCCAGTCCTTTTTTTTGTTTGCTTGTTTTTAAGATTTATTTATTCATTACGTATACAGTGTTCTGTCTGCACGCATGCCTGCAGGCCAGAAGAGGGCACCAGGTCTCATTACAGATAGTTAGCCACCATGTGGTTGCTGGGATTTGAACTCAGGACCCTTGGAAGATCAGCCAGTGCTCCTAACCTCTGAGCCATCCCTCCAGCCCCTTGGACACCAGTCTTAATATAACCAGGGTGACCCTTGCACTCTTAATCCTCTGGCTCCACCTCTCGAGTGCTGGGATTACAGGCCTGTGCCACCACACCTGGCTCTGAAACCCTTTGTCTACTTTCTTTCCTTCTCCTATTGAAATGAGAAATGAGTAAACTATTGATTGTTAAGGATATGTAGCCTCATAATGTTGTATTGGACTTATGCTTAGTATTTTAAGTAATGTGTAAAAGATGTTTAAGCAGTTATTTGTAGAGAATTTTATCCTGAATTAATAAAATGCAGCAGCCAAGTCAGATTAACTAAAATTAGCATTTCCTTCCTTAAAGTGTCAACACAAGTGATTTTTAAAAAATTAAAGTTTATTTGTGTGATGTGTGTGTGATTTGTTGGATTCTTGTTGAAAACATGGTGCTTCTTTACACACTGATAATATGAAGCAGACCCAGGATCACTTTTGTATATACCACATGTGTGCATGGTGCCCACAGAGACCAGCATAGGGGAGTCAGATCCCTTGGAATTGAAGTTTCAGATGGTTGTGAGCTACTATGTAGGTGCTAACACTCTGAACCTGGGCACTTTATAAGTGTAGCAAATGCTTAGCTGCTGGGCCATCTCTCCAACCCCACAGAGTAAGGTTATAAAAGCACAAGGGTGTATGCTATAACCTCAGCATTTAGGCGTATGGGCAGGAAGGAGGAGTTGAAGGCCAGCCTTGGCTTTGAAACTTTAAAAGAACGATTAACCTGTCTGTTTATCTCTTAGGCATTTCTTTAGAAGATAGTCTTATTAAGAAAAGGCTTATATTAAAAAATACTCCCTTTGACCAAAATATGCAAATCAGCACTAAGTTGGTGGGTTTTCATTTAACACTTAGGCACAGGAAAGGTCATTTAAGCATTTCGTACATGGGTATAACCCAGGGTGGGTAAAGTTCAAACTGTTTTGATTATAAAGTATAACATGTAGAAAAAGGGCTGAAAAGAAACACATATAGATCCATATCTAACTTTAATGTGGGTGGATTCCAAGTATAGACATACCTGGATTTTGTTTGTTACATTTTTAGACAGGGTCTCGCTATGTTGCCCAAGCTTGGCCTAAACTCAAAATCTTTCTGCCTCTGCCTTCTTGGTACTGGGATTACAGTAATGCACCACCATGCTAAGCATTTGAATGTTTTAAAAGTGAAACGTATAGTGATTAAAAAGGGAAAATAAAGCTTTAAAAAAGCTACCACTTGTCCGGTAGTGGTGGCACACACATTTAATCCCAGCACTTGGGAGGCAGAGGCAGGCGGATCTCTGTGAGGTCGAGGCCAGCCTGGTCTACAAGAGCTAGTTCCAGGACAGGCTCTAAAGCTACAGAGAAACCCTGTCTCGAAAAACCAAAAAAAAATTAACTGCAAGAGACCACACCTGTGAACAGTTGTTTTTAAATGTTTATTTACCTTAAGGAGTCATTTTTTATTGTTTGTGGTGATGTGTGAGAATATGCACATGAGGTTCTGGCCTGGAGCTAGAGTTACGGTGATGTGGCTGCTGGGAACTGAACTCTGGGCCTGCTGGAGCAGTACATGCTCTTAATCTCTAAGCCATCTTTCCAGCCCCTGGTTGTTGTTTTTGTTTTTAAAGTAATTTATTCTCTAAGTTGTTATTCAAACTAGATTGTTAATTGTTTTGGTGTTTAGGAGAAACAACTGGAGGATCAGTTTAACACTTTAAAAATGATGTGCACGCGTACACACTAATTTGAGGGCCAGGTTTGGCCATCACACTTGTAATCCCAGCATTCCACTGGGTCACAGGTCAGCCTGGGCTACATAGATCCTTTCTGAGAAGTAATCTGGGGCTGGGACTATTTGGTTATGGTATAGATGTTATCCAAAGTGTCTTGGGTTACAAAGGGCTACCAGGGAGATTCTTTTGTTTCTCTAAATTCTAAGTTTTGCCAGTGGTTTTTAGGTACTAATCTTTTAATTTCTTTAAGAAAATAAAATTCTTTTCAAGGTCTCCCAGTGGCAATTCCAAACCTGGGTCCCTCCCTGAGCTCTCTGCCTTCTGCCTTGTCACTGATGCTACCCATGGGCATTGGAGATCGAGGGGTGATGTGTGGGTTACCCGAAAGAAACTACACCCTACCTCCACCGCCTTACCCTCACCTAGAGAGCAGTTACTTCAGAACCCTTCTACCTGGTAAGTTTTATAGATATATTGTTGGGGGAAGATAGGGGGATGGAACCATTCTGACCTCATCTTTTGGAGTATAGGATTAAATATCTTTCTCTGTTGTTATTGGATAGCAGTCTCTGGATTTGTTGATAATTGTATGCTTTGCTTAGAACATGCATATGGTTCAATATGAAAGAAGCAGTTTGATAAAGAATTCTTTTTCTTTTTCATAGTGTTATTAGTGTAGTTTTAATTTTTTAAAATTGTATTGGTTTTTTGAAGTGGTTTTGGTTTTTTTGGGGGGGGGGGGTTCAAGATAGGGTTTCTCTAGCTTTTGAGCCTGTCCTGGAACTAGCTCTTGTAGACCAGGCTGGCCTCGAACTCACAGAGATCTGTCTACCTTTAAAGGCGTACACCACCACCACCTGGCAGGCATGGGGATTTTTGTTGTTGGTTTGAAACAGGGTCTTGCTTGTAGTCCTGGAATCTGCTGTGTAGGCAGGGCTGGCCTCAAACTCCGTGTCGGGATTATAGATGAGCTCCACCACGCCTGGTTTATGTTAGGTTTTTTCTTTGCATGTGCGTGAGTGTGCAGGTGTGCGGGTGCGTGTGGAGGCTGGAGGTTTTTTTTTTTTTTTTTTTTTTTTTTTTTTTTTTTAAGAATATTTATTTATTATGTATACAATACTCTTCTGCAGGCCAGAAGAGGGCACCAGACCCCATTACAGATGGTTGTGAGCCACCATGTGGTTGCTGGGAATTGAACTCAGGACCTTCGGAAGAGCAGGCAATGCTCTTAACCTCTGAGCCATCTCTCCAGCCCCCGAGGCTGGAGGTTTTTTCTTTGCATGTGCATGAGTGTGCAGGTGTGTGGGTGCGTGTGGAGGCTGGAGGTTTTTTCTTTGCATGTGCGTGAGTGTGGAGGTGTGTGGGTGCGTGTGGAGGATGGAGGTTTTTTCTTTGCATGTGTGTGAGTGTGCAGGTGTGCGGGTGCGTGTGGAGGCTGGAGGTTTTTTCTTTGCATGTGTGTGAGTGTGCAGGTGTGCGGGTGCGTGTGGAGGCTGGAGGTTTTTTCTTTGCATGTGTGTGAGTGTGCAGGTGTGTGGGTGCGTGTGCAGGCTGAAGGTCTTAGTTGTTTTCCACCTTAGAGTGAAGCTGGGTCTCAGTAGACCCAGAACATGCTGAGTCGATAGTTTGTGTTTCAGTGATCTGTGGGATTATAGGTGGGTCACCACACCCTCCTGGAATTTTACGTGGGCATTGGGGATACAAACTCAGGTCTTTAGAGTTACATAGCAGTGATTTGTCTGCTGAGTAATCTTTCAGTTCCCTATGGTATAATTTTGTTTTGTTTTATTTATGTATTTATTTTTGGTTTTTTGAGACAGGGATTCTCTGTGTAGTCCTGGCTGTCCTGGAACTCACTCTGTAGATTAGGCTGGTCTTGATCACCTGACTCTGCTGCCTGAGTACTGGGATTAAAGGTGTGCACCACCCCCAACCCCCCAATTTCGGCTAACCAGTTTTTTATATAAAGTGAATATTGATTCTTTATTTTTAATTCTAGTTTACCAGCTATCTGTACTGATTAAAGTTTATTGACTTTTTATTCTGTTATAAAAATATTATATATACTCTTTCAGACAGTTTAGCAAATGGAGAAAGGGAAGCCACATTTTCTTTCTGTTGGACTTGTGGTTTTTTGGGAGTACTGATGGTTATGGTTTTCATGATTTAAGACCATGATTCTCTACAGTTGTGTGTCTCTTTTACTTTGTGTTTGTCCTGCTACTGCAATGGTTTTCATAACCTCTCTCCATCCTCCTCTGAAATAGGCTTTCACTGTGTAGCCCTGGCTGGCCTAAGAACTCACTGTGTAGACCAGCCCTGCCTCTGTGCCAAGTGCTGGAATTAAAGGGGTGTGTCTTTGAGCCCAGCACCCATGATGGTCTTTTTAGATAGCATACTGGTAATTCCAGTGTTTGTGAGGCTGAAGCAAGGATATCAGGAATGTAGACTAGACTGTATCAGTCTCAGAACAGACTACTGAATGGGTATTTAATGGCTTATTACATCAGTCTTTATTGTTGGGCAGGCTTGGTTTTTCCAGGTTTTATTGTCATTATAGCTGATGTTCCTAGCTGTTCTGGTGTCTTTATGTACATTTACAAAATACACTTAGGCATTTAGGGAAGGTTCTTGTAAATGGAACATTTTATTCAAGACAGTGTGGTCATTTTTGGGTTCATAAATGTGCTGTGTTTTAATGTAGACTCTCCCACCAGAAGTACCTCAGATGACACCCGTAGCCTTAGAAGCATCGCTGTGGAATTGAGAAGTTGTTTAATAGTAACCTGGATCTGATCTTAACAGGCCCACTGCAGAAAAAGTTTCTGTAAAGTAGTTTTGTTTTGAATCATTTAATTTGCTTTGATAATTTTATATAAAAGTTCTTAAATCATTTTATTGCTTATTTACATATTTTTATTTTATTTATTTATTTATCTATTTATTTTGTTTTTTGAGACAAGTTTCTCTGTAACAGCCCTGGCTGTCCTGGAACTCGCTCCGTAGTCCAGGCTGGCCTTGAACTCACAGAGATCCTCCTGCCTCTGCCTTCTGAGCACTGGGATTAAAGGTGTGCACTACCACCGCCTGGCTGGCTATCTACCTATCTATCTTTTCTTTTCTTTCTTATTTATTTATTTACTTTTTGTGGGGCAGCTTTTAGCATTTTAGGACTGAAGAATTGCAACCATATAGAGATTAGAGATCCCATTTAGGGTGTGTCTAGTTGGCTTTGTCAGATGAGCTTCGTGTGTTTAGGATTTGAGTTTCATAGAGAAACTCAGAATAGTGTATGTACTACTTGTATAGATACTGATTAAAGAAGCAGGTTCTTTAACTCAGTTGTATTCGCAAGGAAAATGGTTCCTAGCACTTGAAATTTCTTATATATAATAACAGTGTGATAATATCTCTTCTCTGATATCTCTTCTTTTCTCAGGCATTTTATCTTACTTGGCTGACAGACCGCCTCCTCAGTACATCCACCCCAACTCTATAAATGTTGATGGTAATACTGCGTTGTCTATCACCAACAGCCCTTCAGCACTAGATCCTTATCAGGCCAATGGGAATGTTGGATTAGAATTAGGTGTTGTTTCAATAGACTCTCGTTCTGTGAACACACATGGTGCCCAAAGTCTTCATCCTAATGATGGCCATGAAGTGGCATTGGACACAACAATCACTATGGAGAATGTTTCTAGGGTTACCAGCCCAATCTCTACAGACGGAATGGCAGAGGAGCTTACAATGGATGGTGTTGCAGGAGACCATTCGCAAATCCCCAATGGCTCCAGAAGTCATGAACCTCTCTCTGTGGATTCTGTGGGCAACAACCTGACAGCAGACACTGTAGGACATGGTGGTGTGATACCCATTCATGGGAGTGGTCTAGAGCTTCCTGTGGTCATGGAGACAGACCACATTGCAAATCGGGTCAGTGGGATGTCTGACAACGCCCTCAGTGACTCCATCCACACTGTGGCCATGAGCACCAACGCTGTAAGCGTGGCACTCTCTACCTCACACAGCCTTGCCTCTCTAGAATCCGTTTCCCTCCATGAAGTTGGCCTTAGCCTGGAGCCTGTGGCTGTCTCTTCCATCACGCAGGAGGTTGCTATGGGGACAGGTCATGTAGATGTATCCTCAGACAGCTTGGCTTTCGTACCACCTTCGCTGCAAATGGAAGACTCCAATTCAAACAAGGAAAACATGGCAACCTTGTTTACAATTTGTGAGTGTGCTTCTCTGTTCTCTTCTGGAAATACTGGTTTTTGTTTTTTAAAATGACATGTGTTTGAGGGTTTTGCCTGCATGCATGTGCATGTACCACCTGCATGCCTAGTGCCTGCAGAAACTAGGACAGTGTTAGATCCCTTAGACCTAGAGTTACAGATAGTGTGAGCCATCGTGTGGGTTCTGGGAACCAAACCTGGACCCTCTGCTAGCGTAGTGAGTGCTCTTAATTGCTGAGTCCTCTCAATACTGGTTTTAGAATGCCATTGTTTTGACTAGTGTCTGGATAGTCTGATGCTAGTCAAGGGAGTATAGAAAGGAATTTCACTTTGGTATTTTTCTTTGCCCTCGTATTATCCTTTTATTAATCTGATGCCACTTTTTCAAGTCAGATAATATGTGTGCAGTTTATTGATTTTTTTTTTTTTTTTTTTTTTTTTTTTTTTTTTTTTTTGGTTTTTCGAGACAGGGTTTCCCTGTAGTTTCTAGAGCCTGTCCTGGAACTAGCTCTTGTAGACCAGGCTGGCCTCGAACTCAGAGATCCGCTTGCCTCTGCCTCCCGAGTGCTGGGATTAAAGGCGTGCGCCACCACCGCCTGGCTCTCAGTTTATTGATTCTTACATTGATTTCTTGGAGCAAACAGACAGAATAGTCATGTCTGTATCTTACCAGTTAGTTGTAGCCCTGTGATATAAATATCTACCAAACAGCCTTACAGGAGTGAAACTTGACACAAGTAATCTTGGTGATACACATTGTGCTCTTTTTCAGCATATGCCAGAAGATAAAAATGCTAGGTCACTTTTATAACTTTGGGAAATGTATATTGCTATGCAGTGGTTTGTCTTAGAGTGTATGAATTACAATAGTTAGGCATGTAAAGGTTCTTTTTAATTGGGCAGCAACAAAAAATCTATAAAAATGGTTGATCTGTTGGTTTTCACTTTGTTCTTAAGCCATGCAAGAAACTTTTCATCTGCGCACTGTCTGCTGTGCTTTGCCAGATGCAGGGGGCAGGGCACAGTTTCCAAGATAGTGCAGACCTTGAGGACTTGTGCCTGATGGGAAGCATGGACGAAACACAGCCCACTGTAGTACATAATAACAGTAAAAGTGTCATGATGGGATTCATGGTGCTTAAGAGTCTGAAGAACAAGTAACTAGGCTGTGGAAGGGTCAGCACGTGTTAGCATAGGCCTGAGGACATTGTAGGAAGACAGGCGTTGGCACCTGCACGTGCCTAGAATGGAAAGAATCATACGTGGTTCAGATGGCCGCAGTGGGAAATAGGGCTGAGGCAACAGTCACCTGGGGAGACAAGGAGGAACAGAACGTACAGGGCAGTTAAGACCCGTAAGGGTTTTAGGAGTAAGGACTGATGGGGTTCTCCTGCAGTGTGAGCTGTTAGATTTGTTGGAGGCAAGTATTGTAGGGAGATAATGCTGAAATTCAGTGAAAGGTGATTTTCTGTCTTCACAGAAGATGAAAAATGTAAACCTTTTGTGGAACTGTCATTTAGAGCATGTAGGTAGGATAAGGGGCAGTGTTAGAAAGAAAGCTCTGTCTCCATGAGACACTACATAAATGTTATGCTGGAAGGTGGGGCTGAATCCATTTAAGATGCTGATTCGGTGTGTAGGGTGTTCAGTAGGATGTCTAATGGAGCTCAGGGATTACCGAGAGGCATGGCCATGGCAGTGGAATGAAACCGTCTGGTAAGGGTACAGAAGAGCTTTCGCATAGAGTGAACAATCGGGTCCAAATTCACAAGCCAGTCGGTGAGAAGCCCCTCTGAATTGGTCTTTAAAGTCTATGATAAATGTAATTATGACCCTTCTTACTGGTTAATTTTGTAATTAGCATTTGATATCAAGTGGAAATTTAACTTACGTGTACTATGCCCATCTGTGTCTTTCACGCATGCTGTCTACAGGGTGCACTCTCTGTGACCGAGCCTACCCCTCAGACTGCCCTGATCACGGCCCAGTGACTTTTGTTCCTGACACACCAATAGAGAGCAGAGCAAGGCTGTCCCTCCCAAAGCAACTTGTTCTCCGCCCATCCATTGTGGGAACAGAAGTTGGTAAGAATGCTGGAAGAGACCACACAATGCCATCAAGTTTCCTTTCCTTATGGGATGGAGTTGTCAGTCTGTGTGTAATTAGTGATTTGTTGACCTCGATAGAAGTCCGTGATTTAAAATGTGTGCTGTAGGGAATAGCTCGCTTCTGATGGTGAGAACGATAAAGCCTGTGACAGCATAGGGTGAAGTCTCCCGAGTCAGAACTGAACAGAAGGACAAATCCTGGCCTGAGTCTGTGGAGACCTCTGTTCTCAGCTGCTCCGTCCGCTCACAACTACCGTGCCACCATGCTGTGCCAACCCTTTGAAAATATGAAATTAGGTTTATTAATTTTCAGCCATAGCTCAGGGATGAATCTTGAAAACACTAAACAGCTCAGATAATACATGCAATAAAATATTTCAGGAGCTTTATTTTATATAAATTGCTTTTTTTGATAAACTTTTCCCTGGTCTCTTGCTTATTCCAAAATAATATGGAGGGATGTAGGCTTTGTGTGTGTACAGAGGGATTTGATTTTGCTTTTTCTGCATTTTAGTTTAATGTATGTGTACACGTGTGTGTTAGTGATATGAGATTCTTTGTGCCTCAGTACCCTTGTTAGCTGCTCATGTCATTCTGTGGTTGGTGTCCTTCCATTGCTAGGTGTATGGACTGCAGAAACCATTCCTGTGCGGACTTGCTTTGGGCCTCTAGTTGGTCAGCAGAGTCACTCCATGGAAGTGGCAGAGTGGACAGACAAGGCAGTTGACCATGTCTGGAAGGTCAGTGTTGAAAGGACGCCTCTGACTGTCGGCTGCAGCTGTAGCCCACACTGGCCTCAATCTCTGAGTCCTCCTCTTCAGCTTCCCAGATGTTAGTTATCTATGCCACTGCCATGCTTGACATTTCGGGTTGTTTTCATTATCTTGTGATAGTTTAAAAAGGGACAAGTCAAAGTTATGCAAGACCTGTCCATTATTTATTTTGTATTACATTCCCTTATTTCTGGTGTAAAAGTGTTACAGCAGTGTACCAGCTGCAGAACAATAGGGGATAAGCCGATACAGTTTTCATTTTATGAATTATTGCAGTGATTTTGGTCTCTTTAAAAGATTTATCTTTATTTTTTATGTGTGCCTGAATGAATGTGTCCCACTTTGTGCAGTTCCTGTAGAGGCCAGAAGAGAGTGTCAGAGTCTCTGGAATTGGAGTTATACACACTTTGAGTCTCCATGTGGGAGCTGAGAACTGGACCCAGAGTCTCTGTAAGAGTAGCGACTGCTCTTAGCCATCAGGCTATCTTAGCTCTCATTTGAATCATTTTATGCATTTTGATTTCTTGTGGCTGCTGAAGCTATGAACTTTGTTTATAAAATAAATGTGTTGGGGTTTTTTTTGTTTGTTTTTGTTTTTTGGTTTGGTTTCAGTTTCGTTTTTTTGAGACAGGGTTTCTCTGTGTAGTCTTAACTATCTCTGGAACTCATTTCATAGATCACCCTGGCCTCAAACTCAGAGATCGCCTGCCTCTGCCTCCTGAGTGCTGGGATTAAAGGCATGCCTGACATAAAAGTTACTTTTAATTAACTAAACGTTCCTGTAATATTTGACATAAGGAATAGTTCTAGAATTAGTTACAATTATTTCTCTAGTTTCCTAATGGGAACATAAGGTTTTGACATCAGTAGCTATATTAGTAACATGCTAATCATAAGGTTGTGACATCAATAGCTATATTAGTAACATGCTAATGTAGAATCTTAAAGGATGCTGGGCACAAAAGTAAAACGGGGAGGCGGTGGTCGTGGGCTTCAGTGTGGACGTCTGACGGGAAATGGGTGGGGGGACCCTCTGCTCTGCTGAGGAGACAGTCATTCCCACTGTACCTGCCTGGTAGTGTTGGTAAAGACAGACAGGTAGACTGTATTTTACCTTCTTAGCCAAAAGGCATTCAAGAATGACTTCCTTCTGTACTCGGAGCAGCACCTAAAGACCGCTGATGCTCGCTCTTGTGTGTCTGGAAATGGGAAGAGGGGTGACATGAACATATAGAGAGGGCACTAGCTCATTACTAACCGAGTAAATGGAAGGCTTCCAGTTCTCTTGATGTGTGTGCTTGCCTTCTGTTGGCAGATCTACCACAATGGTGTCCTAGAATTCTGCATCATTACAACTGATGAGAATGAGTGTAACTGGATGATGTTCGTGCGCAAAGCCAGGTAAGGGGGGTTTAGATGGGGGCTGTTACCATTCAGATAGTTTTTCAGTAGGAAACTTAACCGAAATATGCAGAACACAAGTTACCACACTTGACATGCTTAAAGCCCAAGCCTTTTCAACATTCATTCTGTTGTAGCTGACTGGATGACTGTAAAACAGAATATGTCTTTTTTAAATAAACATTTTATTCAGCTTCTGGTGCAGTGAAGAATGATACACTCATCCATGAGTTTGCCAGTGAATGCCTCTTCATATCAGTGATAGTCTTTTTCAGGCTTTTATTGGAGTTAATTTTTGTTAGCTTTCTGTCTTTATATATTTGGCATAAAGAAAATTTTAAGACTTCGTGGGCATTGTGACTCAGGCCTATGTTACCCAGCACCCAATACTTGGGAGCCTGACGCAGGAGGATCTCTACAAGTTCTAGGCCAGTTAGCTTGAACACGATTGGGACCCTCAAAATTAACAAGAACACTTCATTTTATTTATCTTTTGTTTGTTTTGAGATAGGATCTTGTTATGTATATCAGGCTGGCCTGGAACTTGGAGCAATCCTGTCTCTACCTCTTGAGTACTGGGATTACAGGTGTGAATTACCCATGCCTAGGTACCTGTTTACTCATTGTGCATCTAGTAACAGTGTTTCTGACTGTAAAGGATAACCACTTATGTAACCCAGTAAGAATTGTGTTTCTTAGGCGGGTGGTGGTGGCGCACACCTTTAATCCCAGCACTGGGGAGGCAGAGGCAGGTGGATCTCTGTGAGTTCGAGGCCAGCCTGGTCTACAAAAATGCTAGTTCCAGGACAGGCTCCAAAGCTACAGAGAAACCCTGTCTCAAAAAAAAAACAAAAACAAAAAACAAAAAGAATTGTGTTTCTTCACAATCCCTAATAGGGTGGATAGAGAAAGAAATGATAGAATAGTTCCGTCTAAGCTTTTTTATATTGGGTTCTGCTATAGAGGACTTGACATGTCTAGTGTATATTCAGAATTAACTGTACTTAAGGGGTAGGAGATGTAGCTTAGTGGTAGGATTGATTGCCTAGTTTGTGTAAGGCTTTAGCTTGATGCACAGCACTGAATAAAAAGGACCCTTAAGCCAAGTATGGTGGTGTACACCTGTAGCCCTAGCTGATTGGCAGGCTGAATGAAAAGTTAATTGAGGCCAGGAGTTTACAACCAACCTGAGCAACATAATGAGATCTGTTCTTTTATACTTGATTGATCTTTTCCATGTGATTATGTAGGAACCGTGAAGAACAAAATTTGGTGGCTTATCCCCATGATGGAAAAATCTATTTCTGTACCTCACAAGACATCCCCCCTGAAAACGAACTGCTATTCTATTATAGCCGGGATTATGCTCAACAGATTGGTAAGTCTGTGACCAGTAAGAGAGTTTGCCACTACTTTTATGGTTCATAAATAAAGCTCGGGAGTCATGTATTAGGGAATAAACCTGATAGATCCATGGAGCGATGGAGCAAGGATCAGCTGGCTATCTTCCCCACCTTCCCAGATTGAAAAGATCTGTCAGTCTTTCCAAGTCCTTTCTTCCTCTATGTGGCTGTCTGTCTTCATCTGGGTTGGCCTGAAAACTCTATGGTTTATTATGGTTGGCTGAATTGGACTCCACCCTCTGAATCAAGGTTTAACTCCACTGGCAGTTTCAGAACAATACAAACAAATCTCCCATGATAGATTTCACAGTGGTAGCGTTATGAAAGCAAGTTGTTAGCTCTTTATTAGTGAGGTGACAGAAATCCGTAGTTCTTCACTAGGTTGTTACTGTTTCAAATAAATAATCTTTTGTGGTAGGACTTTGAATCAAGGCTTGCAAATCCCTGAAGTTGCTTTTTTGAACTTCTTGAAAGTTAGCAAAGTCCCTTGGGTTTGACTTAATGTTTTTTTTTTTTTTTTTTTGCCTCTTTCCACTGTGTTACATTGACAGGTTTAAGACTCTGTGCACTTCAAAATGTAAATGATTTCCCCAAGAAAAAGATCTTTTCTTTTGGCTTATTCTTTTTTATTGTTATTTATAAATCATTTTCTTTTCTTCTATGACTGTCTATATGCATTTTCTTTCTTAAGCCTGTTTTTTTCCACATAAATTTTTAATTTTTTAAAATTATTTTTATTGAACTATATATTTTTCTCTGCTCCCCTCCTTTCCTCCTCCCTCCCCTCTACCCTCTCCCATGATCCCCATGCTCCTAATTTATTCAGGAGATCTTGTCTTTTTCTACTTCCCATGTAGATTATATCCATGCATATCTCTCTTGGGTTCTCTTTGTTGAGGTTCTCTGGCATTGTGAATCATAGGCTGTTTTTTCTTTGCTTTATGTTTAAAAGACACTTATGAGTGAGTACATAATGTATTTGTCTTTCTAGGTCTGGGTTATCTCACTCAATATGATTTCTAGATCCATCCATTTGCCCACAAATTTCAAGATGTCATTTTTTTCTGCTGTGTAGTACTCCTTTGTGTAAATGTACCACATCATCTTTATCCATTCTTCGACCAAGGGGCATCTAGGTTGTTTCCAGGTTCTGGCTATGACAAATAATGCTGCTGTGAACATAGTTGAGCACATGTCCTTGTAGTATGATTGAGCATCCTTTGTGTATATACCCATAAGTGGCAATGCTGGGTCTTGAGGTAAGTTGTTTCCTAATTTTCTGAGAAATTGCCATACTGATTTCCAAAGTAGCTGTACAAGTTTGCACTCCCACCAGCAATGCAGGAGTGTTCCCTTTACTCTCCACAGCCTCTCAGCATACGTTGTCTTCAGTGTTTTTGATCTTGGCCATTCTTACAGGTGTAAGATAGAATCTCATAGTTTTGATTTGCATTTCTCTGATGGCTAAGGGTGTTGAACATTTCCTTAAGTGTTTTTTTCAGCCATTTTAGAGTCATTTGTAGAGAGTTCTCTGTTTAGGTCTGTACCCCATTTTTCTTCTTGGATTATTCTTTCGATGACCAGTTTCTTGAGTTCTTTGTATATTTTGGAGATCAACCCCCTGATCTGCTGTGGGGTTGGTGAAGATCTTTTCCCATTCTGTAGACTGCCATTTTATCTTGTTGACCATGTCCTTTGCTTTACAGAAGCTTCTCGGTTTCAGGAAGTTCCATTTATTGTTTTCTCAGTGTTTGTGCTGCTGGGGTTATATTTAGGAAGTGGTCTCCTGTGCCAATGCATTCAAATGTACTTCCCATTTTCTCTTCTATAAGGTTCAGTGTGGCTGGCTTTATGTTGAGGTCTTTGATCCATTTGAACTTGAGTTTTGTGCATGTTGATAGATATGGGTCTATTTTTCATTCTTCTACATGTTGAATATGCTTTCTGAAAAGATCTTAATAATCCCATGTTTACCAAGTACCTTTTGTGTGTTCTGGTGTACTACTTTAGATGACAGGAATTTGGCACTGAACAGGGAGTTTTGATTTGATGGGTAGTGAGTAAGTTAGACATTTAGGCAGAAGGGGAAATTCTTTGATTTCTTTTAATCATCAGTAATTAATGCCAAAAATAATTTTGAGGGGCTGGAGAGATAGCTCAGAGGTTAAGAGCAGTGACTGCTTTTCCACAGGTCCTGAGTTCAATTTCCAGCAACCTCATGGTGGCTCACAGCCATCTATAATGAGATCTGGTGCCCTCTTCTGGCATGTAAGCATACATGGAAGGAATGTTATATACATAATAAATAAATAAATCTTTTAAAAAATAATTTTGAAATTAAAGTAACAGGAGATATTGTTTTATTTTTTCAAAGGTGTTCCTGAACACCCAGATGTGCACCTCTGTAACTGTGGCAAGGAGTGCAATTCCTATTCTGAGTTCAAAGCTCATCTGACCAGCCACATCCATAGCCATCTCCCTGGCCAGGGCCACAGCAGCAGCCACGGGCCAAGCCACAGCAAGGAAAGGAAGTGGAAGTGTTCCATGTGCCCCCAGGCTTTTATCTCTCCTTCCAAACTCCACGTTCACTTTATGGGTCATATGGGCATGAAGCCCCACAAGTGTGATTTTTGTAGCAAGGCTTTTAGTGATCCGAGCAACCTGCGGACACACCTCAAAATTCATACAGGTAAGCTGTACTGAACCATCGACGTGGAGTTTTTATAGCAATTAGAAATTGTAGCCATAAAGACTTGTCAGAAGAAATTATTGGAGGTAAAGTTGTACTATATCATAGAAAGTATCCAGATGGTTATAGGCAGGATGTCATTGGGTGGTAAGCCTCGTGAGGCGGGAAACCTAAGGCTACTAAGAGTGTCACTTCCAGTTACAAAGGCATTTCATTTTAAAGAGTCCTACTGTGTAGCTTGAAGGAGTCAGAAGTTGATCCTAGTACTTCCATTTTAGCAGACGGAGTCCATCAGAGCACCCAAGCTTCCCTTTGTAGCTCTTCCTGACGTTATTCAGGAGTGCTCAGTAAACCTTGCCCAGTTCCCATGTTTGAGCTTCTGTTTTCTAAACTCTGTGTAAACCAGTTTCTGCAGCTCTTAAAAAAAGATTTCTTTGTATTTTGTGTTATGTGTATGAATATTTTGTCGGCATGTATGTAGTCCCTCAGCTCTTTTCCCCCATGCGTACTACAAAATAACCAGTGAGATTTTTTAAAAATATTTTATTTATTTATTATGTATACAATATTCTGTCTCTGTGTATGCCTGCAGGCCAGAAGAGGGCACCAGACCCCATTACAGTTGGTTGTGAGCCACCATGTGGTTGCTGGGAATTGAACTCAGGACCTTTGGAAGGACAGGCAATGCTCTTAACCACTGAGCGATCTCTCCAGCTCCAACCAGTGAGATTTTAACTTTCCTGGTTGACTGGTCTGTTCTACAAATCACTAAAAAGAGGTTTTTCTTCAGTCTCCATTTCATTAAGACTGGGTGGTTGGAGCAGAGACCATGTGTCCTTCAGAAACAAACTGTTGTATTTTTTCTTTTCTTCCTCCCTCCCTCCATATCATCTGCCAACCCCTGATCTAGAGTTTTCTTTTTTTTTTTTTTTTTTTGGTTTCTTAAAATATACTTGGAAGGATTTGATTTAATTTTTGCTTTGTGAGATCATACTGTGTTTTTTTAAAAACAGAAAAATATAAACTGTTCAGTGAAAATATTGTCTGTGCAAACACACCCACAGGCTCAGGATTTTCCTTAGTGTAAAGCTTCAAAAACTCTCTCTCTCTCTCTCTCTCTCTCTCTCTCTCTCTCTGTAATAGTCCTTACTGCCCTGGAAGTCACTCTGGCCTCAAACTCTGAGATCCGCCTGCCCCTGCCTGCTGAGTGCTGGGATTAAAGGTGCACGCCACTGCCTTGATTTTCTGACCCTCTTGTATCCACTTTCCAAATGCTGAGCTCTGAGGCATGCACCACCATGCCTGGCTAATGTGGTGCTGTTCGTTGTATCCAGAGCTTTAGGTGTGCTGGGTAGGCACTCTGTCAGTGGTTACATTGCTAACCCCACATTCTTATAAATTAGGTAGGCACTGATATACTTTTTTCCATCTTCAAAGTTTGTATCATGTGCCATATGTACGTTTAGATAAGAGGTCTTAGAGGTCATGTTTACTGGCTTTAATTTAGGTTATAAATAGAATGTCCTAGACTGTTTTTAGGTAGGTAACATAGGGGATGAAGTGCTAGGCACAAGTCAGTTCTGCTGGATCCTTACTTGGACTGTTCTCTAGACATGCCTGCTTGTCTGAGAATCTGTAGTCACTTCATTCTCAGTGTGATGTTTTGGGTTAATCTGCAGGTCAGAAGAATTACAGGTGTACTTTGTGTGACAAGTCTTTCACCCAGAAGGCCCACCTAGAGTCCCACATGGTCATCCACACGGGTGAGAAGAATCTCAAGTGTGATTACTGTGACAAGCTGTTTATGCGGAGGCAGGACCTCAAGCAGCATGTGCTCATCCACACACAGTAAGTACCCTGCAGTGAGATGCTGAGTGAGCATCTGGTTCTTGCCATGTGGTTAGGGATGACCTAATGCAATGTTGGTGCTGTGATCACAGGTATGCGTTGTTTGTTTGGGGATCCGGTGCAGGCTCTGGGTGCTAAGTAGGCATCTACTAACTGAGCTACTTCCCTGTTGAAGGTCTACCAAGGAAATTAAATTTCATTCTCAGGATGTTGGTGCGCTGTGACAGATAAAACTCCCTACTCACTGCCTGCTGGAGTAGTTCTGTGCTGAAATTGTGGTTAACAGAAAAAGAATTTAGCATTTTTTAAGAGTTTAGTTCACCAATATTGTATCTATGTAGCTGTGCAGACACCGAGGGGCTGTAAGGAAAGGGGTGTCTGTGAAGACTATGCTGTCTGTGTGAGGTGGACAGAGGGCAATCGGGGTTAGGGCGTGCCAGGCAGCAGATTGCCTAGCAGTGTTTTACTGAATCTGGGCCTAAGAAATGGTCTCTCTTGCAGTAGTCATAGTGGTGGTAGGCAGATGTAAATAGATTTTATTGTCGATTGTCCTTAGCTTTGAACAACTGTTAGAAGAGGGAGAATTCACTGTGTCTCTGTGTACCTCTGGAGCCTGTCCAAGAACTCTCTTGTAGACCAGGCTGGCCTTGAACTCACAGAAATCTGCCTGCCTCTGCTCCCGAGTGCTGGGATTAAAAGCATGCGCCACCACCGCCCGGCTTGAACTTTATATTCTAAAGAATCTCTTTGGTTTTAGCTATTTTGTCTGCTTTCTAATCACGGTATAACCAGAAACACTTCACAGCTGAGAGCCAGGATCTATATTTTAGTTAAGGAACTTTTAATGTGAGACAGACACTCTTGCTTAGCTCAGGTTGACCCCAGCCTCCTGATTAGCTGGGGTCACAGGGAGATACCACTGTATCTGCTACGATTATAAAGAATCTTTTAAGCTTATTTGTATTTGCTTATGTGTGTGATACATGCATGCCGTAGTTTTCATGGGGAGGTCAGAGGACAACCTGTGGATTCTTCCCTTCCTCCACGTGGGTCTTGGGGATTTAACTCAAGTTGTCAGACTTGCTGAGCCATCTTGCTGGCCCTATAAAGGATCTTTTACAAGTCATTAGTTTCATTTCTAGTGTGAAATTTTGGAAAACTGGACCCTGATTATTAAACAGAAGTTGTGTGAGAGCTTGAACGCTCTCTGGGGTCATGGAAGTTCTCTCATCAGTGCAGATGCATATAAGAACGCTGTAAAACAGCAGCATCCTAGTGGGAGAAAGTAGCTATGATCAAGTTGAACATTGTGCACTTTGCAAAATGAGCCAGCCATGGGATATACTAATTTTCAGAATGTCTCTGGCAGATAGGGGTGTTATTTCTTTCTGAATACTACACAATGTAATTTTGTGGGGAAGTTTTGTTCCTGTTGAATGTAGGCTGAGTTTTTCATCAGGACCACTGGCTCCCTGATACCCACACAAAGACTTACTATTAATTATAAATGCTCAGCTGATAGCTTAGGCTTGTTACTAACTAGCTTTTACATTTTAGATTAACCCATATTTCTTATCTATGCTCTATGGCATGTTCATCTCTCTCTGCATCTCCTGGTGACTCCCCATTTCTCTGTGTCCACAAGTCCCGCCTAGCTACTGACCAGTCAGCTCTCACATCTTCACAGTGTGCAAAATGACTGTTCCACAGCAGTTGAGCTTCTGTTAACTTGTCTTTCTATTCTAACATTTGTCCTGAGTTTTAAACATTGGTTAATACTTCTTCCTTTCGGGGCGTGTGCGCGCGTCCGTGATGAATCAAAACCAGACTCCTCCACATGCTAGGCAAGCACTCTACCACTGAGATACATCCCCAGGTCCTAACAGTTCTATAAAGTAACTGCTTTTTATGTAATTTGTGGTGGTCGTTCTTTTAATCAGGGCACAGGTCTCTATAGTTTCTGCAGCTAGTCCTGTTGGTTAGTTTCAAGTTTGGTCCCCCAGAGGTGACAGTATCATTGATATGATCTGTTTAGGGGTGAGAAATGTAGTTTTGTGGTAGAGTGCTTGGTTAGTTTAGTGTGCTGAAAACAGAATTATCTTTTTTTGACCTTGAAGACGGGTACAGTTTTCATCCAAGTGTTTTTCTCAGTATATATAAGAAAAACATACAAATAGAGAAATAAATGTTCATGGAGTCTTGCTTGTGAAAATATAAAATTGAAAGTCTCCAGAAAGCCAGTTATAGACTGTTTGTTCCTTTCCATTAATAAAGTATTTACATACAAACTATAGTTATGTAACTTGAGTGAATTTCACAGGTTTCATATTCAGTGAAAGAAATCTATACTGAATGGTCCTGTTTGCATAGTATTCTAGGAAGGTAAAAGCAGCCAGTTCTAAAAGTTCCTACAAAGGCCTAGTTGAGGGAGAGTGTGTGGCTTGTCATTTACACTCGCAAAGCAGATGTTCTTGTGTTCCTCGTAGGGAACGCCAGATCAAGTGTCCGAAGTGTGATAAACTGTTCTTGAGAACAAACCACTTGAAGAAGCATCTTAATTCTCATGAAGGAAAACGAGATTATGTCTGTGAGAAATGTACGAAGGCTTATCTAACCAAGTACCACCTCACTCGGCACCTGAAGACCTGCAAAGGGCCCGCCTCCAGTTCCTCGGCACAGGAGGAGGAGGAGGATGACTCTGAAGAAGATGACCTCACAGACTCCGTGAGAACAGACGACTGTAGGATTGGCAGTGCCGTTTACTCAGCAGATGAGCCTCTCCCCACACATAAATAGAAGGAAAGCTGCTCGGATGGACCACGCATCGGGAAATCACAGAACCAACGCACTCAGTGGTTTCTATAATGTGGAATGCTTTCTGATCCTTCCAACCCACTGTCAAAAGTGGACTGAGTGGGATAGTTAAGGCACTTAGCTAGGATTCTTTAGGGTGGACTGGAGACCAGGCATGTGTCTGCCCCATTTTTAAGCAATGGGTGGCGAGGAAAGGGTCAGCTTTTGGTATCTGTTCTTTATTTGCTTAATAATTTGGGAGATGCATTTATGCCTGAGTCAGCGTGGCCTTTTGTCCTTACCAATCAATTTATCTCATCGTTCCATTCTTTTTTCCTCCAGTCAACATGACTTGACCCCAGCCATCCCCACTGTTGACCACATATTATTCACTATTGTAAGGTATGCATCTCACAGCGAGAACTGCAGCACAGCAGATTGAGTGGTGACTGTAAACTATATAGAAATATTTTAATATATATATAATGAAAGAAAAGTAACACCTGCCTACCTTCTGGCCACTTGAGAGTTTAGATCCTGCTTCTCCATCTCAGCAGGTGTTGAGGGAACAGGTGGAGAAGCAGTCATGGGTCAGAGGACAGTGGCTGGTAGAGGAAAAGGCCCAGAAAACCACCTTCAATGGAAGCCAAGGTTAGCCACCTGGTTATGTGTAAATGCACGTCTTTATGTCTGGCCATGTCTCTGACTTCTGTCATTCAGAGAGTACCTGGAGGAATTAAGTGTCCAAATGTCTGCTGGGTAGTCTCCTGTCATGGACTCACCTGACAAGACTAGTTCTTCAGCCTACAAGAGGAAGAAGGGGAATGATGTTTTATGTAGGTTTACTTTATGAAAACCATTAAAATGTTGCTGCCTGAAAGCAACATGTAGTTCCAAATGCATTGGTGGGTTTCAGTTAGGCCTTCCCAGTTTTCTTCCTTGCTAAAGGTCCTCACCTGCTAAGCGTAGAGGATACCAAAGGATTTGGAAGATAGAGAAGGCTATTAGACATCATGTGGGTCTGTTTTCAGGTCCCCGTGAGCAGGCATAGTGCTTTTGGCAAGAAGCAGAAACATCCTGAGGGTGACAGGGTTGATGGAACAACCTTGAGTAGAGGAAGGACTCTGCTGGGAAGGTTTTGCTGCTAAAGTATTTATGGGATGAATGTATTTCATTCAAATCTGTATTCCTTTAGGAAGAATTAAAATCAAAAATTTTTAATGAAAATAAGGCATTTCTCATAATCTTTTGTAGAGGATGGACTCAAAGGTTAAAAAAAGCTTTTAGCTCTGAGATCGTATCCTAATTGTTCCTGTGTAATGGCGCTTAGACAAACTCAACTTCTAGGATTTCTAGGAAGGTCTACAGCTGAAGGCAAGTGCTGTTTGTGGCTCGGAGTGAGTGCTAACACCAAAGTAATTTTTTCTCAAGAGCATGCACTTGATTAAATTCCTTATTGCCCTGCACAGAGATGCTCTTCAAACTAGAGCTATTCAAGCTAAACACCAAAACAAACCAAGGTAAGAAGAGGAAGGGCGGAAGATTCCTGCTGAGGATGTACGATGTTGTTTCTACCTTTGACCTCTTGGGTTTAAGTGGGAATACCCTGTGACAGATTTACACTTCTCTGCCTAGTTGCAGGAGGGTCTTGTCCACGATTGCTGCTGGGTCAGTGGCCGCATCGACAGGATATGGTAAGTGTGGGCTCTGGATCCAGAGTTCTCTGGGATTTATTGGGGGGATGATAGCTTCGTGGTTTAAATCAAAATATTAAACAGAAAACAAAGAAGAAACCATGTAAAGAGCCAGCAGTTTGAGGCATTGTCATTAGCATACAGTTAAGGCCTTGTTTTGTTTGTGCACAGTATTTTACAGAACCTCCAACATCTGGCTTCATATTCAGGTTGCCTAAGGGCTATGAAGCCTCAGGTGACTCTGAAGCAGGCTGCAGTTGTGTAGGAGCCCTGCATTATGATCATGTTGCTTATAGAGTGGTTTTGCATAGGGTATAATTTACACAAACCTAGATGGCATAGACCTTGAGGTGGGAAGCTGGGATGTAGAATACTGGATGGTTTACAGTAACAAGTTACCAAGGATTACATACAATGTTAAATCGGGGTGGTTTATACTAGCATTCCCACAAAACCGAGCAGTGCTTTCTGCTAGAATGTCAGGATAGCCAGCTACATCATAACTTGCCCATCAGATTTTCATTACGGTCAAGAGCACTGTTGTTGACTGCATACTGTTTTGTTGCATGCTACTACAGGCGTGTTAGAGTCTAGGAGCAAGACTGATAAGGAGTAAAGTGCTTGGTAAGCCTGACTTGGTAAAGGCAACTAGATTTTGAGAAAGAACAGATCTGGAAAATCGAGTCATGTGAATTACAGAACATCTTGAACCAGGAAATTTAATTTCAAGCCCAGAGCCAAAGCAATTAACTAGCAAGGGGAAGTATATTACACCTTACTACGTGTTAATTTTTTCTTCACAGTAACAGCTTGTAGGTTCTTACTAAAGCCTGACAGGAGTGAGTGACAGGTAGTTTTTAAGACAGGACCTAGTTCTACATCCTGCGCTTTCCCCATTCTCTGCCACACGCAAATTCTGATGAGGCTTGAGAAATAGCCAGCATTCTGAAAATACTTAAAGCATAAGTGAGGTGTATTTTAATGACAAATAGAACGTACTACTGTATTACTTCAAAATGAGAGAACGTCCTATTCACTTTTAGTATTAACAACATAAGACTTTGAAATCGGTTTAGCAAGTGCCGAGGTTTGAAAGGAGAATGGATGTTCATGAAAGAACTGAGTGGAAAGTTGTCCCGTGAGGCTAAGTGAAGTAAAGGGAACAGTGTCCAGAGCGCTTTTGAAGGCAATTCAAGTCCATTTGAAAAGGAAGGCATAGGTTATAAAGTAACTAGAGGAAGAATTTACTGGAACCAAAACTTATTCAGAATACTTTTTGATTATAGAAAATTCATATGAACTCCCCTAAAATAGTTTAAGTACTGGGACAAAGAAAACAGTCCTGAAAAAAAAATGTTAAGTTTGTAACCAAAAACATTTTAACAATAATAGCACTGTCAAGAATATGATTAATATGCAAAAGGTGAAAGTACCTTTAGGAATCCCATTTTAAAACAAAATGGGCTAAGGAAACTATGCAGTCAGTAAATGCTTGCTCTGCAAACACACGGGCCTGAATCTAGTTCTAGAACCTACCATGCATATTGGTAATCCTAGCAAGATAAGGTGAAGACCAGCTAGGAATTTTCCTGTCTCCCTTCTCCCCAGTGCAGCCTGGCTGACACAGCAAGACCCAGTCTCCAGAACTCTTCAGTTACTATACATATAGTATAAGCCTACAGTTCTAGGTCAGATGGCATATTTAAGGAATCATTCTCTATAAACTTTTATTTTCAAGAAATGCAAGAACTGTACAATACCCAGCTGAAGGTAGACACATAGGCAGTGGACTGCCAAGGCTGCAGAGGACATGGCAACAGGAACTGAATTTTCCTTCCATCATTGTATGGCTGTAGGTACACATGGAACATCTTTAGGCCAGCTTCTCGAAACTCCAAGTTCATGTAAGCATCCCAGGAGATTGTGATCTTGTCAGGATTCCATTGGTGTCTGGGAGCTCCCACTCCCGCAAGGGCCACTAATAGACAAGCCCTTTGCATTGCCAATAACCAGTCTCTCCCGTCTTCCAAATGTTTCGTTCACTAAAAAGAACCATGAGATGAGGTAAGGACTACAGTATAAGACAGTAAATTTCTGTTGTGAGGTAAAAACTTAAAAAAATATATTTACGAGAAAGTGAGAAAATAGCCAAGTTGTAAGCCTGACCAAGTGAGTGAGTCTTTCCTTAAAAAAAAAAAAGAAAAAGATTATTTTTCGAGACAGGGTTTCTCTGTAGCTTTGGAACACGTCCAGGAACTACCTCTTGTAGACCAGGTTGGCCTTGAACTCAGATCTACCTGCCTCAACCTCCTGGGATTAAAGGCGTGGTATGCCACCACGGCCTGGCCCTTAATCTAATCATTGTTTTGTACTTTGCCCTAGAGCTTAAATCTGCCTTGGAACAGGGCTTTAGTACAGATTTTACCCCCTCTGTATGACCACACATATACAATCTCTACATATTTCATGTCTGAATTCAAATTAGCAACCCAGACAAATCTTAGGATCCTTATCATCTAGGGAGAATTTAGTGAAGACATACTGTCTACAGGACACAGTAAGTAGTCATGCAGTGGTGGCACACATCTGTAATCCCAGCACTCTGGTGACATAGGCAGGCAGACTGAGTTGGAAGCCAGCCTGGTCTACAGAATGAGTTCCAGGCAGCTACACAGAGAAACCCTGTCTCAGAAAGGGGGCAGCAACGACAGGACAGTAAGTTAACAGTACTTATCTTGTAGAAAGTAGTTGAGAAATGAACACATTCATGCACTGTGGCACCTGGGAAAGGAAGGAAGGTTGGTTCTTCCTTGAGACTGCTACATTTCTTCTAGCTTGTCCATTTTAAGTGTGAACAGACTTGCCATTTCTGCAGCAGGGACTACAGGATGCACACTGGGCAGGTGTTTCCCGCCCATGACATTCCCACCCATGCTTAGTTAGCCCTTACTCTTTCCTTTCACAAAAAGCAGGAGCGTGGAGGTTCTCACCTGAAGATACAGTGCTTATGTCCCAAACGCGAAGCCCCTCCTTCTGACCTCCAAAGGCATAGACAAATGGCAAATCAGGACAACAAGAAGAACAAAAGAGAACTCCCTGGGGAAGAGAACTAAAGTCAGTGATTTCCATCCTTCCAGATAGTTCTAACCTCAGCCCCCACTAGATAAGTACCACCATGAAGCTGGGCATGAGTCACTCGCCTAGGTTGCTGTGTACACCTAGAAACTATCCATCTTTTTAAACAACTGTTATCTTAGGTCACTATCCTTTTTTCTGAAATGATCCTTCTGCATATGTGCAGGTGCTCTACCACTGAGCTGTGTCCCTAGCCTCTTTTGTGTTGGGTGTGTGTGTGGTCAGAGGACAACTTGTGGGAGTTGGTTCTTTTTACAGTGCCATCTCTCCAGACCCCTTTAGATTAATAAACTTTCAACATTTCCACTCTTAATACTTGATATTAGAAATATGCATTACTGAAAGTATGAATGAGAAAAACAAACTCCTTTAATGCAATAGCATTTGTTATTTGGATAAGTACGAAATCACATAGTCATTGGATGGAATTAAGAACTTCGTGGCCCGAATGCACGTGGTATTTAACAAACAGCTGTGGTGCTCTTCTGTATTGCACATGTTGCTCATGTAACTCAGCGCTCCCATCTGTTGAAGAGCACTACCTGTTCCGCTCTGCGCGCGCACAATCAACCTCAATGTAGTAAATAAAGAGCCACCAATAACTCAAGTACATAGTTCTAAAATTTTAAACAGTGGCCACTTATGTCCTTCCCCCATTCTTGATCCTGTCAAGTGACGCTTAAGCTTGTGACCCTGAAAAGAGTTCAGATAGTAACTGAATTCTTTAAAATACTTAAGTTAGAAACTCCCACTGAACTCGACTAGCTCAATATTAACTTCAACATGCCCTTGACTGTAGTGAATCCCATGAAAAGACAAGCAAACAGGTGAGAGCCACAATAAAAGTGTCAGGAGATGCTCACCATTTTCATGTCTCTGGAATGAACGAGACTTGGCCTGTCTCCTAGGATGTCCCAGATCTTGACATACTTGTCTGCTGAAGCAGTCACAAGGCAGCCCTTGACCTGACTGCTCAGATCAAGACCTGGAAGATAAGATTAGTTCAGGAGCTACTGTCTGAAATTTATTTTGTCATAATGCATCGGAAAGAAACATCACTCTTGCTCACCAGAGATTTCATCATTGTGTGCATTAAGTGTAAAAATTGGCTTGTCTGAACGTGCATCCAGATTATACACAAAGCCGTCGTCTGTACTGGCCTGCAGAGTAAAGGATGGGCAAGACCATGTTATATGACAATAAAATTTGGCAGTGGAGAAGTGTGCAAATTACAGTAAATATCTATAGAATTTACTAAAAATTAAAAACAGACATGACAACTTTGCATGAGCTATATCTATGAAGGAAAGAGTGGGGTTAGAAACATGGGAACACAGCAGTGGCATTCCCTGTACAGGGCAGCAGCAATACCTGGAGTGGGGTGGGCTAGCACAGAGGCTGGCTGAGGGCAGCTGCTGCAGCAGGTGTGAGCTGAGGAGCGAATAGAATGAGGCAGAGGAGGAAGATGGATGTGGGCAGCCAAAAAAGAATTTAGAGGAATGATGTGATCAGATCATGTCTCAATCCTGCCACAGCAGGGGACTGACAGAGGAAAATAAGCTCTGAGGCTCAAGAACTAGGGAGCAAAGGTGGGAAAAGTGAGGCCTAAAATTGGACTTGGCTTCAATTCCCAGCACCCACATGGTGGTAGCTCAGCCATCTGTAACTGTAGCTCTAGGGGATTTGATGCCATCTTCTGGCCTCCACGAGCACTGCGTACACATGGTATACACAGGCAAAGCACTCATTAAAATGAAATAACATGACAAACCAGAAAAAAAATCCTTCACAATCCTCTATGCAAAAGCTGGGTTCAGGGGTGAACGTAAGTAGGGTGCGTTAATCTCATGCGCCCCAGGGTGAAATGACTAGGCATCGCTACCATCGGTGTCGTTCCTAAAGCAGGAACCTGCAGAGTAGGAGCTGTAGTGGCATTTCATCTGTATTTTAATAAATAAAACTTGCTTGGAGATTAGAGAGTGTAACAGTCCCACTGGTCAGAGCCTTACAGACCAGGCAATGGTTACTCTGACCTGTAATCCCAGCATTTTGGTGGAAGTTAGAAGGGTGTTATTACAGGTTAAGGTGTGGTAGCAGCCAGTAATCTCAGCACTCTGGAGACAGAGCCAGAATTGATGGGAACTGTGGGTCACCTTGGGCTACATATTCCTTTGGGGGGGGGGGGAGCTACAGTCTTTTTATTCATTGTTTTTCGAGACAGGGTTTCTCTGTGTAACAGTCCTAGCTGTCCTGGCACTCACTCTGTAGACCAAACTCAGAGATCTGCCTACCTCTGCCTCCCAAGTGCTGGGCTGGGATTAAAGGTGTGAGCTACTAAAGGCTGTCCGGTCTGTGACGCTGACCAGTGGGCTGTCCTACTCTCCGATCTTCAGGCAAACGCAAGCTTTATTTATAAACACAAGTGCAACGCCACCCAGCTGGCAGACCCAGTTCTGAACCACTGTATACTCCTGGAGGCCTCGTAGCTCACTCTGTCCTTCCTCAGTGGCATTGGTGTTGAATAACATTCTGGTACTGTAAAACTTCTCTGGGGAAACCACACTCAAATGTTTAGAATTCACAAAATGATCTTATGGTGAAAACACATGACATTCTCAGAAACACTGAAAGCTTAATTTCTTACAAAGTTGTCCTAAAACTAAAAAAATGTTCTTTTCTTGCTCAGTTTCCTAATTAGCTAGACTGGAACGTTTTACAGTTTGTACATATAGCAATGTATCACAGCTTCTTTAAGTTCTAAAGAGGCTGAGGCAGAAGAACTACTTTGAGGCCAGCCTGGGATACGGTTACACTGTGTCCCAGAGTAGACGTGAAGGGGGCAGAAAGCCAGTATAGGCTAAACACACTTGGAAATGGCAAGCCTATCTACCGACCAACTTTTCAGTTCTTTTGATTGGGGTGGTTATAAATTAGGAACATAGTTTTATGTTATACAGCTAAGAATACTTAAAAGCATTTAAATTTCATTATTTTCCCATAAACATGATTGCATACTACTGTTGTCTAAATATACTACAAGGCATAGCTTGTTTAAAATGCATGTGTGTAAGTTATATTTTCTTAGAAACATGGGCATTTAACATTACTGTGACTTCTGCTTTCGCGTGTTTTCATGATGGCTATTTTATATCAGGCTTCCTGTTACCAAAGAGAAAGCTAGTGAATGAACAAATACACATGAACTAAGTCTGCAAACTAAAAACAAATAAAACCAGTTTTTTTTTTAAGGGAGACAACAGAACACATGAAATATTAAAGCAAAAAGAGAAATACAGAGTGGGGAACACTGAGGGCAAAGGATGCATTAGGAAAAAAAAAGTAAGGGCATGGTGGGGAACAGAAAAGTCAACCAAAATGAAGCCTAAATGAAATGCCTCGAAGCAGTCACACCTTTAGTTCCAGCTCTCAGGAAGCAGAGAGCTTGAGGCCAGCCTGGTGTACAGAGTTAGTTGCAAGACAGCCAAGACTACACAGAGAAACCTTGTCTCAAAAACAACCAAACCATCCAAACTAAAAGGAAATGCCACAAAGGAACCTGTTAACTGTTTTGATGCTAATCAAAAGACAAACACCTCCTGTCTTTGAGTAGCATTACTTCTCAGAACGCACTCCTATGGATTGCGACACTAGGACTTTATTTTCCTTTGGTTGACGTTAGTGGAATCTTTGCTATTGATCATCTCTAGAGTTCCATTTATGCATAAGGATTTGAATAAGAATATCTTTTGGATTGATTTAATTATTGAAAAGCACCAAAATTGGTAGGAGCAGGAGGACTTGCAAGTCCAAGGCCAGCCTGGGCAACACAGATCCTACCTCAAAATCTTGAAACAGTATTATGATGGTTAATATCTCAAAAGAACTAGTATGTAGTAAAATGGCTTAAAATAGAAAAATATATAAAGCACACTGGAATAGGTGAAAATTAGCTAAGTCATTCACAAGCTACCAAATTTTTTTTGTAGTTAAGCCACAGTGTTTTCAATTCTAAGACCCAGCAGCTTCACACTTCTAAACAGAGAAAATGCTTTTCTGAGAATATCTCATAGGAATTAGAAAAAGCAATGTGCATATTCTTACCAAAAAATGACATGGTGAGAAGTGGTTCCAGGTCACTCTCTCGATCTGCCCACTGAACCGCCACAGACGATGGTTCTGGTTTGGATTTCGGCAGTCATACAGAGCCACTGACCTGCACACATCGCAGGCCATGATAGGGTCAATGTATTTTAGTGAAATGGTAACACAGCAACATTGTGCATTCAGAATTCAAATATTTAAAGCCCGTTTGAAGCTTCTAAACGTAAAACATTTCTATTGTACTTATGTTGTGTGTGCAGGTGCCCACGTAGTTCAGAAGACATCCAATCCCTTGGAGCAAGAATTACAGGTGGCTCTAAGCCATCAGATAGGTTCTCTGTAAGAGGAACAAGTTCTCCTAATGACTAGACCGTCTCTCTAGCCCACTAGACTCTTCATTTTCTATTTTAGATTTATGTATATGAATGTTTTGTCTGCATGAATGTATGTGTGTGTGCAGTGCCCATGGAGGCCAGAGGGGCATCAGATTCCCTGGAACTGGAGTTAGAGATGGCTGTGAGCTACCATGTGGGTGCTGGGAACTCAGAGAGGATTCTTTGAAATAACAAAATGGATCTAACCATAGCACTTCCCTGGTCAACTTCCTTGTTCTTGGGAAACTCAGGGATACGGTCTTATGTTGTGGCATTTCATTTGTATTTTAATAAAGTTTGCCTGAAGATCAAAATAAAAGAGCCCCCACTGGTCAGCCTTACAGACCAGGCAGTGGTGACACACACCTTTAATCCCAGTAGCCACACTAGCTGCCATAGAAACCAGGCAGTAGTGATGCATGTCTTTAATCCCAGCACTAGGGAGGACTATAAAAACAGGAAATAGCTCTCAGACACGGTTATTCTGAGGTTCTTGGAGGCAGGATTGCCATTTCAGACTGAGGTAAAGGTAAGTGTCAGTGACTGGCTGTTTTCCTTTTCTGGTCTTCAGGGTTGAACCCCAATTTCTGTCTGAGTTTTTATTAACTGAGCTTTGGTCTTATTTTTCACAAATCACAGTGCAGTAGGATCACTGTATCTATTGTTTTCTAGGAGTACTTAGACCCTAAAGAAGTAACTATGAAAACAGTGAACAGTGGTTGTTTTCTCTTATCTACAGAAGTAATTGTGAAAACAGTGAACAGAGTTGTTTTTCTTTCAGTTTTTTGAGACAGGGTTTCTCTGTAGCTTTGGAGCCTGTCCTGGAACTAGCTCTGTAGACCAGGCTGGCCTCGAACTCACAGAGATCTGCCTGCCTCTGCCTCCTGAGTGCTGGGATTTAAGGCGTGCACCACCACTGCCCGGCCAGAGTTATTTTTCCTGAAGAAGCTTTACAACCTTTCCCTGACTTTGTCCATAGGATGATCCCAGCACACCTGAGGCGTCTTGAATTACTGCCTACCGCAAACAGTACATAAGGACTAAAGTTCCAGGGATCCTTCAGAAAACATAAATTAGATCAGGGGCTTTGGTATGCGAACTTGTTTTACCCCCCCCCCCCCAAAAAACTTTTGTTTAATAATCAGTAAATAAGCCTCTGCATGGCTGTTTGAGGTTCTGTCCACAGAAACTGTTCCTGTTGACAGAGAGCCTATAATTATATTCTGGTGTGACCGTCTTTTGACCTGTGCAACACAGAATAGCCTGAAATTCTATCTTCAAAAAACTGGAAACAAACTCTTGTAAAGGAAAAGAAACCAAAGGCTGCTGACTGGTTGATTCTACTAGCTATCCTCCCTCCCCTCAGACACAGTCTGCGGAAAGGAGAACACGTGACCAGGGCTCCTGCAGTTGCCTGTTAGCTCCAATTAGATTAATTTCTCCTGAACTCATGGCTTCTGCCAAGTGATATATGAACGCTCCCCATGGAAGAAGAGCACATCCCCCAGTCCATGTGACATGTTTCATGGCAGGAGAAATACACTAATACCAAACCAAACCTCCAAAAGCCTTGGTTTCTCTGCCTTGGGAGAATCAAGTGTCTCTGTTTAGCTTAACCAAGCCATTGTGAGCAGTTACCAGCTGAATCAAGTCTACATGGGCAGAATCTGAAATGGCATTAAGAAATGTTTGCCTTAAATCATGAAGTATGGGATTGAGTACATCACAAAAATGGCTAACTCATACATCCTTTAAAAACCAGAGAAGTTGCTAGTAGTTAGATTAATATGACAAAACCATATTTCTTTTGAGAGGGAATGAAGGATCAAGGGCTGAAAACTAGCAGTAATAATTTAAACATGTAGCTACCTCAGTTGCACAGCTTGAAGATGGCTCCTGTCTTGTGCAAAGTGGGCGACAGCCCTTCTGAGTTACCCACCCCCATCCCAGACCAAGTACTTTAGTTTAAGCATAGTACAAAGTGCTTTCTTACTTATCATATGACCCAGAAATCAGAGTTTGTGCTTCAAATGGATGAAACTGCAGAGTCTGGACCTAAAGGGAAGAAGAATAAAAGAAGAGATCTATCTTTGCCCACTCTGAGTAATAACAGTGCCACTGTGTGGTGAGACAGACTATGTATTCCCCTCTTTGAAATTCCAATACTGCAATCTGCTGCAGGGTGTTGTTTTGTTTTGGGGGAAGGGTCTCACTATGTAGGCCTGGCTGGTGTGAAGCTTGCTACACCAGACTGGCCTAAAGGCCCTGAACTCAAGAGTTTCACCTGCCTCTCTCGACTGCTCATATTAAAGGTATGAGCCACCATGCTTGGTCAAGAAACCAGTTACTAAATACTCAAAAAGGAGAACCATATTCTCAAATAATGGCTTGCACTTACAGGAATACCACAGTGCTCCTCAAACCCTAGGATGCAATACTTGCATCCCTCAGGATAAAGGGGAGAAAAAGTAGATTGGATTGGGCAAGTGCACAAGCTTCAAAGTCCAACTGTTTTCGGGTCATCAGTACCCTCAGCAGATCTTGTAGTTATACATCTGCTACAACCTTTCTTTACTACTGCGTAACTGACAATCATACCTCCAGGATCCTCCATGAGCATATCACAGGGCATTAATATTCCTAGTTTCTGTTCCTGCTTTATCAACCTCAGTGGTTTAACTATTGAAAGCACTTTGTAAATCATAAATCCATATACAAATGTCCAGATTACATTAGCCAATAATCTGCCAGATTGTTTAGAAGCCCTTTATCCACTAAGTCACCATACCTTGTCTGTGTGTGCAGTAAGCCTGGCTGCTGGCTTCCCCACAGACATATCCCAGAGAATTACAGTGCTATCTGCTGATGCACTTGCCAGCACATTTCTGGAATGGGAAGAAACAAATTAGAGAAATTGTTCTTAAAAACAAAGCAGTAAATACAAGGAGTTCACTTATGATCACAGCAGTAAAATACTAGGAATTTAAAAAACAAAACTTACTACCAAAGACTATCAAAATAAACCAGACTGTCAAAGTGGAAAGACCCTCTCCATTTGTACTGGAAGACGTAATATTGTTGGGATGGAAACGGCACCTGCAGGCTGATTACAGATTTGGCCACACACAATGACAGAGTCAACCCACTCTGCTCAAAAGCTTACTTCAGTAGAAAGCAGTAAGCAGATTCTGAAGCTTCTGTGTCTGTATAAAGGACCCATAAACCTGAGAAGTGCACGCTTCTTAATTTTAAAATTAATGGAAAAGTTAACCAAACAGAAGTAACTTCGGAAAACACATTTTTGTTGTGAACTACTGAATGTGGGTGCTGAGAATCAAATTCAGGTCCTCTGTAAGCAGTGAGCGCTCTTAACCACTGAGCCACTTCTCAGGCTGGCCGGTGTCACGTCTGTCACCACCCCCTCCCCTCAAGGGTTTTCTATGTAGCCCTGGCAACCTCCCAAGTGCTGGGATTAAAGGTGTCCATTGCTTTTTTAAGATGTGCTCTCACTATGTTGCACAGGTTGTCTCAAATTCTGTGTTCATGCAGTATTCCTGTCTCAGCTTCCCAGTTAGTGTGGCTGTGTTTTTAATCTGCATTTCTCAGTGATTGGTATTTTTCATTTATAAAAGTGCCAGGACAATTAAACGTTCAAGTTGGATGAATGATGAGCATATTTTCAATTAATGATTCAAGGGCAATGGAATATCCTTGTGAAAAAGTTCTAACCCCAATCTCACTCAGCAACCACACACATCAAAACAGACAGCAGACTTAAATATGGGAGCTAACGGTAAAAAAATCTCAGAACAACATGCTAATATAAATTTTGATGATGGGTTAGGAAACAGTGTCTGGGATGCAACAGCAAACACACAATAAAAATAATCTGGACACCAGCAACATTAAAATGGTTTTCCAAAGAAAATGAAAAGACGATATGTCCATAGTACAAATACATTTCTAATTAGGTATTACTTTAGAATATATTAGAGACTTTTACAATTAGAAAGAAATTTCCCACCAAGAAGGTATACATAATGGTCAATGAGCACAGAGAGCTCAGCATTGCCAGTCACTGAGAAATGCACGTAAAGTTCAGCTGAATGGGAGGCTGAGGCAGGAAGACCGTTTGAGTGCAGGGTTTGAGAAAACTTGGGCAACACAGTGAGACTACACCTTAAAAAACCATGCCAGGTATAGTGGTACACGCCTTTGATTCTGGAACTTGGAAGGCAGTGGCAGGTGGATCTCTGGATTTGGGAGCAGCCTGTTCTACATAGTTCCAGGACAGCCAGAGCTATATAGTGAGACCCTGTTTCTGGAAAAAAAAAAAAAAAAAAAAAAAAAAAAAGAAACAGAACAAAACAAAACACACATTCCAAATACTTGACAGGAAGTGGAATGGGCTTGCCATGGCTGAGGGGTGAGGGATGCAGGGTTTTGTTATTACAAGGTACAGTTTCAGTCTGGAAGACAGAAGGTCTGATCTGAAGATGGGTGGGGTGGCAGCTGCACAGCTGTGAATGCACTGAATCACTCAACTTCAAAAGGGCTCATGTGGTGACTGTGCTGCAGATGGTGATGTGAGAAAATGAAATACTGTTTGGTGAGAAGCAGTACACCCTGTGGCATCACTGGTACTGCAGTACACATTTCCCAGTGATGGGGAAGATGGTACATGGCACCCAAGTTTTGTTTTGTTTCTTTTTTTCGAGACAGGGTTTCTCTGTGTAGTCCTGGCTGTTCTGGAACTCACTCTGTAGACCAGGTTGGCCTTGAACTCACAGATCTTCCGGCCCCTGCCTCTGGAGTGCTGGGATTAAAGGCCGTGCCATCACCGCCTGGCTGGTCCCTAGGTTTGTAAAGGGCACCTATGGCAAAGTCTGCTAGGGAACATGGGGCCGCAACTCAACAGCACAGCTGCTGCCCTGGAGTGGTGCATTCAGCAGGAAAGGGGAACCATGGGCCCAAAGGCCCTAGCACAGGAGGTGGGCAGTGTAGCTGTAGCCGAGATCGAGAACAATCTGCATCATATGAACGCCATCTTCCTACCTGACTGTCTTATTCCAGGAGAGGTCAAGGACAGCATCAGTGTGTCCTTCTGCTGAGGAACTCTGTAATAATTATTTTAATTATTTTTTGTATTAAATGTCACCCATCACAAACTGCCTGTTAACTTTATCATGGTAAATATTCTTTTCAGAAAGAAACTATAGCAATTTATGATCTATATCAACACTGCTTTTCACTTTCCAAACCTATTTTAAAAACTACAAGAATAATATAGATTTTTTTGAACACATCACAAAAGCACTTCAAAACAAGAGTCTGGTATAGAGCTACTCCAGGTGAACGTGCATCACCCAACTCATCTGTTCTATATTACATGCCAACAAATTTCATACAACAGAAAATACATGGGCTTTCTGAAATTAGAAAGTACGTTAACTTGTAGCTTTCTGTCTTGTTGTACCAAGACTATCTGATTGCAAAAACATATGTTCTTATACCCTCCTCTCTAGTAACTTAACCCAACTTGTCTTTTAACATCTATTTTTTACCTTCTTCCCTTTCTTTTTCTTCTTTTTTGAAGTCTTACTTCCCAAAGTGAAGACCGGCTCTAGAGAGTCCACTATATCCAGGTCCCACACCTCGATGACAGGGGTCATGTTTCCCACAGCAATGTAATTTCCTATGGGAAGAAACAATGCACTTTCTACTATAAACCAGAACCACACCTGCCACTCCAGCACGTCACCCTGGGAGTGGCTTGAGCAGCAACTATCAAACCCACTGTGTCATCTTGGAATCCTGCAGTTGTAGCAGCTCCCACTCCCTACCATCGCTGAGCTGCTTTTGAGAGCTGTATTCTAGCAATAAAGGCTCAATTCTTTGGTCTCAGTTATGAAATTTACTGTATTAAGCAACAACTCCTGCCCTATTTTCCATGGACGGCAGGACAAGGTCACTCGTTGCTCTCGCAGTACTGTACATTTACTGTTACTGAGAAGCACCAACAGGGCAACTACGGGTGTGAGGTGTGGCTGGAAATGCCACCATGAGAAGCCAGTTACCTGGGACAAGTGTCTCTGGTTTATCTGCTTTCCTTTTTCCTTTTCTTTCCTTTGTGAGACCAGGTCTCACTTATAGTCTAGGATGGCTCCAGCTCCCATTACCATTCTGTACCAGGCTCCTTTGAGTGTTTCCCTAAATTCCAGCTGGTAACAAAATACCACTTCACACTGGGCTTTCACGAGATCCAGTAATTCCATAATCAAAAATCTTTCAGGTAGTATCGTTCAGCCCACAGAGTAGCAGCTTATCCAAACCGTGGAGGCACACAGACCCCACGTGATTAAGTGACATTACACTAGTATCACTTCATAAACTATTGTCAACAACTCTGACTCATGCAGAACAAACAATTTTCCAATTACCAGTTGAAGCATCTGGGCTAGGATCAAAGTTCAGCCATTCTACACTCAGAGGGTATGCCGACAGGAGTATGTCGTGGTGCACATAGAAAGACTCCTCTTCTTGATTGTAAACTGAAAGGATGGGAAGAGAGACTTAATAAACCAGAGACTTCAGACGTCACACCCACCCCACAGGAACACTCTCCTATTGAAACGAGACAGGTCATGGTCACCACTGCCACAGAAAGTCTGTCTGTCCAGTGTAATACATTCTCACCCGCTTCATTTCCCATGAACATTGCCAGCCAGATAAATGGGTCTGTTATCTACTTCATTACAAAAGACACTCTACAGGGAGGATTGACATTACCTGCTAAAGGTCTAGCTGATTTTACATCCAAAAGAACAAACAAAAATAACCTTGGAGAAAAATAATTGTATTTAGAAATTTAAATGCCTACCAAAAATTACGTCAGTATTTCAAGAGTTTATGAAGACTAACAATCTAGACCAACACCCTTTCAACTACAGCGACTCACAGAAGCAGCTCGTTAACTACCACATACATCACGAAGATGCACGCGATGGCGTGGCAACAAGAGTACAGTGGGGAGGTCCTACTCGCCCTTGTCAGGCTCTTTATTGAGGAAGAAGTGAGAAAATAATATTATTTATTTACATTTTCAGATCTCTGATTATGGGACAGATTCTGGGACTGGGAAATGTCACACCAAGTTCTATCACATTAGCTCCTGCTGAGAAGGCACGTTCCTGAAAAAAACGTTAGCTGTCACCAATGTGCTCTGTGCACATTGTAAATTAAACTGGCAACTCAGAGGTGCACGCATAAAAACCAATCTGCCAATTTCAAAAAGACTAATAAAATTTATTTTTTTAAATTAGTTTTTGTTTGTTTTGAGACAGAATCTTGGTAACTGGCCAGGATGGCTTCTAAGTTGCATGGCTTCTCTTGTCTCAGCCTCCCAAATGCTGGATTATAAGCCTGCACCACCACTCCCAACTATAGAATAACTGGTCTTAAAAAGAACATTAACCTACGTTGTTCTCAGTTAACACATCTAAAACATCAGTTTAAAAACATCAGAATTAGAACATATATGCTGCTGAAAGCCTTATTTTTGAAAAATTTCTAATACTGATAGAACACAATCATCTGTGGGGTAAAATGGACCTAATTATAGGATTCCTATAGACCAGTGGTCCTCAACCTGTGGGTTGCAACCCCATTTTTGGGGGGGAGAGGGGTGTCAAACAACCCTTTTACAGGGGTCACTGAGACTATTGGAAAACAAAGATATTCACATTATGATTCACAATAGGAGCAAAACTACAGTTATGAAGTAGCAACAAAGTACTTTTATAGTTGAGAATGAGGGACTGCATTAAAAGGTTGCAGCTTTAGGAAGGTTGAGAACCACTGTTATAGACAGCCTTGAAGGTCCTTAGGAGCTACAGAAATCGAGGCTGAGGGGGCTGGCAAGATTGGTTACTAGGTATTTGCCTCCAAGTTTAAATTTAATCACCAGTACTCACATGGTGGAAGAAAAGAACTGATTCCTGCAAGTTGTCCTCTGCTACAACACACAGACACACAGACACACACACAGGGGTGGGGGGAGAAGCTGGAGGCAGCAATAGGGTCCAGCAAGTAAAAGTTCTTTGCTGTCTGCCATGAAAGCCTGAGTTCCACAAAGTAAGGAGGGAGTGAAACAGGGGCAGAAGTAGTAGGTCTGGGAATCTCAGCGTCCAGTGTAGCATGCTTGCTTAGCATGCTAATCCAAGACCCCTAGGCTTGACACGAAGCCCTGGGCAAAACAAAACAAAAAAACCCAAAACTAAAACATAAAAAGAAATGTAACTAGGCTGGAGAGATGGCTCAGCGGTTAAGAGCACTGACTGCCTTTCCAGAGGTCCTGAGTTCAATTCCCAGCAACCACATGGTGGCTCACAACCATCTGTAATGAAACCTCTTCTGGTCTGCAGGCAAAACACTGTATACATAATAAATAAGCTTAAAAAGAAAGAAATGTAGCTAACGAAGTCACTAGGATAGGCTGATGAGCACCAAGCCTAAAGGTTTTGTTTTTTTAAACTGTGACTGTCTCAACTGAGCCGTCTCCACAGCTTCAGTCTCAAGGCGGACAGCAGATGAGCTGAGACGGACTGAAGGATGCTCCGGAGATGGTGCTCAGAGGAATGACAGAACAAAGAACAAAGGAAAGCACAGGGCAAAGTATCCTACATACTCTGGAGATATGTTTTTGGTATATAAAATATAAACTATATTTCAAACTAAAAATACCAAAGTCCAGGCCGGGCGGCGATGGAGCACGCCTTTAATCCCAGCACTCGGGAGGCAGAGGCAGGCGGATCTCTGTAAGTTCGAGACCAGCCTGGTCTACAAGAGCTAGTTCCAGGACAGGCTCCAAAGCTACAGAGAAACCCTGTCTCGAAAAACCAAAAAAAAAAAAAAAAAAAAAAAAAACCAAAGTCCAGCAAGATATTTAGTGTTAACTAAAAATAAATAAATAAATAAATAAATAAATAAATAAATTGCTATAGGGCTGGTGATGGAGCTACATGCCTATCTGCTATGAGGTCATGAGTCATTCCCAGCACTGAAAAAAAAAATCTGATTTAAATTTTTCTAAGCAGATTCCTTTAAGGCTTTCGTCTGACTTAGGTGCAGGTGTTTCCTGAACTGAAAAGAGTGACCAAGATGTTTTGATCAAAAAAAGAGCATGGTGGTTGGAGAAGAGATGACTCAGTGGTTAAAGCAGCATTTGTTGAGGGCCCAGGTTCAGTTCCCAGCACCCACGTGGTGACTACAAACCATTTGTAAAGACTCTAGTTACAGGGTATTGGATGCCCTCTTCTGGCTTCTATGGGCACTGCACACATCTGGTACATACGTGCAGACACATTCATACATGTAAAATTCATTTGAGAAAAAAAAGGCAGCTCTGTGTTGAATTAGGAAGAAAACAATGTTCTATAAAGGGAACTATTACAAACAGCTTTAAGAAATGCAGGACACGGTCACTTAGTGCTCTTGCAGAGGACGATACTAATTCCCAGCATCCACATAGCTGCTCACCACTGCCTGTAACTCCAGTTCCAGGGATCTAACCACCTCTTCTGGTTTCCTTGGGCACCAATCATGTAGGACCTTGCCTCTAAAGCTACGCAAATGGCCACCTGGAAAGCTTTTTAGCAGGGCAGCCCCTTCACTCACCATGCACCTCCAGATTGCACTGCTCCTGCTCAGCTCGGCCACAGATGATGAAGTTGTCAGTGGGCTTAATCAAGAAATCTTCATGCTCGTATTGTTCCTAAGTGGGCAGGAAACAGTCACCGGCTAGAGGCAGAAATTCAATAAGGTTTCTTAACACCTAGGACCAATCTGAAAACTAATGTGACTAAACACTTACCGTATCTTTCAGGGTAACATATGGATCTTGATCATTACTGCCATAGACCGTAAGACCCAGCAGAGATTCACCAAGAGTCTCAGCATCTGTAATAAGAATTTACTCATCAAAAAGGAAAAATTAAAATCATCCCGACAAAACCTTTTTCTCAAGACAGCTAGTTCTGGGCTTGGGTCTATTTTATCATTAACTGTATCATATTTGGGAAAAGAAGCTGTACAAATTTCAAAGTCATTTTCTGTGTGACAGCTGGAATGCGTTCCTCCTAACTTTTAGAAGTCACAATCTTCCAATGAAATAATTAACTCAAAAATTTAATCCTTTTAGAAAATATTGCAACTCTGTTCCGATTCTCAAGCTTGTTGCATACAATTAAAATTCAAGGTGCTACAGGCAACTTTTAGAACTGGAAAGAAAGTGTCCTGGGAATGCTGAAATGAACCAACCAGATAAGGGTTGTTACGGAAAATCTAACACAGCTGGTGTCACAGTTGGCCAGGATGCTCTGCAGGCAGTGCTCTCAATGTAAAACACCCACTTCCTTCACACATCTGCAAAGGAACCTTTATTCCACCTTTGCAAGGGCAGCAGTGAGCAGACCTAGAGGAACTGCCATGGTCTGGACGAGAGATTTCCTTCTCTGAAGGCTCTTCTGTTAGGGAAGGGGGATGCCAGCTGACAAGCTTCTAGGGAGTGATAATCCTCAGAATTCTGACCTAATCAATGGACTAATCCCTGCTGAACTTAAAATAGAATGGCATCGTTTCCAGGTGGTGGAGGGCAGGTGGTAAGGCCAGCATGGAAGGCAAATCAAATCCAAGTTCCCATGAAAAGAAACAACACCTGACTCCACAGCTTCCTATAGCACAACACTCTGTCCACAGTACTGCAATCCTTCATCTCTTGGTGGGGGATCACGACAGCCCCAGCAACCAAAGACATAAAGTTTAAAGTAGAGGGCACATTAAATATAAAAAAGCACCATCTTTGGTGTTTGTGTTTTCTTCATTCATAATGAACAGCACGTATGTACAGATCATCACCCACTCACTAGCAATCCTGAGAACGACAGGCCGCAAACAACTTTTTAAACTGAGCCTATCATGAGTCTGAGCTGAGCTGTCAGGTCTCATTTGTTTCTCCAAAGTTGAGAGTTGTTGATTCTGAGATGCAGAGTAGTTGGGATTCACACATTACAGAGCTTATTAACCGACTCAGGGCGAGGGTGAGCAAGGGGCATCTATCTCTCACCCTTGAGATTTCAGGTTAATGTTACCCGGGATCATTCCAGAAGGCTACAATGCACACTCACACAGCTCCTGACAGTTCTTTATACTGCCTTTGCTAGACGAGCAGCTGGGCCAGCGTTCTTAGCTTGCATTTTTTTCCCCAGGCTCCCCTCTCCTCATTATCTCAACTGACAGTGCTGGAGATGCAGAGAACTCAGTTACAGGGTCACCCTGACACATGCAGGAAAACAGACTGTCTCCTCAGAGCTCAGATTCACTGTTAGGTCACAGAACTCCCTTCTAAACTAGTTCAGGAAACAAGTCTAATCTGGAGGCAAAGTATCTGACCCGACCCCAGGGACATAAAACAGACTGAAGCTCGGGGATAGCAGCGGGTCTAGACTGCTATGAGCAGACACAGTAGAGGTGAGGTAGAGGGACTTCTCACCTGGGTCGTCGTCCTCATCATAATTATCCAAGTCGTACTCGGCCAGTTCATCATCATCTAGGGTGTGGTCATCCTGTGGGTCACCATCCTCCAGGGACTCCCTAGGCCGTGCCTGGGTACGGGCACTCCGAATGCCATCTTCTGAAGGACTACCTGCCTCCTCTTCCTCACTGCCACCTTCTTCTCTGAGTGAAAACAAACAGGGAAGTCACCCAGGTGGCACCTCCCAACAGCAAGCAGGCGACACACCAGATGCAGCAACACTTGAAACTTACTGTAATTTTTCTTTTGCTTCAGCGATGAGACGCTTTACTTCCTCTTTACTTAGCTCTACCTACAAGGGAGTAAACGCTTCATTAGAGCAATTTACGGAAATCTATTGTGTGATGTTTTACTCTCTTGGCTTTTGGGGGGGGTGCCCACCACCCAGCACCCAAATAAATCACACACAGAGGCTTACTCTTAGTTATGAATGCCTGGCCTTAGCTTAAGCTTGTTTCTTGCCAGTTTTTCTTAAATTAACCTGTTTACCTTTTGCCTCTGGGCTTTTCTCTTCCTGTTTCTATATACTTTTGTGACTGGATGGGTGGCTGGCCCCTGATGTCCCCCCTCCCCTTGTTCTCTTCTTCTCAGAGTTCTCCTTCTATTGATACTCTCTGCCCGCTAGGCCCACCTATCCTTGCTCCTGCCTCTTTGTTGACCATACACTTCTTTATTAAGACCATCAGGTGTTTTAGACAGGCACAGTAGCAGCTTCAGAGTTAAACAAATGCAGGGTAACAAAAGTCACACACCTGAAAATAATATTCCCCAACAGAAAGTAGAAGCCTTGGAACTAGGTCTTCAGGCAAATGTAAACTATAACTTCAAGAGCCACCAAGACAATCTTGCACATTGGTCAAGGCTCGAAATTTAAGTAGGCAGAGCTTGTTGTATAGGTCCTTATGATTAAGATTTCCTTCCCCAATACTGTTCAGAAGTCATGTTCATTCTGCTCTGCCTTCCTCGGTATTCAAATAGGTTGATTTTTGCACAATGGATCTGTGGTATTTTTCTTCCAACCACCTCAACCTCCAGGGGCACCTCTCTCTCGTGCGCACACCTGTTTATTCATGTAACATTGGTCCTCCGCTTTTTCCCCCACCACCACTGCCAAATGCAAATTGATTCTTCCTGGGAACCAATTACACCCTTCAACTTCCCCCATCTCTTATCTTGAACTCCAGCTTAATTTTCCCAACTTCCAGTAAGATTTCCTGTTTGGGCATTTTTTGTTCGAACAGTTTAAAACTGAGGCCTTCAAAATCGCCATTCCCTCACATAAACAACGATTCAGTACCTTTAAAACACCTAACACTACTAAATTATGCGTATAAAAGCCAACGATAGTTTGGTATTGTTTACTTAAGTGTGGCGCTGGCCACAGTGGCAGTGCTCCACGACTGACGGTGAGTCAATTGCCGAGTTTCTACTCTAGGAGCCTCCAGTTCTTCGGTGGCTCCGACCGGTAACTCTTAGTACTTAGGAAACTGAAGCAGGAGGATTGCCATGCCTCAAGTCTGAGGCCACAGTGTGCTACAAAAGCAAAAATCTTGTAATACAAGGACGCTCCCAAGGACATCCTATTTTCGGTGAGACAGATTCAGAAATTAAAGGCTAGGAAACACTGGGGAGGCAGGGAGCTCAGACATTCAAGTTTTTGTTAAGCAAACATTAGGCCCTAAATTCCATCCCAGAACTCGCTTGAAAACGAGGCGCGGTGACAAGCACACCTGTAATCTCCGCACTGGAGATTACAGGCACAGGTGAATTTCTGGTGCCTGTTGGCCAGCCAGTCTATCTCAATTAGCTAGCTCTAGGTTCAGACAGCACACAAATACAAACATAAGAACCTGGGCATACACACAAAAAGGTATTTGTATTCTTTGGGGGTGGAGAATGAGAACTAGGGATTTTTAGGACTCCCCATCAAATACCTCAAAAGATGTATGTCCCTTTAACAATGAAAGCCATATCCTCTTGGATAAATCGAATGAGGTGACTGTTGTACCTATGCTATAAATATGCGTTGACGCCCGCTGTAGGCAAAACACCAAAGAAAACTATGACGAAACACTGTACTCTGGTGGAATTTACACCTGTAGGGAATACTTCCATCCCTCAACAGCTGTAAAATCAAGAGAAAAAAGACCTCTGCCCTATTTCGCTCAAGCATATCCCGGGACCCCGAACACCGACTGAGCAACCGCATCCTTTGCCACAGTCTCCAGCTTTTGCTCGATTTCTTTCCTTGTCCTCCCTGCCCCAGAACGTTCTACCCGAATCACCAGGAATTCCTAACCAGCAAGCACCCCGCCCCCTTCCCGGGCATAAACTCCACGTGCTCGCAAATTCGGGGGTGGGGCCGGGCTTCCGGCTCCGGGCCGAGAAGGGGTGAGGTCCCCGCTTTTCTGGGGACACCGAACCACACCGCAAGCGACTACAAGTCCGGCCAACCCAGACAGGGCGCCGCTGCGCGGCTCAGGCCCGGCGCGTGCGTCCCCACGCGAGGGCGACCCCGTGAGGGTCCCCGGGCGCCTCACCTTGTCCGGCGTCTCTTTGGCCACGCCGCGGCGGACCCAGGCCAGGCAGGTCACTTGGCGGCTGCGGTTCATGGTCGTCGGCGACAACGCGTCTCAGGCCGGCGGACCTTACTGCCGGGAGAGAGGACGCCAAGCTCCGCGAAGGGTTGGACGGCGCGCAGGCACGGGCGCCCGCTTGACGTCATTCGCAGGCGCCGTCGGGAAAGGGGCGGGGGATGTGCAGGAAGTGGGCGTGGCCGTAAGCAGATGGATGGGGACGGTGATCCGGGTGGTCCGTGCTCCTGCGAAAGTGTCCTGGAGCAGACAAAGGAGATCTTTGGAACTCTAAGCTTCCGCCCTTACGTTTCTTTGCTTTCTAACCCCCTACCGTACGGGGTCAAACCCAGAGCCCCGTGCTCTACCGCAAACTACATCCTCTTCCTCGCTCCACCACCTGCGGTCTTTGGAGACAGTTTCTCACGATGTAGCCCCAGGCTGATCTGGAACTCTGGATCCTTCTGCCTTAGCCTCCCGACTGCTAGAATTACAGGCGTTCACTGAGTCAACTCGCCCAGCACTTTCATTACTGAATGTTACTTTCTCATAGTAAAACATTTAGTACCTGAACCGCCACGGTGGTGTGTGTCTTTAATTCCAGCACTGGAGAGACTGAGGCAGGGTTGCTGCGAATGAAAAACAGAAATAAAAGGAGAACTTGGCTGCTCATATAGGGGTTGAGTTTTTTTTATTATAAATATAAGGAAGAATACAGGTAGAGACAGAGACCTCTGGAGGAATCCAGAGTGAACGTGGCCGGGACAAGAGACTAGCCAAGAAGTAAAAGGCAGAGGGGCCATTGTAGCCAAAATGACTGGATTACATAGAGAAGAGCCACTAGGGAAAGAGCAGTCCAGCCCTTGGGCTGGAGAGTTCAGAGTAAGGGTTGAGGTAAAACAGCCAGGAGGACCCTGCCACAGGTGGGATTGAGGGAAAAGGGAGGCTAGAGTCTGCTTTGATAGCTAATAAGCACCTTAGCTGTTTGTCCTGGGTTTGAGACCTAACAGTCCTCTGTTGGAGGCCAGCCAGGACTGTGAAGCAAGACTTGGCTAAAAATGACCAAGCCCACTGTCTTATTTTTTATTATTGTGATTGATGAAACACCATGACCAAAAGAACCTAGGGAGGGGAAAGTTTACTTACTCTCCATATCACTATGACAGTGGGCATCAAGGCAGGAACTCAAATAGGGCAGAAGCCATAGAGGAGTGCTACTTACTGGCTTGTACCACATGGCTTGCTCAGTCTACTTTCTTAGAAGAACCCAGAACTACCTGCCCAGGGTGGCACCACCCACAATTATCTGGGGCCCTTCTACATCAGTCACTAATTAGAAAAATGCTCTATAGGCTTGCCTACAGGCTGGTCTTTGGGGTGCTTCCTCCCAGATGGCTCTAGCTTGTTTCAAGTTGACATAAAACTAGCCAGCACACCCTACTCTCCCCAAAACACCACCCATAAGTTACCACAGTTACTAATAGTAACACATTAGGTTGAAGATACAATTTTAAGTGTCCCACATAAAATGGCCATCAAATTATGAAATTTTGCTTGTGCTAGGCAAGTTCTCTACCATGGAACCAGACCCCCCCAACTCCATAATTTTTATTATTGCAAAATATACATAACATAAAATTTATCTCAATCCATTTTGAGTGTGTAATTTATGTTTATAATTAAAAATATAACAATAATGAACAGGTGAGAAACCTTCCTGTGTTTAGAATAACACACATGCATTGACATCTTTCTTCTTACTGTGCTGGGTTAAACCCAGGGCCTTGAGCATGCTAGACAAGCACACTATCAAGAGCTACACTCTTCACTATGAACTGATTACTTTATAGAGGCTGCTTCTAAATATCTGGCTACGGTTGGCTAGATGGGATCACCTGGCATATGGGTAGGCGTGTGCTTGAGTAGTTGATGTTGGGGTTCCCTGTGGCAGTTGCCCTATGAGCTGCCACTCCTGTCTAGTTTGTACCCAACATAGTGCCCAGTGCAAGGCAAGTACTTGATAAATATTTTAATTTTTGTCAAACAAATGAACAAATTAAAGAATAGAAGGTAAGCTGGCTAGACGGCTACTTTTGGGCTGACACAAACTACCTTCCTTTTCTGGACTTATTTCAGCAGTATGCCATTTCAGCCCAAGTTGTGAATTTGCTTGAAAAATGAAAACCCAACTACAGCTGACATTATTGGTTTTTTTTTTATAACAAGAACTGACAAACTGAGCTTAAGCAGCTGTTTCTAAGTTTTGTTCTTAGGAAATGAGCTTATTTAACCCAGAAAACTCTCATTGCCAGAGGCAGGTTGGTAGCATATTGACTATTCTTGGAGTTAAGGGTCTCTGTGGATGAACCCAGGCTCATGCCAGCTCCTGTTCATCCTCTGGCTCAGTGCTCTGTGTAATTGGACTGATAAATATTAATAGCTGGCCTTGAATACTGTTGTGGTAGGTGAATGAAAATGGTCCCCATAGGCTTATAGAGAGTGGCACTGTTAAGAGGTGTGACCTTTTGGAGTAGGTGTGACCTTGGGTGGGCTTTGAGATTTCAGATGCTCAAGCCAGGTCTAGTGTTGCTCTTATTTCTTGCTGCTTTGGGTGCAGATATGGATCTCTCAGCTACGTCTCCAGTACCATGTCTGCCCGTATGTGGCCATGCTTACCTCTTTGTTGAGAATGGACTAAACCTTTGAACGTCCTTTGTTTTTGTTTTTAGAGACAGGGTTTCTCTGTGGCTTTGGAGCCTGTCCTGGAAATAGCTCTTGTAGACCAGACTGGCCTCGAACTCACAGAGATCCGCCTGCCTCTTCCTCTCAAGTGCTGGGATTAAAGGCGTGCGCCACCACCACCCGGCTAAGTGTCTTCCTTTGTAAGAGTTGTTGTGGTCAACTAGTCTCTTCACAGCAGTAAAACCCTAACTAAGACACCTAGGAAGGAAGGGAGACTATGACACCCATCTTCCTGATTCCACCAGTCTGTTTCTTGCCCCTCTAGCTTACCCTGCAATTTTAGCTGATTAAAAAGTTGAAGGGATAATAATGACTACCAGTTACCAAGTGCTAGAAACTATGAGCAGAGACAAAACCAGATATATGGAAACCCCTGCATGGTGGTTGGTTCATGCCTGTAATTCAACATTTGAGAGCTGAGGCAAGAAGATTATGGGTTGGTTAGTGTGTGCCACATACTAAGACCCTGTCCAAAAAAAAAGAAAGAAAGAAAGAGAGAGAGAGAGAGAGAGAGAGAGAGAGAGGGAGGGAGGGAGGGAGGGAGGGAGGGAGGAAGGAAGGAAGGAAGGAAGGAAGGAAGGAAGGAAGATTATCTTCTCAGTGTCAGGCCCAAAAGGAATGTGGGACAAAGACTCTGTGTGGTGCCCGCTAGCACAGCCAAGCACATGCTGGCCTTGGGGTTCCTCAGTGTCACAAAACCTCGTGGCTCTTCTCACCCTGCCCGTACCCCACATTTCTCCAACTCATGAGCTTCCCTCCCCCAGCTTCTCGTTTCTTTATAATGCTGCCATTTCAGCCAAGCTCTCTGATTTGTCTTCATCTCTTGCCCATTACCCCACTTGTGGGTGATGATATTCAGTTTACTTCTTTCTCAGCTCCAGGTTCTTCCAGAGGCCTCTGATTGTATCCTCCCTCACATCTACGACAAAATCGTCTCTCCTCAACCATACTTCAGTGTGGTCATGTCTTCAGTTCATACATCCGGTGCCGAAACCTAGCTTACTACTCCCAGAACCAAACAGAGCTTTGCACTTTCACAAGGGCAAGTCTGACAAGGGTCTTGCTACCACAGTTTTGCCCATACCTAGTAGAGTGCCCGACAGAACAAACAGCAATAAGGGGCTTATGTCAGAGATGAATGATCTGAGAGTCCTACGTGGATGTTTAGAGGCATTAGGAAGTTTGCACAGTATCAGAGTTCAGTGGTTCTCAACCATCCAGATGCTGTGACCCTTTAACACAGTTCCTCATGTTGTGGTGACCCCCCCTCCACCCCAACCATAAAATTATTTTCATTGCTACTTCAAAACTGTCATTTTGCTATAGTTATGAGTCGTAATATAAATATCTGTGTTTTCTGATAATCTTAGATTGACCTCTGTGGAAGAGTCCTTTGCCACCTAAAGGGCCACGACCCACTGGTTGAGAATGACCGACAGAACTATTAATGGCAGATGCCATCCAACTCCTTCGCTCCTGTCACACAAGTTTCCTGGTAAAGCTGACCATTGATTCATTCATCCTTTTAGTTTGTAAGTGACGGGTAACCCGTAACTCCAGTCCAACAACACAAGTGACATCATACTACCTGCTGCAGCTTCAGGCTTCCGGTGTCCTCACTCCAGCAGAACTAGAAGATAAGCACCTGTCTTTATCTTACTCCGTTCTGTGCTGGTTTGTGGATTGGGCTGGGATGGGGTGGAGGGAAGTGCGGAGAGATGCCATCTCCTGATCGGAAGGCCTGTTTAAAAACAACAATAAATCCTAGCCATAATTAACAACTACCACAGCTGAGAAGAAAACAACAATAAATCCTAGGCATAATTAACTACCACAGCTGAGAAGAGTAAAGCACAGAAAAAGGAGATGGCAAACCCAAGACCACACATCATTTGAGTGTCAGGAACTAGCTCCGCTCCTGGGTGTTTTCTGCCACACGCGGGCATCAACTTTGGGAGGGAAGACCGGAGGGAAAAGTCACAGGAATAATGAACTCAGTCACATCCTTGCCACCTGGAACCCAGCCTCTGGCAGTCACGGAAATGTCAGGAGGAACAGACACCGATCGTGCGCTTACAAGAAGCATAGGAAGAATGGTTGGGCAAAGATTTGATCTCCCTTTTATGAGGCCACAGCAGAAAGGTCTTGACTTTATTTCAGAGGATCTTGAGCAGGCTTTCTGGCATTCACAAACACCGATCACCATATAGATCAGGTCAAATCGATATCATACACGCGTTTCTTCTCTCTATAGGTGTCTTCCCTATTCTAGCATTCCTAGGGACTGACAGAGAGTTGAGGCAAAATAAATATCTGAAGACAAAAGGGAAGGATGACACTCCTGGGCTCTTGATATGGATGAATGAATGGAATGATATAGTCGTCACACAGATGTGAAATTCACACAGAAACTGGGAAGTGTCCATCCCACTGAAGAAAGGAGAAGAACCTCGGACCCAAACCATCATGGTGCTAGATAAGATAACGTGGTTTTTGATAGGCTCTATATTGTGGTAGCTCCCATACCTGTCGTGTGCATTTTCACACTCAGCAAAGATTTAGTGAATGGCTGGGTAAATGAATGAATAAAAGAAACTTCTCAAGCTGTGTTACTAGGCAGAGTTAGGCTCTTCACACTGAATGGGTACGGGTATGGCTCCACCTAGTGGACACTTTCAAGGTATGCTTGAACTTTGGACTACCGTACATTCAAGACTTGCTTTCTTCCGTGGCTTCTTCGAATGTTCCTGCTTCACACGCACTGAAGATGGCGGCACGGTCTTGCCGGTGATCTGGAGAGCCAAACCTGAGAAAAGATGCTTGTAGAGAACAGAGGAGAAAAGCTGGGATGGGTTGCCTTAGAGTTGCTGGTGATGGGCAAAAGACGCTGCAGCTGCTGTCCTGAAATGCATACCTAGCTGAGTGGTCTGGAACAAACCATCTCCTGTCTTATTTGGGGAAGCGGAGTCTGAAATCAGATATATAGACAATGATGCTCCATATCATACGTCTACGGCTACTTCCCGCCGTCTGTAGGGACCACCACGTTTACGTTATCGTAGAAGGTACCCGTTTTAGATCAAAGAAGGAACCCTCCTGCTAACAGGGCCAACTGGGACCAGTGTTCAAACACCTGAGCCTACGGGGGGGGGGGCAAGTCTTAGTTATTCCACCGCGTTAGCTAAGCAGTCTTCGTCAAGGTGTGGTCCCATCCGTCCTGACCCACCATTGCCTCTGCTCCAGTCTATCCCGCAAGGTGTCCTGACAGCCTGTTAGTTCTGTGTGACATTCACTGAGAGACAAGCATCCACCTCTGGCTGGCATCAAGGCTTCAGTCTTTTTCTTCCCCAGCACGGGACTTCCTGACAGACAAGGACAGGCGCTGGCATCTCTTCGCACATCTTCACCTTCATTTAGTAACCATCTTCTCCACTGTGGGTACAAGCAAACCTCCTACATGTGTTTGTAGCTTCATAAAAAGCCTCTCATCCTGGTGTCCTTTTCCCCAGGAATGGAATGGTTGCAATCTAATGCTTGCTAATTCACAAAGCTGTCATCAGAACAGGTGGCTGGCAAGGGTGATTGCCCATGCAGTGCACTAAAGCTTTCTGCAACATCCCCACCGGGAGAGACAGCAGGAAAAGAGTCATCAGTGAGAAAGTTAATTTAGCAAACATTCACCAAGGGCTTGAAAAGCACCCCATGCCCTCAGCCAAGGGGATCACTGGCAATAGAAGAATGCACACAGAACAGTAGGGAGATGCCTCAGTGGACGTGGATCTCTTCAATGTCTTACTCCAGATGAATGCAGAAAGCATTTTCAGTATCTTCTCCCCACTTCCCATTTCCATCCCTTCCCCCAGTCCTGGCCAAATATTTGCAGGCACAATTTGAAGTGCTCTCAGAGGAAAAGGAGCAGCTCATAGCAGCTCATAGTGACCTAGGAAAAGGATAATGCAGTGCCTCCTAGCCACCAAAATGCTCAGTCATTTCTGGACCTCTGATTGTAGGTGGCAGAGGACAACTTCAGGTGCTGTTCATCTTGTATTTGAGACATCGTCTCTCATTGGCTTAGAATTCAACAAGTAGGCTATCCTAGGGTACCCAGGTCCTCACGCTTGTGCAGGCACTATACTGTCTGAGCTTGTTTTTAGTGTAGTTTCAGCAAGGACAACAGAATGCTGCTCTTGTTGTACTCCTGTGCAAGTAAGAAATCTGCATGCAAGAACCACCGCAATGTTTCTTGTGCTAGTCAGAGTTCTCTAGAGGAACAGAACTGATAGAATGAATCTATCTACCATTTATCCATCATCTATCCATCTATCCATCTATCTATCTATCTATCTATCTATCTATCTATCTATCTATCTACTATCTGTCTGTCTGTCTGTCTGTCTGTCTGTCTGTCTATCTATCTATCGATTGATCTATCTATGGGATTTATTAGAATGACTCACAGGCTGTGGTCCAGCTAGTACAACAATGACTGTTTACCAAGAGAAGGTCCAAGAATCCAATACTTGTTCAGCCTATGAGGCTGGATGTCTCAGCTGACCTTCAATACACGCTAGAATCCTGGAGAAGCAGGCTCTAATGCCAACTGAAGGGAAGGGCTTGTCAAGTGAGTGCAAGAGCAAGCAAGCGAAGAGCAATCACTTCCTTCTCCCATGTCCTTTATATAGGCTGCCAGTCGAAGGTGTGGCTAATTAAAGGTGCGTCTTCCCACCTCAGATATCCAGATTAGAAGTGGGGCTTCCCACAAATAATTGAATTAAGAAAAAACCCTCATAGGTGTGTACCTAGCTTCTTGGGTTGTAGCTAATTCCAAATGTCATCAAGTTGACAATGAAGAATAACTATTATATTCTCCATCCTCAGAGCAGTAGAAGAAAGGCCACCTCCCTTCGTGGGCTCATCTTATTCTAAAAGTTTTAGAAGTGGGCCAGTATTTGGTGGTTTCTTTTGTTCTAACAAAAGACTAAAAGCCACACTTCCAAAACCTATATTGTTCTCTGGTCCTGGACTCTGCATGCTGCAATACTGGCCTGCCAGGCAAGATATGCCCACTGGTGCAATAGTGGAATGACTGTCTTTGGGCAACCAGCTACTCTCTGATTGGATTTGGGACCTGCTCTCCATAAACCTGGTCAAAGGCCCATGATTAGGAGGTCACAGTCCCTAAAGTGGAACCTGAGAGGAGAAGGAAAGAAGGACAAGGTGAGGAGAAACTCCACAATGTTCAGGTTTTTATTGGGGGGGGGGATAAACCTACGGAGGGAGCCTTTGCTAGAATCAGAACCCAGCACCCATGTCTTAGAGTTGCTGTGCTGTGCTGGACACCATGACCAAAGCAACTTGAAGAGGACAGGGTTTGTTTAACTTATGCTTCCACATCACAGTTAGTTCATCATCAAAGAAAGTCAGGACAGGAACTCAAACAGGAACCTAGAGACAGGAACTGATGCAGAAGTCATGGAGGGGTGCTGCTTACTGGCTTGTTCCTCGTGACTTGCTCAACCTGCTTTCTTATAGAACCCAGGACCACAAGCCCAGGGTAGCACCATCCATAATATGTCAGACCCTCCCCCATCAATCACTAATTAAGAAAATGTCCTACAGCCCAGTGTTATAGAGGCATTTTCTCAGTAGAGGCTCTCTCCTCTCTGTTTACTCTAGTTTGTGTCAAGCTGACATAGAACTAGCCAGTACAACCCACTTATAAGCCAGGGTAGTTACAGGACAGATAGGGAAGGGTGGGGAGGGAGGTTGAAAACTTTCCTTTTTGGTCTGTTGTTAGTCATTGTTCAGACTGACCACAGAGGAGTAGTCAGTTCAAGAATGTTATATGGTTGACAACATCTTTCCTAGTTGGACATTACCTGAAGTTCACAGAACAGGGAGTAGTTAAGAATCCAGAGAAGCTGGGCAGTGGTAGTGTATCCTTTAATCTCAGCACTTGGCAGGCAGAGGCAGGTGGATCTCTGCGAGTTTAAGGCCAGCCTGGTATACATAGTGAGATGTAGAGAGAGAGAGAGAGAGAGAGAGAGAGAGAGAGAGAGAGAGAGAGAGAGAGAGAGAGAAGGGAGGGATGGAGGGATGGAGAGAGGGAGGGAAGGAAGGAAGCAGGAAGACTGAGTGAACCTAGAAAAGCAAGTTAAGTTAACTTACTTCTGGAAACCAAATTACTATAGTTACTGGAATTGTCATAGTTCAATAAAAATGGAGGAGCTTACAAAATGGCAGAGCCCTGGCTAACAGAACCTGTTATCATTAGTTTGCTAAATGGTCATGTTGTCAAACTGCTTTCCCACTATTTGTGTTGAAACCCACAGGCCCAGCCTTGCTCAGCTCTCTCACAAAACTGTCTTTCTGCAGTGGGTAGCAGTCAGTGCAGATTCGTAACTGGTCAAAGTGCTGAGACTTGGGGGGAGTTGAAGGAGAGAAATAGAGGGTAGATATTATTGTATTTTGTTGTATACATGCATGACATTCTTAAATAATATATTTGAAAAAGAAAAAAACAACAAAAAGCATTCTAAATGAAGAGGCAAAGCTGAGCAGAAGGTGTGAGTAGTCAGACCAGCTCCATCTGCCATTCAGGTCTGCCACTTTCTTTGTGACTTTGCTTTAGTTTCCCTGCTTGGGAAGCAGAAATGAACATTCTTATGCAGAATTTACTACAAGGGTTGAGATGATGCGTATAAAGAAGAAAAAAGTGCACAGATGGAAAAACACACCAGCCCCCACACAAATGAAAATTGTAGCGCATGAGATTTCAGTGTCAGAAGCATCTCTAACACAGCTGACAGAGGCGTGGGATGCAGGCTGTGCTCCTGTGGCCTCTAAGATGAAATCTGACAATTGGCTGTCATTCACACAGTGAAATTCCCTTACCACAGTGATGACTCTGTGCAGAAGATGCTCCTCAGCTCCAGGGACCGAGGCTGTCAAAAGTGTCATAGATCAACCTGAAACTGAGTAGATACTTTCTCATACTCCAACAGGGCAGCGTGAGGTGGGAATGGTTGACTGCCCCTAACTAGAGGCCTTGCAGAGCCAGTGATGCTCTTTGGGGAGTCAATTTACCGGGGAAGTGGGTTTAAGTAATTAGCAATCAGACTAGAGGCTTTCAGACCCAGGGTCTGAGCAATGCACAGCTTCCTTCTTGCATAGCTTCTGTGAACACAACATTCTGAATTTAGACAGAAATACCCCTCCCACTGGTGCTTTCAAGAAGGCTTGAATCTCCTACTGTCCTGACGCAGTGACATTTCATTCTATGGGCAGGACTGAGGCTGACGAGGGAACTCATCCACTAGACACTGTGCCAAACTCATTCTATTGTTTTGGTTTTTTTTTTCTGTTGAACTTAGTTCAAGGACCACCTAAGAGGGTCTGGGGATGCAGGTGAGACTGTAGAGCTTTTAGCATGTGCAAAGCATTGGGTTTTATTCCCAGCAGATAACAGGGTCTGGGGATGCAGGTGAGACTGTAGAGCTTTTAGCATGTGCAAAGCATTGGGTTTTATTCCCAGCAGATGTAGTGGTGCATGATTGCAGTTCCAGCACTTGGAAAGTGGAGACAGGAGGACCACTTTCTTCAGGTTATCTTCAGGTCTATGGTCAGTTCCAGGTTAGCCTGGTATTCATGGGACCCTGTGTTAAAACAAAACCATAAGAAATGCACAACAGTTCCTGTGTGCCACCCACACTCTTGTGCTGCAATTTAATCTTAAAAAAATATCCCTCCCCAGGCACAGCACATGTCTATTATCCCTCCCCCTGGGAGGCAGGAGAGTCAGGAGTTCAAGTTCATCCTCAACTATACATTGAGTTTCAGGCCACCCTGGGCTATAGTACACCCTAGACCATCAGCTCTCAATGTATGGGCTTGGACCCATTGGGGATCGAACAACCCTTTCACAGGGGTTCCCTAAAACCACTGGAAAACACAGATATTTACATTACAACTCATTAACAGTAGCAAAATTACAGTTACAAAGTAGCGGTGAAAATAATTTTATGGTTGGGGAGTCACCCAACATGAGGAGTTGTATTAAAGTGTTGCAGCATTAGGAAGGTTGAAAACCACTACCACAGACCCTGTCTTAAAAGCTAATTAAGTTAATTAACCCCTTGAGTTTGTAGTAAGAGATTGCTTCATGACAGACATAAAGACAGAACATGTATATTACGTGGGACTGAGCTAGGGTATAGATCATGAGACTAGAAAGGGACCTATAAGAGGAGGAAAGAGGGTTGGGAGGGGGTGAGAGAATGTAAGAGACATGAAAGTGTAAAGGGATTACTGGGGGTGGAAGGGTGCAAGGGTGGGGGAGGGGCTGACTAAAATATATATGAAAATGCCATAATGAAACCAGCTACTCTGCATGCTAATTAAAATAATACATAAAAATAGAAGAATAGAATGCTCTAATTATAAAGAGGAAGGAATAAAGAGACTGTTCCCTAGCTTGATTGATGACCGGAAGAAGTCCCATATTTCAGTGATGGAGCTGCTTCTAGCTAGCTCCCTTTGCTCCCTCTAGCTGGTGGGGCTTTGTGGCCCATTTCTCTTCCTTCTGTACTAGATAAGTAAGACTCTAATGAATCTGCCTGCTGCCTCTCTAACTTGACAAGGACAGATAGATAGGAAGACAGGTTTTAATAAAATGCAGTCCCGGCAAAAAAAAAATGAATGGGTGCGGCGAGGTCATTATACATGCTACATGAGATCTATCAGGGCAGGCATCCATCTTCTGAGGACGTGTAAATGATTCCCTTCAGAAGGGAAGAATGAATAATGTTGTCCCAGGATGGCAAAGACCTTTAAACTCTGCGACCTTGTATGTCTTGAACCCCTGTCAAAAGGTTGATAAGTGTTTTCTCTAAGATTTCCTGTGATGGGGCATCGTTCCCCTCACTGTGTTCTGTTTTGATTTTTTTTCTTTCAATTTTTTTGAGACAAAGTCTCATGTAGCTCAGGTGTTGAACCCCTGATTCTCCTGTCTCTGCTTCTCAGTGCTGGGATTACAAGCATGTTTGCTCCTGGCTGAGTCCACGGTGGAACCGACCTGATTCCTGGTGCCTCCCTGACTCCTCTTGGCCTGTCCTTCCGCCTCTGCTTGCTTCTCCTGAGCCTGTGACATTTGTCACATCTTTTGTGCTCATGCCCCACCTTCTTTTCTATTTTGAATAACGTCACAGCCTTTTCTTGCCCTGAAATTGCAAATTGAAAATTGCAAAAGCAATTTAAGGAGAAAAGGGTTTCTGTTGATTCACGGTTTGAGGCCTTTGTTCCATGGTGGGGAATTATGGAGGCAGGAAGATGAGGTAGTTGGCTTTGCTGTATCCAGGGACAGGAAGCAAAGAATAATGAATATTGGTGCTCATAGTCCCCCCACCTCGACCTGTCTCTGTCTCCCTCCGTCCCTCCGTCCCTCCGTCCCTCCGTCCCTCCGTCCCTCCCTCCCTCCCTCCCTCCCTCCCTCCTTCCCTCCCTCTCTTAGTATGCGTGTATGTGAGTGGCGTGTGTGTGTGTGTGTGTGTGTGTGTGTGTGTGTGTGTCTGTGAGCCAGTGTTTGTATGGGTGTGTGTGTGTGTGTGTCTGTGAGCCAGTGTTTGTATGGGTATGTGCATGTGTCTGCATGTGAAGGTCAGCTTGGTGTCATGTGTCTACCTCAACCCCTCTTCATGTCATTTATATGTTTGTCTGTGCGATAGTGTCTCTTTATATAGTTCTGATGGTCTTAGTGCTCTCTATGTAGACCAGGCTGGCCTCCAACTCACAGAGATTCTCCTGCCTCTGCCTCCTGAGTGCTGGGATTAAAGGCGTGTGCCCCTGTACTTGGATCCATGCCATTTTTTTTTTTTTGTGGGTGACAGGGTCTCTTATTGAACCTGGTGCTCATCAGTTTGGCTAGGAAGGCTGGCCCATTGACCTTCAGGAATCCTTGTCTCAGCCCCCCCCCCCCCAAGTTCTGGTATTGCCAGCACTCAGCGTTTACTCAGGTGCTGGGGACCTGAACTCAGGTCTTGTTGCTTACACAGCAGGCATTTTATCAACTGCACAACCTCTGCAGCCTCTCTCTTTCTCCTTTTTATACATCCTCACATCCCATCTCATGGGATGGTGTGCTCACCTCAGGAACTCTCATCTAGAAACTCTCCTGTGATTTTGTTAAATATATTTTCTTTGTTTTTGAATTGTACCTCTTCTCCTTCTTCTATACCTATTATTCTTAGGTTTGGTCTTTTCATGGTGTCCCATATTTCCTGGATATTTTGGGTTAAGCTTTTGTTAGATTTAATTTTTTCTTTGACTGATGAGTCTATTTCCTCTATCGTAACTTCAGCGCTTGAGAGTCTGTCTACCATCTCTTGTATTCAGCTGTTCATGTTTGCATTTGTGGTACTTGATTGTTTTCTGTTTCTATAATTCCCTCAGCTTGTGTTTTCTTTCTTGTCTCTATTTCAGTTTTCAAGTCTTGAATAGTTTCTTTCACATGTTTGAATAGTTTGTTTCACATGCTTTTTCTTGGTTTCCTTTAGGGGATTTGCTGATGTTTTCCAATTTTTTTGTGAGCATTTCCTCCATTTCTTTGAGGGAATTTCCTCCATTTCTTTGAGGGAATTTCTCATTTCTTCTTTAAGAGTCTCAAACATTCTCCTGAAGTTATTTTTGAGGTCATTTTCTTCTGCTTCATCTATATTTGGTTGTTCAAGTCTTGTTGTTGTAGGGTCTCTAGATTTTACTGGTGTCATGTTGCTCTTTCTGGTGTCGTCTGCTCATCCTTTTCTCTAATTGGTGTGGTTGGGGCTGTCTGTGACTCTGGTGATTAATCTTCCAGGTGCCAGTGGATCCAAGGCTCAGATGGTTGTTCTTTGTGGTACAGCCAGTGCCACGGTTCTAGTAACCCCGTTGGTCGCTCTATGTTCCTGGAGGTTACTCAACACTTTCAGGGTTTGCTCTTTGCTCTGCTCCCATGGAGTTTGCTGTCTCAGACCTGATCTGGTCTAGGTTGCCAGTTCAGACCTGTTTCTGTAAATGTCCCTGATCAGGATCTGCTCCTGTGGAGGTCCCTGGCTTGGGGTTGATACTGCAAAAGTCTCTGGCTCTGATCTTCTCTCTTGGAGGTCCCAGACTCATGCCCAGACCCACAGGGGTCCTGGCTCAGGTCTACTCTCTTGAAGGTCCCAGATTCATATGCAGACCCACAGGAGTCTCTGCCTCTGGCCCACTCGCTCAGCTGTTTCAGGCCCTCTCTGGCCTAGGTTGTTAGCTCAGTCCTGCTCCCATAGTGCTCTCCTAGGACCTGTTCCAGCCTCTAGAAACGCTCTAATAGACATCCCAGATGATTCTAGATCAAGTTTAGTTTATAATTAATTGGAATCATCACAGTCTGTGCCCTGCATCTGTAATGCCACTACTCCCACCCCTGCTACTAATGTACAGCCTTGCTTGGGATGGGGTGCACCTAGACAGAGCAGCAGAAGGAAGTAGAGGCATTGAGCTTCCTGGGTGGGTGGAGTCCATGTTAGAGTGTAGCTTGTGGCAGGCAAGGGTCGTCACTGAAGACATGGTCCTGCTAAATTTAGAATGGTCCGTATTCATTCCTGCCTTTGTATATTTGGTGGCATCATTGACCAAAATGACCTCATCAGAGCAGTTCATAGTTTGTAATTTGTTCCTAAATGCTCTGCTTTTGGTGGCTGTATGGCTCCTGTCATGTCTTTGGATAAATCTCCTATCTTTCTAAATTGGCCAGAGTTGCTTGCTGCTGGAGTCCTTGATTCCTACGGGTACTAAGCTGAATGTATAACTCCTGTAGAGACCAGTCCAGGGCACAGAGAACCATCACCTCCCTCATCCTAGAAGCCATTTTTCTATTACTATAGCCCAGAGCTCAATTAGCTTTTTAATCCAACCACATAACAGTTGGCTTGTTTTTAAACTCACTGGCAGATATGGGATTCTCCTCTGAATGCTATGAATATGTTTTATTATTCTTGGTTAATAAAGAAGCTGCTTTGGCCTATAGCAGGGCAGAATATAGGTAGACGGAAAAACTTAACTGAATGCGGAGAGAAAGAAGACTGAGTCAGGCAGACGCCATGTAGCTGCTGAAGGAGAAGATGGTAAGGTACAGCCTCATGGCAATACATGAATTAAAAGAAATGGGTTTATTTAACTAAAAGAGCTAGCTAGGAATACGCCTGAGCCATTGGCCAAACAGTGTTGTAACTAATAATAGTTTTTGTGTGGTTCTTTGGGTCTGGGTGGCTGGGAAATGAAAAAACAGTCTTTACTGTCTCTGTTTACTGTTTATTGGCCAACTGAGACCCTCACTGCTTAGGGACAGAGATTCAATGGTTAACTAAAGGAATATTGAGAAAAGTGGATTGTATGTGATTCCTTCCTATCTGTGTAGCATAAAATAGTATTTTTGCTGTCCTTCAGACATGATCCTTGAGGGAGAGTCCTTTCAAGTGTTAAAGCTACAGGTGTTCATTCCCTTGACGAGGAGCAGACAACAGAGAAGAGCCTTCATCCCAGGCACTAGTTCCCCCAACACCCAGCAGCCATTTAGAACCGGATCTTTCCTTCACCCCTCCTTGTTATTCAAGGCACGTTGACACAAATGCAGAAGGGACAGCATCTTTGTTTCTTCCCATCTTCCCCCTCCCAAGTGTCCCTCCTACTCCATGGCTTCTGAACTCCAGCGAGTGTAGAAGCTGTCTCCTACCAAGTCAAAATAAATCAGGACCTTCTTTCCTTCCTCTTCAATCCTGAAGGGAAAAGATGAACAAAGCAACAGAGGTCCGGTGTTTAACGTTGTGGGGACAGCTGGGTGCCATATGTAGAAAGGACAGCACCTATGAAGTTGCAAATACGTCTTAGAACCAATGTCTGAGCAGGGAATGGGAAGGCAGGAGGAGCGTACGGGTGACTAACACCTTAGGCTTACCCTGACTGAAAGAGTATCAAAGGGCTTTCTCAGATGTATATCTAAGCTGTCCTCACTGCCTATGGCAGAAAGCAAGCTTCCAACAACACTCACACTGAGTCCCCAGAAAGTCCAGGTAACAGGATAAAAACTATAGGTTGGCCTGGCAGCAGAGATGACCCTCTGGCCTCTATATCCTAGGTGTAGAGTGTGAAAGCGTGGCCTTTGGTCCAGCCGCGTCAATGGGGCTGAATCACAGTTTGCAATGTGATTCAACTCCCAGGTCTTGGATGCATAACGAGCCCGTAAAGCCTTACCCGACATTGCCAGCTGAATTTACAGATTGGATAAATGTCTGGTTAGCCCAGGGGAGGCATCCTGGACCACAGGGATTTACCATAAATGTGGGATTGTTGGTGTTTTTTTGTGACACAGGCTGCAGTCACTGACCCAAGGTCACTGCTTAGGAGACAGAATTGATTTCTAAGAGTGAGGACCAATCAGCTGTGAGAGCTAAGTCATCTCATCACCATGCTTCCTGAGAATGTAGCTAGAAGGATGCAGCCTCATGGAGTTTGCCTGCTTGCCTGACATAGGGAGATTCTGGGTTTGCTCTCCAGCAGGCCCATGTGAACCCAATGAGCAAGGGATGGAGAGAGACTTCTTTAATACTAAAAAGGAACAAAGTATCTATGCTCTGGGGACAAAGTATCTATGCTTGGTATCAAGAGAGAATTCTTTAACACTAAAAAGGAACAAAGTATCTATGCTCTGGGGGACAAAGTATCTATGCTTGGTATCGAGAGAGAATTCTTTAACACTAAAAAGGAACAAAGTATCTATGCTCTGGGGACAAAGTATCTATGCTTGGTATCGAGAGAGAATTCTTTAACACTAAAAAGGAACAAAGTATCTATGCTCTGGGGACAAAGTATCTATGCTTGGTATCGAGAGAGAATTCTTTAACACTAAAAAGGAACAAAGTATCTATGCTCCTAAATATATCCGACCATCTCACCTCAAGAGGCTGAGTGTGTGTGTGTGTGTGTGGGGGGGGGTGTCACAAACTCAAACCCAGCCTGGGCTACTTAGTGAGGCCTTGTCTCAGAATAAGAAAGTTTAGAAAAGAAAACGAGGCTGTAGCACAACGGAGGATCCCTGTCATAATATGAATGAGGCCCTGGGTTCAAGTCTGGATTCCACAAACAAGAAAGAAGAGGAGAAGGAGGAGGGAGAGAAGAAGGAGGAGGAACACACACTTGGTACTATTGTATGACTCCATTTCTATAACATTCTTGAAATAATGGAGATACAGAAATGCTGATCAGGCATGTGCTTGTCGGGAATGAAGTGCCTGGTATGTGATATGTGGGACTGGCTGATGTGAGGAAAATATTTTTTTTTCTATCAGAGATAGCTAAGCCTGCCAAGAGGGAATATCCCATGAATCTTCACCCACCTAGTAAAACTTAAATTTATGCAAAAGGCCCTGAAGCATCCCCCAGAACTTGGTGTCCTGGAGTGCTGACTTCTTTCTATTTTTCTTAATTTCTTTTGTGCCAATTCCTTTAAAACTAGCTAAACTGAATGACTATAGGGGAAAAGACAAAAATCATCACCTGCTTTAGAATGAAAGCCAAGAGAGCTTCTTGTCCTAGTGTGCTTGCTAACCTGATTGGGGCTCAAACCCTTTTCTCAAAGAGACATTGCTTGGCTTGGCTACTTTATTTGCTTTATTTGTGTGCTTCTTTATGTGACACTGAGAATATTTGTCTTTAACACTAGAAGGGCAGCAGGAGGCAGATCTTTGTGGTGGTGGCATGGTGACTGTAGTGGTGTTTGCATGAATCTTCATACAATGTCACAGAACTAAGCACACACCATACCAATGCCAATTTCCAGGTTTTGTATATTAGACATACCTAATTTCTACCACTGGAGGAAGCTGTGGGAAAGGGACATGGGCCTTTTTGCCATTTCTTACAAATCTATAAATAAAACACGAAGTAAACCAGCAAGTTGAAAACAAGATGCTCACAGTGTGACTGATCTAGTGAAAGCAATCTTCAGAATTAAATATCTGGGGACCTTGTTCTGAGGCTTGTGTTTGGTTTCCTGCTGGGAGCCTGTTTGACAAAGACATCATGTTACCAATGCATTCCAGAATGTTCTCTCATGCTAAACAGGGCTACCAGGTTTTGAGATATACCAATGTATTAAGGGGAGAGTCTAGACCCACAGAACACCAGCTCCGATGCATCCTGTTTCAGAGCTGAGGAAGCAAGTCCAGGACATGGAAGAGGCCTGACCAAGGTCTCCCAAACAGCTGACAGCAGAAGCAGGACCTAGTGAGCCCTTTGGCCATACCCACCATCCTCCCTCCTTTCAGCTCTCCCTTCACCCCGAAGGTTTAAGACATTAAAATTCAGAACTCGTCGGAAGGTTGACTCTGAAGAGCCACAGCCAGAGGAGTAGATGAACATCAGGGCATCTTTTTTAATTGCCTATTCACACAGACAGATTGTCTTTTCTTATTCGGATCTAAACTTGGCCATGTGTCCCTTCTGCAGGGCATTCATTATCTGACGCCTCATCAGGAGCAGGAACGAAAGTGCAGTTTGATTGCTGAGTATAGGTTCTATTTTTTTCCTCCTAAGCAGGAAGTTCAAAATCTACTGCGTTATTTTTAAAGAGAGTGGGGGGGGAAAAAAGAAATCATAATAACTTCCTCAGAGGCTTAGTCCAAAGACACATACTGCTGGCCTCAGCGGAGTGGGGAGGACCAGAGGTGATGCAGATAGAGCAGAGTCTAAGCCATTTCTCAGTGGAGGGGTTGGGGCCATACAAAAGGCAGCAAGGGGCAGAAGATTGGGGCTGGGGCTGGTGCCCTGGTGACAGGGGTCCCAGGTTTTTCTGGGACTGATTTCTACTGGGATTCATTTGAGGAGCTATGTACCTTCTCCTTGTCTACAGAACCACGTTTCTCACTCTTGGCCAGGCGGGCGACTCTGGTGGGGTCAGGGCTCTTTTGAGTCTTTTGTGGAGCCTGGAACATTAGGCAAACATTACAGGGGTCATGGATGTAATCCTTAACTTCTTGAGTGGATTTGGAAAAATGAATCCCTGGAACATTAATATTCAAAAATGTCCTATTTACAGGGAAGAAAGTTAACTTGCTTATGTTGACATAACCATTCTTTGTTGACTGACCACGTGAGGCAATATGCTGGGAACAAGAATTACAAACAAGATACTTAAGTTTTCAGGGAGGTTCCCCACATCCATTAGAAAGAGCAGGAAAATTCTGGGAAACTGCAAGGCATCATGGGAATCATGTAGAAAGTTCTAGAAACAAAGGGCCGAGGCATTAAATGTTGTTTTTCTTGTCCAAATTGCCAATTCTTTCTTCCCTCTGCTTAGGAATGCCTTCTTTGTGCTGTTAACAGTGAGGGATCCATAGGGCACACCCCTTCCGACACCATCAGCTAATTGTAGAGAAACCTGAATTTTCTCTTTCACTTTCTTTCTTCTACCTTCCTTCTTCCCTTTATTCCTGAAGCCCACTTAGGTTGGCCTCACAGGTAACCATGGATGGCACTGACTTCCTGATCCTCCTGCCTCTACCTTCCCTATTGCTAGAATTATAGGTGTGGACCATTTCATCTGGTTTATATGGTGGCTGGGATTTGAACTTGGGGCTTAGTGCTTGTTAGGCAACCACTCTACTGACTGAGCTGCATCCCTCTGAACAAATTTTCCACAGACAACAATGTAAACTAGACACGTCGATAAGTTGTAGAGTTTCAGGGTTACTCAGGGGGCAGAACCAGGTTGGAAAGGGGAGACTCTAAGGCGTCTGTTGCTGAGAGGGACCTGGGAATGGACTGTCAGCCTTGCAGGGTCTCTGGAGGATGGAGCACTGGTCAGAAAGGGCATGAAAAGCAGCAGGAGGTAACAGTCACGACTCCACAGAGTCGTGGGCAGAGAGAGATGAGTGCTGGGTTCTGAAAGCAGTTCCTAGGCTGTTAGGAGTGCTTTTCTTAGACTTTTTGTCCACACATCCCAGGGCAATAAACACATCCTGAATGCAATAAAAGGTCTTCTTCATGGGACTCCCCACCCAAGCTGAAGTGACATTTCTGCCTGGGCATTTACGTGAAAACTCAATGTGCAACCCAGAAAGAATCAGAAAGAGGAGCAAACGGCGTCATAGAATCCCAGGTTTATCTAATCTACATGGGAAGTAGAAAGAGATAAGATCTCTTGAGTAAATTGGGAATGTGGTGATCGGGAGAGGGTAGAAGGGGAGTAGAGAGGGGAGCAGAGAAAAAATATATGGCTTAATAAAAACAATAACAAAAAAATCCCAGGGATTTTCATCCTTTTTCGCCCTTGCGTGTTTCCCATTTTAGCCAGTGGTTGGTGCCCACACCTGGTTTCCCAATGCGGTGAGGATTCTGTTTCAGAGAAGAGGAATGGTATTTAGGGATAGCACCAAATTACCGTGGGGGTGGGCCCAGAAGCCACAGTTGACGCTAATTGAGTTAATCTTGCAGAAGTAGGGATGCCCTGTCCCTCAGATGTGGAGAGTCCCTGCATAGGCTCTCACTAGTGGCAAAGCCACTTGCTACACAAAGAATTGGTGGTGGCTACAAAACTCATTTTATTTCGCTAAAAGGAACACACTGAAGAGCTCATTCATCTGATTCTGTGCAGGGGGAGAAACAGGTCAGAAATGGTGGGCTTCCTGTCCTGAGAGATTAGGGTCCTTCTCTCCCAACCGCTCTTTCCCAGACTGTGCCAAAGGCCCTTTTGAAGCAGGCTGGCTTCTCCTGCTATGGAGAACGCTGTGGTCCGAATGCGAACTGTCCTCTGTGAGAACTATGTCAACTAGTGTCCTCCAGCTGCTTGTATGGTGTGGGAAGGTTGAACCTGTAAGATGTGGAGCTATGCTGGGTCAAGTGGGAGTAGAGTGGGCCTTGAGGTTTCATAGCCTGGTCCTACTTCCTGTGGGCTATCTGCTTCCAGACTGCAGATGCAACGTGACCGGACGACTTCCCGTTGCCAAGCCTCCCTCCGCCCCACGATAATGAATGATCCCTCATATTGAGCCAAGATATACCTCTCCTCCACCAATTTCTTCTCGCCAGGAGATTCATCACAGTCACAAGAAAAGATTGAATACAGTGTGGCTCTGTGGATTATTGAGAGACACAACGCCATGGGAGTCTGACTTGGGCCAGGGCACTTGGTTTGACTTCAGTGATGATGGCACCCAAGAAAGAGATGTCATTTTTTTTTTATCCTCTATCCCCCAAAGTATCATCACAGTACATTGAGAACAGCCAGGACATGTCTCCTACAGGCAAGGTCTCCGCAGTAGACAAGAGGTACCAGCCTAGTTGGAATATATATATATCTCCTTTGACTGATGGAAGGGAAACCTGGAGAATCAGTCAGAGGTGCATGCAGACCCTTCCAGACCCCTCCCACTGCCATCCCCACATCCTGTCCTCTATGCTGTCTGGTTCCTATTCTCCACATGTTTTACAGAGCAGCATTTCAACCTCTCAGCTGAGGGAAGACCCCAGGTTTGAGCTAAGGGAGGAAGCACTCCTGTGTACCACACAGAGGATGCAGACTGTGGGAAATAATTTCTTTTAATGACAGAGAAAGCACACCAAATTGTAACAGAAGCCTGGGCGGGAGTTACCAATGTACAGATCAACACATGGAGGTCCAGAGAGCAGTAGACCTTCACAGAGAAACCAGCTAGGCTAGGGAGCAGCATCCCTGAAGATGAGTGACCGTATGCCACCCTGCGTGTGACCTGGTTGTCACCTCAAGCAGCGGTTCCCTTTCTCGTTTGATGGTAGGGATGGTTCACAATGACTACATGGAAGAGAGACCTCAAAGGCTTGCAAAGGGTGATGCTGCAGACGGACTCAGACTGGATACCGTGCACGCCACACCCGTGGAACAAGACTCAACGTGGGTCCTTGACAGGCATTGAGCGAGTAGGACAACAGGTAGAAGATACAAGGTTCCTTTAGACTCTAGGGTTTGGCGCAACTTCCGTAAAGCATGCTAGGTAATAGGTTTATCAACAAAACGTTGCCATCCTTAGAGATTAAAAACCACTCTCCCAGTTTTTAACAGTAATGTATCTAGGATTCAAAATAAGGAACGAGAAGCAAAAAGGCCGCAACTCAAGAACTATTTGGAGTATTGTGGCACTTTACCAATATCTTTTGCATATATATATATATATGTATATATATATACAAACACACACATATGTATATATATATATATTATAGGCAGAGCAAACATAACCCTGTCAATATAAATTTTCATCATAGATAATTGTAGACTGTACACTCTCAGAATGCAGAAAGTGGTGAGCCTATCTATCATACACTTTTCATCTTTAAAAATAATCTAACATAGTCATACTCTCTGGCTAGTAACAAACTATGAACATCTTCTGAGAATACAGATAAAGCTCTGAGATTAATAGCAAATTCTCTGACGTGCTCCCCCACCCCCTACTCGGTATCAGAAATGAACATATTTCTGTAAAAGCATCCCCAGAACCATTCATAACCAGAAAAGAAACGAATATGTTTGTTTCACCAAATGGGCTTTTAGCAGGAAGTCGGGAAATATTATCTACTTTGGCAAAAGGAAACGAAGCACGGCATGATGCCTTATAGGTTCGGGTCCCATGCAAATGCATGTTTTGTTATATGGGGTGTCTCAGTCTCACCCTAAATCCACGGTCAGCATGCAGAGTATCGTTAACTACGGGATTCGAGATAATTAGAGATAGTTGGCAGTTGGCAGTGCACCTCTTTTGTGTAACCATGATAGAATCACTAAGGCAGGAGTATGTGACCTTGTATAGATAATATCAGCAGGAATTTGTCGGATGCAAGTTTACATGGCACGGACCTGCAACTTACTTACTGTCTAAAAAAAAAAAAAAGAACAAAAGAACCCCTAAACACAACTCAGTTGAAAATGAACCGTTAAGCTTTTAGAAATATATTTGAAACTACGAGACTGCTCTGTGTTTGCTACACATGAACGTTTTTTAAAAAGTTCCCACCCCTAAAAATTGGCCGTGTGATTTCCTCATGCTGTGCAACAGCATCCATAACTAGCCACCATGACTGTTGCCCGAGCAAGAACAGCCTCCAAAGTCGTTTGTCTGTCACGTGATGCTCTTCAAGGTCGTGCGGTTGAGTTCTTCGGCAGTCAACCAGGAAGCAGAGGGCCTTTTAAGCCTTGGTCCATCTGTTAGACCGTGGTCCTCAGCAGAAGGTGTCCATGGCTCTTGGGCACTTTCCGTTGGAGGTGGCTTGGCTGCTGCATCGGCTTGCAGGTTCTGGTCGTAGCTACAATCTAACCTGCAGACTCACGGAAGGTTCTTCACTCAGGAGCACACAGAAGCCAAGATCACTGACTGGAGAGAAGCTGAGGCAGTGGAGGCAGCTCCTTGGCCCAGCAGAAATAGACGCCAGGGACAATTTTTGTGTATGTGTGTTTTGTGGAGCCAGTGCAGGAGGGAACCAGAAATCTTGCTCCGGGGAAGCATTTGCCACACGGAGGCATCTCTCTCACACCACGGAACCCTTGGAGGAAGATAGGTGGATAGACTGAATCCTAATGGCCAACGTCCTCTGTAAGTCCTGAAGCACATCCTGGCCCGCCCCTTCACCGTTCTTGTCATACAGGAGCTGCTTGAACGCTTCGTTTTCGATGAGGACCATCATATTTTTAAGAAAGTAGCCTTCGCAGTATGCCGAGAGCTCTGTGACCCCGAGGAACTGTGGGGAGAGGAAAGGAAGCAGGTAGTTACCGTGAAGGAGGCCACTTACTCAGGTGCATCAGCCTGAGGCTTCACCAAACCATCTTCCTATCCCCCAGGCTGCGGTTTTGGAAATCGTACACAAAGACACAAAGACCTGATGTTCATTCTTCTATTCTTCTGCCTCTTGCCTTGTGCAAGTCCAGTTTTTTTTTTTTTTTTTTTTTTTTTTTTTTTTTTTTTTTTTTTTTTTTTTTTTTGCCTAAGTTTCCCAGGTTTCAGGATGGGTGGGATAGCCTAGGAGTACTGTCAGGACATGGATGTACATAGAGACTCTATGGTCTTCAAGAGATCTCAGCAGTTGAAGCGTCAGTCAGAGCTGAGGTCCTATCCCATATAGTCACCATACAGGCACCGAATTCTTCAGCCGGGAGAGCTCCTAGCACAGAGGTCACTCCTGCCATGTGAGTCCTGCTCTTGGGTATCAGAGGGCAAGGCCTCATTCTGTATAGGAAGGGAAACTGAGGCTGAGTGGTCTAGCTCTTGGAGACTGCTTTGTAGGTGAGTGTCACTCCACACAAGTTAGCACAAGTGGAAGGTAACACAACATACTTTTAGGTGTGGTATCTGTTAATACTAATGGAATGGACACCATATACCACACTTTATCATCTCCACACAACTATCTACAGCTTCACCTGGGACTGAAGCTCTCATCTCTCATCTTCTAGGTGGAGGTTTGTAGGCTACAGCCCTCTGGGCTAGATTTGGCTCACAATTTGTTTTATAAACAAAGTTTTGGTAGAACACAGTCATGTTATTTTCTACCTATCTTCGATTGTTTCTGCACTAGAGGTGGACTCAAGGAGGAACAAACAAAATAAAACATCAAAGTTGAAAATAATTATCTGCTCTTTTACAGAACACATTTGCCGATCCTAGTCCTCTGTTATGTTTTTCAAATGAAGAGACCATGTCTTGTTAATTTCTTTTCCCTTCTAAGATGGGGTCTCATATACCCAGCCGACCTCAAACTCTGTGGAGCTGAGGATTTTTTTGAACTCCTTATCCTCCTGCCTCTGCCTCCAGAGTGCTGGAATCACAGGTGTAAGCCACTAGGCCTAGTGGCTTACAAATTTCTTTGTTATATTCTGATAAGTAAAGTACTAGCAATGAACACGTGGGTCAATCAACACCAGAAAGACTCCTGTGGTTTCCAGACCCTTGTTCTTTCCTCCACAATACTAGTCCTGGATCGAGTTTTTCTATAATTGATGAAGCAGCTCGTCTTTGTTTTCAAACAGAGATAACCTGAGAGGACCGTCAGAAGCTCAGGACTAAGCTGCTGGGACAGCTTCTAGAAAGAAGAGATGCTAACCCACACACGGATGGGCTGGCTTTCTCATCCATCTAAATCCCACAGCTGGGACTCAAGCACTTCCCTGAAGTACAGAGCTGATGCTGTGGGGGTCTTTACTAACATCTGGACCTTGGCCGTTAGCCTCTGAATGCCTGCGATTCCTCTGGTTCAGGGCAAGCTCTCCGGCTTCTCCACTTCTGAAGCACAGACAGTCAGAGAGGAATCCCAGTGGCTGGGAGCATCTGTCGAGGCTGCATCGCCTGTAGCTGAGGGAAGTAGTGTACACACCGGGCAGGAGGCAGCTGGCCCTGCCCTTCCCTCATGTAAATATCACTCATGGCCTATGTTGATGTTGGCACTATTCCAGGTTGGGATCTTGGAGGTAAAGCTGATGTCTGTCAAAGCAGAGGCCCTGGTCACATGGGTGTCCTGTGGGAGAGTCTGCTCCCCCGCCACAGACGTCCTTGGCCTGCATTCCCTGTTGAAACTCGTATGGCATCAGCTGGCGTTATTAAACCATGGTATGTGAAGCTGATGCTGCCAGCTAAGGAGCCTTAGGGGACTGGGCCAGGACTTGCCGATGTGAAAAGTCACGGAAAGTCTACCCGTGGAGGTTGGGTTTCTGGGGCAATTCAAATGACCATGGTTAAGGGAGGAAAGGAGAAAGATACTGGCTCTCTTCCTGAACACAGAGGGCCTCTCTGGGTGGTGCCATTATGCAAGGCAACCCATTCAGACAAAGACAAATGCTGCTTAGCTGGCGTACAGGTAGAGTATGTCAGCCTCAGGGTCAAAGCAAGGATGGAGAGTTCTAATCCACACTAACCAGAACACTGTGTGTGTGTGTGTGTGTGTGCATGTGCGTGTGTGCATGCATGCATGCATGTGTGTGTATGTGTCTCAGAGACACGAAGGAGAATGGTGTTCTCACCCTTTGTGGTAGAATGTACAAAAAGTGTCTGTCTCCCATAGTTTTGTGCATCTGAACATGTGACCCCTAGTTGGTGGTGCTGTTTTAGGTTTAGGTGGTGCAGCCTTGCTGGAGGAAGTGCGATGCTGGAAGCGGGCTTTGAGAGTAAAATCTTCACACTAGTTCAAATTCATTTTCTTTGCTTCACGCTTGCTTTTTGAAGACGCGAGCTTTCCGCTTTCTGCTTCTGCCATCACGCCTGCCTCTTGCTGCTATGCCTCCCTGCCACAGTGGACTCTTATCCAGCTGGGACCGAAAGCCCAGATAAGCCCTTTCTTCTAGAAGCTGCCTTGGTAGTGGTGTTTTTATCACAGCACAGAAAAAAAAAAAAAAAAAAACCCTGACACACACTTGAGCTTGCACGGGAATCAGGAACACGCCACCACCCTCCAGAGTTTCTAATTTGATAGGTTTGGGGTGTGACCTAAAATACTTCTTGCCGCCCCCCGCCGCTGCTGCTGGAGACCACTTTTTGAGACCCACCGTTCTAGACTCTTCTATTCAAGACCACTTAATAGCAGAGACATTAACTTGGCCCTGATTAGGGAAGCAGAATCGAGAGCCCAGTCCAGGCCTGAAGAATCAGTCTGTGATGATTCTTGTGAGAGCAGAGTGAGTGACATTCCTGGAGACACCATTGCCTGGCTTACTTTCCAGTGTTCAAGGAGGAAAGGGAGGACAAGGAGATGTCAGATCTGGAGCAGAAAAGAAAGGCCTAGGGTCTGGGGGACGTAAGTCAGCGGTGGAGCAACTGGCTGACGTGTGCTGAAGCCCAGAGCAGAGCCCCAGAACAGTCTCGGGAGCACAGGGCCGGCTTTGGTGTCAGGGGAGAGGCTTACCTTGGCGGGAGCACAGGGCCGGCTTTGGCTTACCTTGGCGTGGCTGTAGATGTCCACGCAGTTGTCGGTATTGATGCTTTTCGCACAGATAATCTCACAGTGTCGCTGCAGAGCCTCCAGCTGGAAAAATTTAGCGGCAGACAGAAGCTGGAATCCATAAAAAGAGACTGTTAGCGGTAGAGATGGGGAAGGGTGGTCAGCAAACCATAGGAGTGGGCCAGTGTGACAGTTTGCGTGAGGAATGGTTCCTCCACTCCCCCCCCCCCCCCCGTAGTCCCAGGCATTTGGGCATTGGTGGCACTGTCTGGGGGACAGTTTAGGAGGTGTGGCTTTGTTGGAGGATGTATCACAGGAAGCAGGCTTTGAGAACGTAAGGCCTTCCCCTACTCCAGTTGGCTCTTCTCTGCTTTGTGTCTGTGGTTCAAGGTGAGAGCCCTGAGTTCTCAGCTGCGGCTTCAGCCACCGGCTGGCCATCTGCCTCCCTCACTTGGCTATCACGAGCTCTCATCTCTCTGGAACTGTAAGCCCAAATAAATCTTTTCTTCTTCAAGTTGTCCCAGTCATAGTCTTTTGGCACAGCAATAGGAAAGCAGCTAATCGACTCCACAGGGTACCTGACTGAGGGTCAGGAAGCAGAGATGCTGGAGTTTACAGCAGGCACAAGGTGAGACCAGGGGAGCAGGCCCTAGTTACGCAAGTTTCCTGTGGGCGGAGGGCAGGGTGCAGTGGATCACAGACACACCTCTCATAGCAGGTCAGTCCCAAATATCCCAAATCGGATCCAGCAGGGAGGGGGGGCTAGGACACCCATTAGCAAGGTGGGTACGACTGTGGCGTCCCCCCTGCCTTTCCACTCCAGTGTTGCTCCTCGCCCCGGCTCAGGGACCGTCCTTCACCCTGTCTTCTTCTTTATGGGACTTCCTACCCAGATGCTATGGCACTCCCACTTTCTACAACAGAGTCCAGAGTTCATCCCATTGCCACACCCAGTCAAAGGTCAGCCCTGGGCCGCGGAGGCTCCCAGAAGTATGCTGGAAGTGGCAGGCTCTGAGAGAGGAAGTTATACTTCCCCCAAGGTGGGGGGAGTGGGGTTTATCATGAGCCTTCTTGTGATTTTTTTTTTCCTTTTGAGACACAGTCTCGGTTTGTAGCCATGACTGGCCTGGAGCCTGCTGTCTGTCTCAGGTGATCATCAGATCCCTCTCAGGTGCTGGAATTACCGGCACGAGCCATCATGGCTGGCTGAGACTTGAATGTGAATCCATTTACCTCCATCGTATCTTACAAAGAGCTCTGAGGGATGCTGGGGGGGAGGGGTGAACATGCCCCTGTCCTGTGAAGGCAGCACACTCCAACTCCACAGAACTTGAGATTTGAACTTGTCATGTGGGACACCCCCCTGCCTGTCCATTCAGCCCCTCTATCACACAGTCTCCAGTAAGCAAATGAGTCAATGCAGGAAAGATGCTTACAAAAGGCCACACCTGTCCCTGTGGTGGCATATAGGATGGGAGGAGGGATCCAGAAAGTCCAGGGTCTCTGGAGTATCATAGGGGTGGGAGTAAAGAAGGGTAAGGACGCAGGACAAATTGGGCCCTTAGTGACCACGAGCCCTACAGCACTCACTGTGGCCAAAGGTGACTAAGAATCTTCTAAAAACATATTTTTCTTAAAACCATCTCAAGCCGGGCGGTGGTGGCGCACGCCTTTAATCCCAGCACTCGGGAGGCAGAGGCAGGCGGATCTCTGAGTTCGAGGCCAGCCTGGTCTACAAGAGCTAGTTCCAGGACAGGCTCTAGAAACTACAGGGAAACCCTGTCTCGAAAAACCAAAAAAAAAAAAAAAAAAAAAAAAAAAAAAAAAAAAAAAAAAAAAAAAAAAAAAAAAAAACCATCTCAGATCGAGTATGCCTATTTTACAGGACAGGAAACAAGTTCAGCTAGGTCAGATAAACTACCAATGTGACTGGGCTGAAGGACTTTAGGTACTAAACTGCCCACTTTAAAAAAAAAAATTATTTAACTAATTAACTAGTTTTAAAAGATAGGGTCTCAAACTGTAGCCCTGGATGGTCTGAAACTCTTATGCAGACCTTGCTGGCCTCCAGCTCACAGAGCTTTGCCTGCCTCTGCCCCCTGAGTACTGGAATTAAAGGTGTGTGCAACCATGCCCGGTCAGCCCCCATCTTTAATTAGGAAAATGGATTGGAACTCTGGCTTTGGGTGGGGGAATAGAATGGGAAGTCAGGCGCAGTGGGAGCCACAGGCAGGGGTGGGAGAGGGTGGCGGTGGAAGTGAAGAGCACCGGGCATGGCGAGATATGGCTCCCAGCTCTCAGCTTCTGGGTTCCAGAAGGCACCACGCCTCTCACGGATGTAATTCCCTTAGCAACCACGAGGGGGAGCAGGTCACCTAGGATACTCCCTGGTCGTGCTGTAGAGGTCCAACTGTCCCTGTGAAGGTGGTACCCAGATTCCTCCGTGAACTTGCCCCTCACAAGCCAGGTAAGACTGGCTTCCACCCAGGGCCCCTGGTGCAGACAGTCTCTCAGGGAAGGCTTCCCTGAGAAGTGCTTTGCTTGGGAGGGCCACAGAGTTAGGGAGGATCACGGAGCCAGGAAGGGCCCTCAATTATGAAGCCAGGCAGAAGGGATGCCGAGGCAGCTAAGCCCGCAGCGTTCTCCTTACCTCCATGACCTCGTTGTTTTTAATGAGAAGTGACTCTGGGCCACCGTAGTAGAGATACTGCATGACCAGCTGGAGGGAAGAGGACACAGAGAGTGACACCTCAGCATACACAATATCACACCACTGTAGAACATCCCTCTACCGGATGGGGGACGTCTGGGCAGGTTTTCCTGATGACACCCCGAAATCACGACCCTATAGATTCCAGGCTCTGTCTCCGTGCTCTTTGCACAGAACCAAATCAAACCCGAGCTTGTCTCCTCATGATGGATGATAACCAAGGGTGGCCACCCACCATCTCATCCAGTCAAGCTGTACAGGTGATACCACTTAGAGAGCGCGGCACAGAACCTCCTGAGGTCCCAGAGAGCCACTCTGGGCAGCAAGCTCCTTATAACGAGTTGACAAAACTCCAGAGGAAGCCGAGAGGGGACCAGGGCTTTGATATTCACTGAGGGTTGTGAAGGAGCCACGTAAGGCTCTCCCCTGTCATGTGACTTCCAATGTCTGGACTGTGCCCTGAACTACATAGTTTTGCAAATGGGTGTCCCAGAATGACTGAAGACCATGGATGTATCTGAACTAGTGTAACTGTCTCACATGGCAACCATTCCTTTGCATATGCATGTGTGTGTGTGTGTGTGTGTGTGTGTGTGCGCACACACAAACACAAACAAAACACCACTTTTGGAAAATATGTAACACTCTTAAAGAAACTAACAATTAACAGATACTTCTATGCCACCTACAGCAAATCTTGATACACCATGGAATTACGTGGAATGTTTGCAAAATTCATTAAAACAGATTCCTAACAAAAACTGTTTTTTGCTTGCTTATTTTGAGACAGATCTCACTATGTCACAAACAAACTTGCTATGTAGACCAGGCTGGCCTCTCTTATTGCCTTGCCTCCACTTTCCCAAGTGCTGGGATTACAAGGGGCCCGTCACTGTATCTAGCATGGTATCTGTCTTTTATCTTGGCCATGTCTTCCAGCTCCCTCAGCCTGAATGAGCTCTCTTCTGTAACAGTGGAGGCTGGCCTTCCTTTGGGTCAAGTTCTGCTCACCATACTAAGAAACTTGGGTCATCTGAGAGTAAAGATGTTTCACCAATTACATTATTTCTGTGCCTAGCATAGTACCTAGCACAAAGACAGCACAGGGACACTTTATGTTATCATTATTACTTGGAATCTCAGGCTGACGAACTCACGGCAATCCTCCTGGCAAGAGCAATCAGTCTTCCAAGAGCTGGGACTGCAGGCACCTGTCGCCATGCCTGCCTCATGTGACCATATTAGACATCACGTGACTCCTGTGTCTCAGTCTTCTCTTACATTGGCTTGGGGTCTCTGTGTCCTGCCCACTACAGAGGTGGTGACATTGTCTAGGCCTTGGAAAATAGCACTACGTTGATCCCCTCCACCTCCTACCTTAGAGAGTAGGGCTTATATGTATGTGAAATACTGTTAGTCAACACGGGGCTGTGGGCTTTATTAAAACCAATTGATTCCTCTAGCAAGTTTGTTATGTAGGCCAAACCACTGATAATAAGAAGCACCTCTGTAATGTGCACCCCCACCCCTGTTTACAAAGCACTTTCTGTCTGTCACAGACATTGTCTCATTTATTCAAGGTTGAGCCATGGGTTGAAATTGCTGCATTGGTGGAAGGAGACTCTGGACTAATGGAACTTAAATCAGGCCATTCCAGGCCCCTTCCAGACTCTGTCAGGGCAAGCATTTTCTCTAAGTGGGTACAACAAGCCCTTATTAGGCCAAAGGCCCCGAGTACAGAACTGTTTTTCTTGGCGGCTGCCAACCTACACGATGCAGGGACTTTTGCAGTCTGAAGGAGGCCTAGCTCCAGGTGTGGCTCCTGCACGCATATGATGTTAAACAGTCTCAAGGGAGGAAACACAGTGCAGTATCAATTACTAAAAATTCTTCTGTCCAAATTCACACGCCAGAAGCACATAAAGTGCGCAGGATTTTGGGAGGCTCCTTGTGGGTCGGACTCAGCCTTCCTCGGCCTATTTCAAGCCACAAATGAGGCTCTTCTTTTATGGGGAATGGGCAGGGACACAGGCAAATCCCCAGGGCCCGATCAATCTTCCCTTCTCATTACAGGAGCTTAAAGCTAATGTGGCCAGCAAACCTTTCCCATCGGAAGCAATTACAGGCCAGGGGATCCCTCTGAGGCCAGCCTTTCCCATGCAGGACTCTGACAAGTCCGCTGGGCAAACATTTACTGAACACCTGCTCTGAACCAGGCTCTTATTATTGGAGCCTCCCCAGTGAGAGCCAGGCTTAATAGTCATGGGGTACTTCTTGGTGTGTGAGTGTGCATGCATGTGTGCGTGTGCATGTGTGTGTGCGCGTGTGCATACAGGTGCTCTGTTTCCTGCCTTCAGCTCACTCTAACAGGGCCACAGGATTCATAGGGTCAGGTGACTTTAGAGCAGACTCTTTCATCCAAGGATATGAGAAAACAACAGGATTGGGTTTGGTTTTAACCTTGGCTCTCCTACGGGCAGCCGTGGGAACTTGGGCCACAACCTTCCAAGAGCTTGTGGCAGGGCAGTTGAAAGGATCACAGACAGAAGGGCAGTATTAGCTTTCAGGTTTGAACCCTGAGCCTGGGAGCATCAGAGGCTCTTGCCAGAAGTGAGACTGCCCATGACTGAAAGCCAGGTGAAGAGGTGGGCCCTAGGGGCTCACACTGAGTATGTTTTCTGTTTTCACAGTCTGCTGATGTTCCGAAGATGCTATAAGGAAGAAGTCCTGGCTCCACGTTGGCAGGAGAGGAAGGGGAGGCCTCAGCGCACCCAAGATAGGGACCTGTCCTGAGATTCTGCTTTTATGGGTCTGATGTACAGACAGGACATCCAGGGGATATTTTCAAAGTTCCCCCAGGTGATAACTGTGTAGTGGAAGTTGGGGGAACAGGATTTCTGTTTTGGTATGGTTTCTACTTAGAAAGACCATCTCAGTATCGAGTCCTGGAGGTGAGCCATCAGAGGGGCTAGGCACAGATCCTGTTGGTTCCAACATGGCTGGGATAGACACATCATATAAGTCTTTTTGTGTGCTCTTCCCTTTGTCTGGGTCCCTCTAGCCTTCTTCTTGAGCCCAAAGCCTCATTCTGAGTCCTATAGCTTTGACTTGGCCTTGGTTCTCCATTCCTAGCTGTGCCCCAATGTCCCGGGTCTGAACTATTAGAGTACATGGCTCCAAAAAGGACATCCTCTTTGGCAAACACCCCTCGTATCCTGTTTGATGGGAGACTTGGGGATACTCCCTCTAGATGTATAAATCTTTGGGAGAGGATGTCTCTTACCTTTGGGCCCCCTCCCCAAGTCCAAGCCTGGGGCTAACAGACACAGGGCTCCAGTGATTGCTGCGGGGGTTGGGATGGAGTGGGAGGGGTGAAGTAAGTGAGTCTGAAGAGCAGGTGCTAACAGCTTAGTTAGGGATGTCCCAAGGTGCTAGGGACATCTGAGGTCCCAAGGCTACCCCAGAGCTCACCTGGAAGATGGGGTACTTCACGTAGCCAATCTCTATGCAGGTGCTGTCGTTTGTTGGCTTGCTGGAGAGGAGGGCCTTGAACCTGAACAACACACAGAAAGACCAAAAACTCATCCACAGCCCTATGGCTTGCCCAAATGACAAATCTCTGGATTCTAAAATACAACTGGATTACAGCTGTTAGTGTCTATTCAAAGCTAAAGACCGTGCTTGAAACTTACATCTTCTCCCACACTGGCCACTGGGAAGGAATGGATGCTCTTTAAAAGCCCACCACTTCCCAGCACCAACCAGGGTCTCCTCTGCAGGCCTTAGTCGGTTCTGAGTGCTTGCCCTGTCTTCCCTCTGGTCCCCAGGAAACATCTCCTGCCCTCATTTCTGTTGTCTGAGCTTTGCTCCAGGGAGACAGGAGCTTCTTCTGTCTTTTTGGGACATAAAGCTGCAAGGGCATTTAACCCATCCTTGCTGACTGATCATTTGTCTTGGAGTTTGAATGCAAAGCCTCTGGCCGGTAGGGACCTTATCAGTGGGACTGAACTTCAAAAAGCAGGGATAGCAGCTAGGGTTGTAGCTCAGTCATACAGAGGTGCCTGGCATTCCTGAGGCCTTGGGAGCAATCCCCAGCACCAAATAAATTGATGGTGCACGCCTGTAATTCCAGTACTAGGGACATGAGGGCAGGAGGGTCAGACATTCAAGGTCAACCTTGCTACACCGTGAATTCCAGGATATCCAGAATTACAAGATTTTTGTCTCCAAAAAGAAAAAGAGCAGCAATAGGAACAGTCACAGACAAATTCCAGTCGCAGCAAAGCCGAGGGTCCGTACCTGGGAGAGGCCGTGAACAACAGCACTTTGTGAGCATAGAAGGGTCTTCCCTCTACCAGGAAGGTCACGTCAGACATTTCTTTATTGTTAAGAAAATGAGGATCTAGAACAGAAAGGGGGGGGCAGTGTGTTAGCGAAGGAAGGGTGAAATTGGGGCCCTCTGGCGAATGCACAGGAGAGGACCGAGAACCGCATTGACCTCTTCATTCCTCGTAGGTGATCCAAGAGTCACACCAGAGACAGCACCCATAGACGACGGATGCATCCCTGCCACCCGGCTCAGCATAGGAGATGTGCAAAGCTGACCTGTGGCTAGAAGCAGCTCTTGGACTGGCTCAGTGCCTTAGTGGGGGTAATAGCACTTGCTGAGCATGTGGGATGACCTGAGTTCTGATCCCTAGAATCCACTTACAAGCTGGATGTGGCCAGGAGGGGATGGCTCACGCCTTTAATCCCAGCACTTGGGAGGCAAAGGCAGGTGGATCTCTGTGACTTTGAAGGCCAGCCTGGTCTACAGAGCGAGTTCCAGGACAGGCTCCAAAGCTAAAAAAAAAAAAGTTGGATGTAGTAGCACCAGCATCTAGGGTCCTACGGTGAGACCGGTGGTGGAGTCTGAGAATCCTTGGAAGTCAGCTAGACTGGTGTACACAGCAGCAAACAAGAGACCCTGCCTCAGACAAACGGGAAGTCAGACCTGACCCTGACTGTTGTAACTGTGCTATGGCCTCCTGCACATCCACGATCTCACACCCACAAAGAAGAAGGAGGAGGAGGAGCAGCAGCCATATACTCCATAGCACATACACCTCTAGGCAGAGCTTAGGGGCTTCAGGGTGTGAAAGGCTTTGTCTATAAAGGGAGTTCACCCACCCCTGTGCCTCTGTCTTAGGCTTAGGGTCTCCCTGCCTAGGGAAAATAGGTGTAGAAGGGCAGCCATGCCCTTGCCACTGGACTCCAGGCTGTTCTCTCCCCAAATCAGTGACATAGGAAGCAGCCCCCTATCTCATCTCTTCTAACGAGACCGTGTAGCAAACACTCGCTTACCTAGTCTAACACATAGCACGGCAGGCCTTGTGCAGGGGGAGACCTGAGACACGCAGACATGACAGTGGCCACGCAAGCCAGGGTTTGAACCCAGGCGTTCTGATTCTATGGCGTGACTCACCAAATACAAGATCCCTAGGGTTACCTTTAACATAGCCATGCAGACTGAAGGTCTTTCTTGATGGCCCTTGGAGTCGGTCCAGCACTTCTGCCTTGCTGGGAATAGTCTCGACTCCCTGCCTCCTGTCCTACCCATCACAAACAAGGTGTTTCTAGCTGCCAGGGTCTTGCGGTAGGCTACCTGCAGGCCAGTTGTCTAAAACTGCAGCACTCAGGGCTGGCCTTCCACAGTGCTTCCTTGGGGAGCAGCACTCATGTTTGAGTTTGAGGAGCCACAGCATCTTCACCATCTATATGATTATCCTGGCCTCATGCTCTGTGCAGGGTGTGCCTCATCCCTATGAGAGGTGCTCCAAACCAGGACCAACGGCAGAAGAGCTTTCTTCCCTATGGTCATCCCCAAACTCCTGACCATTCTTCCCGGTTCCCCTTCATTCTGTTACTACCCTTGTTCAGGTTACATCATCGTTCTAGACAGTTCTGGAGCTTCTGTGGGTCTCGTTGCCTTCACTCACCACAGGAGGCATCCTTCCTAACGTCAGATTTCATGCTGATGGGGGCAGGGAGGCACTGTAAGATATGTTTGTGTTTCACACCACAGGGTCCTTGCACTCCATAGTTCAGGAAGGAATCTGTACACACAGGCTATGAACAGCTTGGCAGGGCAACTGTTGATGGCTCGCTGCTTCTGAATTAAATCTCCAGCCCAGGAGGTGCTAAGAGGGGCCTGAGCCCAGATATCCAGAGAACGATGACCATCTGAAGAGATTGTTTTGGGAGAAGGACTTTGACCACATGACAGAAGGGTAAGACTGAGCTCTGGAATGGTTAACTCTTTGTTTCCACCCTCCCTATAAAGCTTGGGGGCTGGAGAGGAGAGAGGAGGTTTGTTTTTTAGGGTGTTAGCCCACTGCTGCCTCAGAGCCTGGGTTCCCTGAATACAGCACAGTGTAGTGATTCAGTTCCTGTCTCCGATGACTGTTTTTTGTGGTGACAGGCAGTGTGGGATCTGATTACAATCCATCCCTCCCATTCTACAAACCTTCCAATAGCTCCCCAGGGCTCCAGAGAGGCCACACTTCTTTGCTTTTAAAAGAAGATTTATTTTTATTACTTTATTTATTTTATTACTTTTAGTGGCATGTTTATGTATGTGAACGTGAGAGCAGGTGCCTGCCGGTTCTAACTTCCCTGGTCTACCATTACAGGTAGTTGTGAGCTACTTGATATGGGTCCTGGTACAGAACTCAAGTTCTCAGGAAGGGCAGTAGCAGTGCACACTCTTAACTGCTGAGCCATTTCTCTAGCCCGAGTCCTTTTACCAGACCACTGTGACTGAGTTCCTTCACCTCTCTCTCATCAAGACCCTTGTCTTCTTAAAAAAAAAATACTTTATCTTATGCATGTGTGTCTGAGTGTGTACTATGTGTGTGCAGGAGCCCAAGGAGGTCAGGAAAGACAACAGGCATGCTGGAACTGGAATCGCAGGCAGCCGTGAGTCACCATGTAGGTGGTGGGAACACCTGAGTCCTCTGCAACAGCAGTAAGGGCACTTAGCCATGAAGCCACTTCTCCAGTCCCACCCACCTCTGCCTTCTCTTGGTGCTAAGCTTGGAATTCTGACCTGAAGACCAAGTACCTTTCACTGCTAGTGAGAAAAACTGCACCAAATTCAAGAATTCTCCTCCTTCTCTGGTTATGAGAAACAGAACTTAGGCTGTGTCCTGGACCCAGCCTTCAAAAATGTTTGTGCTAACAAGGAACCTCACAAGGCACTCAGGTGGTGTATACTGCTGATTGATAGTCAGGGAAGGTCACTCTCCACAACTACCACCTTCTCATTTGGTTGACCTTTTCAGTCCGTTGCCCTGACGACCAATGTTTCCTGCAGGGCAGAAACACTTGTGACTTAGATACAACCCAGATTTGTCACAGGCATGGTCATAAAGGTAACATAGACCCTTTGACACTACTGCCAAGTTTCCTATCTTAGCAGAAAGCTGCATCATATTTAAATGTCCACGTTACTCATAACAGTGATGAGTGTACATTGACTCAGCTCCATGCACTCAATCTTTCAACTGATAAAGGCAGAGGAATAGTTTGGCTGCAGTATAGAATTTTCAGATGCTTTCATTTCTCCAGCATTTCATATTCACAGGGAAAGGATAAAGGAAGCAGGAAGATCCCAGCCCTTAGAGGAAAAGGAATCCTTCATTGTTAATTTTTTATTACTCTCCAGGCAACAAGGGATGTGGGCTTCTGCATGACCAGGCTCAGGTTTCCAGTCTCAAAACTGCCAGGCATTTCTCTGTCTTTTCAATTCTACTCTGCCTAGAGCTTCTGGCTGAAGTCAGTGTCTGCCTGGGGGAATCTCAGGAGCAGGCCCCACACAGTGAGGAATTCTGGCATTGGCAGGGCTGGTCTTCAAGTTCCAGCTCCACCCTGTTTCCAGACTGCAGTCAAAGCACAGGATGGGTCACGCCTGCGCCTGGGAAGCACTACTGAGAGGTGGAAGTTGGGTATATGGCTGGAGTCATGTGCAAGTATTCAAGGATCATATAAAGTGTTCAGCTATCCTTACTGGATTTCAGAGCACTTAACCCCACTGCTCAGGTATGCCCTGCTTTTTGAATTAAAAATGTTTATTTTATTTTTAATAAGCTATGTATGTGTGTGTCTGTGGGTGGGTGCCCGCAGAGGCTAGAAGTGTTGAAACTCTGTGGATCTATAGTTATAAGGTTGTAAGCCACTTGACACAGGCACTAGGAAATGAACTTGGCTACTCTGGAAGAGTAGAGTTCATTTGTAACCTCCGAGGCATCTCTCTAGCTCTAACCTGCCCTTGTTTTTATGGTCACGTGTGTGTTCCCTTCTTTTCATCATCTCCTAAAGCAGGACTTTCATTACAGATAGTGCTGGCTCCTTGGTGTCCCCTGCTTACTCCTCTGCCGTGGAGATGAGGGACTTCATAGACGGGAGAGTAGCTGTTTAATCCTGCCGCTTTGATAAAACACCACGACAAAGGGAACTTAGGGGAGAAAGGGTTTAGTTTAGTTCACAGTTCCTGTCCATCATTGCTGGCAGTCAGCACAGTAGGAAGCAGCTGCTCACACCCACAGCCGGGAGCAGAGAGGCTGAATCTGCACGGATGTTCTCAGTTTTCTTGTTCCTTTTCATACCAGTCCAGGCAATGGTGCCTGCCCACATCAATAATCCAATGAAGACAATCTCCACAGGCCAACCAAATCTAGACAGTTCCTCATTAAGATTCTCTTCCTTGATGATTCTAATTAGACCATATCAAGTTGACTATCAAAACCATCACAGCTGGCATGGACAGTGGGCCATCTACCATAATCTTCTGTGCATGGGACATCAGGACTCCTCAGCAGTGCCCAGCGGCAGTGAATGAGGGAAAAGGTCTCATAGGTGAGGCACCACAGTCTTATGCATGTCCTCTGTTGTATTCTCCAAAGAGATTCACCTCCTACTAAGGGAGATCTCAGCTCTTGGGCTTGATTCCTCCTCTGTCTGCCTCTTGTCTGCCCTCTGAAGTCCCCACCCTAGACTTGTTACGTGTGTGTACTTCCTTCTCCTCCCTATGCTCCATGGCTATAGCCTGAATACACCTGGGCCACCGTGACTCACCCAGGCGTGAGGTCTGCTTCCTCTTGATCTCCGTGAGCTTGGGAATGGGGTAGGGACCATAGCAGTGTGTGAAGATGACACACAGCTGCTGGCTGATGACTTCATTCTGCAAAGGAAGAAGAGGAGTCGTGCTATGGGAATGCTAGGGTGGTACAAGCTAGGCTGTCACTACAGACACCTGTCCCCCTAGGCAAGAGGAGCCCAGACATCAGTTTGCACCGACCTGCTCTATGAGACCATTGTTGAGTGCTTATGAAATTTATAAAATAACATTTTCTCATCACACCTTGATCACTTCCTAGCCAAGGGAAAGCAGGGTTTTGTAGCTTCTGAAGAGAAAGCTTTCACCTTCAATCCACCTTTATCCGTATTCTCAAACTCTGGAAGCAGCCAGCGGTCCTGAGCAAGCAGCAGAAAGCCCTTTTGGCCCCGTGACTGTGCCCCACAAGGACAGGACGGAAGCTTCTGCTTCAGCTCTGTAATAAGTCGGATTCTAGGGCTCAGACGTTTTGGAGCTGGGAGTCATCAGTTGAATCACTTCTCAATAAAAATAAAAATAAGGCGGAAGGCAGTTCTGTGCCTCCAAACTCCAGCTGCCCAAGACGCAGGGAGGAAGGAGACTGCCGAGCGAGTGACCTTCACCCCGGTGTTTGGTCCTTCTCCATCAGTCCTTCCCAGCTACTGCCCTCCACCAGCAGGTGAGTAGGTGGGGGGTGGGGTGGGGTGTGACCCACAGCATCCTGCTTTTTATTGGGTAAGTGGCTAAACCAGGGGCTGGGCAAATATTTACACCAGCTGTGCTTTGACTGTCTCCGAGGGCTCATGTGTTAAGGGTGTGGTTCCTTGTTCATGGGGAGATGGTTAAATAAACCTTCATGAGACTCTGCAGGAAATTTGAGGTCCTTAGGTGTGTCTCTGACAGGGGATTATGGGATGCTGGTCTGCTCAGCCCTTTCTCTCTTTGCTTCCCAGCTGCTCTTCCCACATGCTTCTGTCTCTACCCCAGAAGCAATGGACCAGCTGACCACCAACCTCCAAAACTGTGAGCAAACCGAACCCTCCCACTTTTAAGCTGAATATATCAGGTGTTCTGTTTTAGCAACACCAGACAGACTAACACAACAACGTATAAAAAAAAAGAAGGTTAAAACATGCTTTGAACCATTTCTTTGAAAATAAAAGACTGAAGAGTTTTTAGCAGAGTAGAGTGAGATCATTATTTTTTCTTTACATTTCCCGCTAGTGAGTATTGTTGTTTTTTTAAATGATGGCTTGGGACCATAATGACGCCAGTGATCCAAGATAGTCTCAAATTTAATCCCCGAGGCAGGACATAGCTCTTCCGTGTGTGAAAAGAAAATTTAAACCCTTCTATCAAAGTGGACAGATTGCAGAAGGCAGTGTCACCTGGGACATGATTAAGAGAGGGGTCATCAGAGCGGAAGGAAGAAGGCATGGTGGCTATTCTCAAGGATGGCACGGACAATATAGATGAGCACAGGGTGGCAGGCGCTCCTCCACCTTGGCAACCACACCCAGTGGCTAACACCCCACCCCTGCTTTCGCGGGCGAGCCAAGTGTTTCTCCCCACGAGCAGCATTAGAATTCCCGGAGAGCCGGTGTGGAACATAAATCCTTTGCTTTTTTTCACCGTCTCTCATTTTTGTTTGAGACAGGACCTAGATATGTAGCTCAAGCTTGTCTCGAACACAGAATCTTCCTGCTTCACCTTGCCATGTGTTGTTATAACAGGCAAATACTTCCAGTCCGGATCCCCGGCTTTGAAAAAATAGCCTTTGTTTTCTGGAGCTGAGCAAAGCCTGGTAGCAGCATGTGCATGAGTGGCAGAAATTACTGGGTAGGTGACAGTCATGGCTCCTTTCAAGGCAGCCTCCCCTGGCCATGACATCAGCAGATGTGGGGTGACCTTCCCATTGGCAGAAGGCTCTATGGTTGCATACCAATGTCTGGTTTCTGTCATCCAAGAAGACAAAATGACATTTCACAGGGAAAGGCACTGCAGGCAAAGCCAAGGGGAAGCTGAGGGAGGGGCAGGGTGACTTCACCATTGAGAACGTGAGGTTTGCAGCAGCCAGGTTGCCTGGATCAGGATCCTGGCTCTTCTGGATCCCCCTCCAAATGGGATCTCAAGTCTATCATTTCAAATGGAGATGTCGCTAACACAACCCCCTCCCTCTGGGGGTCCTTGGGAGGAGTACATGAGTACGGAGGGTCTAGAATGGTCCCTGGCACACAGAATGTGGGTGGTTATTATCATTAAGGCATGTCCTGCCCTAACTGCCCAGAGCCGTCACTCACAGAAGAGAGAATCTGGGAGAAGTGTGAGGGCTGAATGGGGACACACCAGAAGAAAGGAAATGGGGGAAAGGCAGACCTAACCAGGTCCTGATGGATGGACGTAACGAGAGGGGAGATTGCTCACACATGCTTGCCCTGCTCTGGTGTTTTCTCCGGTGCTGATAAATTAAGCAGTTTTAGTGAACTGTGTTCACACTAAGTTCTATTTTTTTGAGAGCTCCGCTATGAGGACCTGGGAAAGTCTCTGGTGACTTCTGGATGCTTTTAAGATTTGATCCAAAATTCGCTTGGAGGCTGTTTTTCCTTGGCAGTCCATTGACAGGCAGAAGCTTAGACTGCAGCATTGCTCAGAGGCTTCCTGAGCCAGCATGTTAGCTGATTTTCCTGTTTCGATTGATATATAATTTTTAAACTTTTGGTGGTACTGCTAGTTATTGTTTAGTGAGGGGCTTTAGACACACATACCTGCTTCATTGGGGTGCCTGAGATCCCTGATATGGGTACATAGCAGTCAGAATGATTGTTTTTAAATCAATGTAAGTCTTATGACAGTAAATCTTATGATAAAGATACTAGACTTTTTTTTTAAAAAATTTAAACAATTGTATTTTTCATTCTGTTGATGGGGAGACGGAAGAGGCACACATTTTCCTATTCCTCATAACAAGCTGCTATGGGTTAATATACATTGTCCCTCTGTCATACATGTTACAGTCTGGTTCCCAATCTGATGAAAGTGAGGACAGTCAATAAATGATAGCTAGCACTTTGATAACAGGATGAAGGACAGAATACAGAGGGGAGAAAATATATGCAAACCATTCTGTTGACAAAGGACTAGTACTTACCGTGAATAAGGAACTCAGAATCCAACAACTCAAACGGAACAAACAATTCAACTAGAATGCAAGAAAATGATACAAAGAGAAATTCCAGTGGACAGAATCCACGGATGGTGGACCAGTGCATGCTTGGGGGAATGTCTGACTGCACGCTGAAGCCGTGTTAATCTGCCTGTTTCCCTGTGGGCCAGTCTATATGATGTTATTCCATACAGGTAAGGGTTTCCATGAAACCACCTATGGAAGCAAATTAACCCTCTCTCCCCCTTCCTCCTGGCTGTATCATCCTTCTTGTGCCTGCTCCTTCCAGAGAATGGAGCTGCCTGCTTTGTCTCTGGACGGCCTCTCCTAGATGCTTGTGGAAGGGTGCTTGTGGAAGGCTCCTCTCCCCTGAGTTATGCTCGTTAAATGAGCCACCAGGCGAGATGAAACCCTGTGGTGTCAGCAGTCAGGAAGGGATGGCTTTTTGGTGGCCTGAGAGCCAGGGGGAACTTGGGGTACTAGGCGTGCTGTGTTTTGTGGTCTAGTGATGATTGTTTGATTTCAGCTGATAGAAATTCACTGGGCTCTGCAGTTACAATCTGGGGAATTTTCTACACATATGCCTTACTTCTAAGTGATATTTGCTTAAACAACAAACAAAAACCAAAAGGCAAAATTCTTCCATGGCAGGGTTAGGGGGGAGTTAAAACCAGAGAGGCCAGAGAACACTCAATTATAGACACTGGGAATGCCTCCAGCAGTCCCTTTCACTCAGGTGGTTCTGGGTAATTTCAGTTGAAAGCCTTTTATCCACTTATTTTAAGTTGGAGGGGGATAGGGGAGGAGCTTGCTTTTGAAATGTTCCCAGCAGAGTCCGCTCTTCTTGAACTCACTGAGGCCCACTATACTCCGGCTGCACGGCACAGACACCAATCACAGCCAGCAGGAGCCACAAGGGCTGGCTCGAGGCTGGCACTACCCAGAACAGCTGCTGAGATGAGCTCTGGCCTCAAGGCTCCAAGACATTCTGAAAGCAGACAGATTGTGTGGCTGGTGGGCTGACTCCATCATCAGGGAAAGGCAGTTCTAAGTGCCCCTCACTCTCACAGCGAGCAGCCCATCAGCCTAGCCCAGGACGGTACCCACACAGTGTGGCTTATAGACCAGTTTCTCCTGAGGCTTCACAGACTCCTTGTGGACGGACCCAGGAGTTCCACAAAGCCTGCCCCGGGGCAGGCTGATCACTCCAGTGTGGTCCCTTAGCTGCTTAGCAGTGGGTGAGCCTGGGCGAGTCAGTACCCATCTCTCTGCCTCCACTATCCCTTGTTTGTTATATGTTAAGTGTTTGTTACATGGAGATGAATTTAGGGTTCCTCCAGAAGTGCTTGTGAAGACTGTGAGAGTTAAGTCTTCAATATGCTTGAGTGAGTGACTGGCTTGTATTTAAATTATATATATATTATAAATTATATATATATATATATATCATGTATAAGCTTTGGAAAAAATCTTCATTTATGTCTTGAGGCATAATGAAGTCCATTATGAAAGGATTCTACAGACAAATGAGTCTGGGAAACACCTTAATTCCCTTTGTGAATTTCAGGGCACCGAAGACAGAAGTGTTCATAAGGCATTGGTCCCCCTGAGGAGAGCAGATGACATGGTGACACGGGTATTCGCAGCTGGCTGTGCCTGCCGCTGTCCTGAGCTGGTGTTTACAGAAGATCCTTGGGGAAGCACAGAAGGCCTTGCATCTTCTATGATGCTTTTCAAAGCCACTAAGAAAGCTTCTCTGTGGTGTCAGGCAGGAGTGGAAGGGCACTGGGGTTTCCTGTCACTTTGCACCCACAAACACTTAGAGGCCTGTATGATTACTGACTCATTTACAGACAGGGAAATTGAGGCAGAAAGAGGTTTAAAAAGCTTGACTAGGGCTCCATGGCTAATGAGTGGGAGAGTCAGGATTTGAACCCTTGTAATTTGGCTCCAGAGTATATATGCTCAACCACTGTGTTACATGAGCCCAAGCATTTGCGTGATGCAGTGGCTTAGGGTAGGAACTCTCTAGAACCTTTAAGGGAGGTTGGTGCTCCCTAGTGCTTCTCATGATCACAGTGTTGGGGGATTTTCTACAGTGGTCCCTGGCCTTTGGCTGTTGACCCCAATGGGTGTCAGGGATCCAGTTCCTCAAGGTTGCCCAAAGTTAGTACTTCCCATCAACACACAGGAGGGGGCCACACACCCCTGGCAGGGACCCGAATGTCTTTATGATATTCCCAAATGGATGACTATACAGAGCTTTCGTGGAATGATTTTCATAATTCCCCAAGAGCAAGACAGATATTTAGAAAGAGATGTAGAGATGTGGCCTTCCTTTGCTGGGAATGGAGACCTTGGTAGGGGTGAACCCCAAGGAATCAGATGAAGCTCCTCTGACAGGCTGTTTAAGGACCATCAGTTTCCAGCGAGGGACCGTCCAGCTCTGTGAGTCCCCACCCCCACTCCCCACTGCAACCACAATGGCCTCACTGCTCCCCACTGCAACCACAATGGCCTCACTGCGCCCCCCCCTTGTACCTTGCTTGCTTTTAATATTTCAAACATCAGGGGCAGGCCTTGGGTGACGAGCTCCTCTGTGTATTCCTCCTCTTGAATGGTCTTGAACTCCTTGAGCAAACACTGAATGAGAGGCCGGCGGTGCTGCTGGAAGGCGACCCTCAGTGACTCCAGCCACGTGTGAAGAGTCCATGGGACACCTGAAGGGGGCAGGGCGGGGGAGGCATCGGGCCAGGCGGGAGGGGAGGGCAGGAGAGGAGAGGGTAGAAAACAACCAAGGAACAGGAATATTTTCATTTGGAAGTTGGCCTTTGTCTAGAATATTATCAAGCTATGAATCCGAGGGACTGGTCTTCAGTGAACACAGGCGAGACGTGCATAAATTGAAACTCTTCTGCGAGACGCATGCGCATGCGCCTCATACTATTGGAGCGTGCATTTTACAATACCAGTCATTGCGCGGAATCTTTCAGTTACTCATTCTTACGTCTCCCTGCCTCTGAGTTCACTGCCTTCTTCTACTGGGGAGGGGAGACCTCAGGGGAGGAGAGAGTTGCTTCAGGATTAGATGACATAACCGTGCTCAGATGAGGGCTGAGAACCGTGGGATCAACCATTGAAATGAATGGGAGGAGACCATTGCCGGGGCCCGTGTGAGACATTTCCACCTGCAGCCCCTCATCGTGTCTTCTTCCTTTAACAAGGTCTCCTCAGCGGATGACCGCTGTGTAATGTGCAGTGAGGTGGCGAGGAGGGAGGGAGAGCATGCCCTGCCTGCTTCAGAACGAACAGGTGGATGGTTCTGAGCCCCCGAGCTTAATCATGCAAAACAGACTCTCAGGGCAACAGCATAAATTTCCCACGTATTGAACAGTCCACCTGACAGAGACCCTTTCCAGAGTAGCGATCCAGCAGCTCTATTTGATTTTCATGGGCCTCCCTTGACCCATTTTCATGTCTTACGGTTGTCTTCCCTTGCCAGGCAAAAGTCAGTAGATGGGTACTAGGCTAGCCTGGATCACCAGAAACACCAATGAGCCAGCTCTGGGCTATCTCACTGAAGAAAGAAAGAGCCACTGCTCCCCTGAATGGCTCCTGTTGACTCAGAGGAAAAGTCCTGCTGAGGAGGCATTTGTCCTTGCCTCGAGGGTCGCTCTGTGTTAGTAGAGTTGGGTGTTCCACACAGCAAAGTCCTCAAGCCCTGGGAACCACCTGGAGTGATTGTTAAATATACAGATTCCAGCCTTTATCCATCCAGACCCTCAACAGCAGAGCCTCTGGGTGCAGGGCCTGGCAATCTGTATTCAGACAAGCTCCCCAGGTGATTTAGGTACCTGGCTCAAGGTCCAGGGTTTGGGAACCAGGACAGGATGATCTAAGGGTGGGGGTCTCAGGGCAGGCAGAGTGTAGTTGTCTGTGGGGATAGTGTGATGTCTTGGCCTGGAAATGTTCTGACAAGTGAAGGAAAAGCTCCCTGGGACCCCTTGATGTGAGCGTGTGTGTGTGTGTGTGTGTGTGTGTGTGTGCATGCTGTGTCTCGTGGTGAATGGTGCCCAGACTGACCTATACTCCTGATATCAATTGTCACATCCACGTAGCCATGCTCAGCGCTGTGATACATGGCCTCCCTCAGGGCCCTCAGTTTGGCCTTGCTGTTGCGGCTGGCGCACAAGGGGGGCGGGGCTGTTTCTGGCAGGTCAGTCCCCTCAGCCAGAATCTCCTCCAGGGACAGGATATCGTTCTTCTCCTTCTCTGGCTGAGCGAGCAGCTTGCGGAACACATTCCTGTCAATCATAAACCCAGAGAGGAAGACACTGAGAGATGGAAGGAGCCGTGCTGGGAGCAGGGGCACAGTAGGGGGCTAGGAAGCTGCTCACTCAGAACCAGGAATGAGAGGATAATTCCTAGGTGGTGGCTTTATGGATGGCGGGCTTTGGGGATGAAGGAGATGGTGGGGTATGACTGGCCATGTTTCCCGGAGGACATCTTGAGACTGAGTAATATCCAGAAAGTTCGGGAACTCTGCCCTTTTGAGCATTAGTCTGGCGAATTTGCTCTCTTTGGCAGGGGGGGGGGGGTAGTGTGTAATAAAACCTGACGGGGCATCTGGAAGAAACCTAGAAAGGACATGAGCAAATACAAAGAACTCTGTCATTCCTCTGTGAGTTCTCACATCATGGCAACTGACATGATGCCCTCTGACCCTTGCTGGCCAAGAGTGACAGATCTCTGTGATTAAAGCCGGCTGAGAGTGGACATGGCAGTCTGTAGGCACGCACGGTGCAGGGAACTGGCTCTCGGCAGAAAACTGTGGGTGAGGGCTCCTGTCAGGGCCAGAGCCTGGGCCAGCTCACTTCCACTGGGCCCCACAACCAGAGAGAGGATGGGTCTGGGGGGTAGGCCTGGGAATCTGCATTTTTAACAAGCACCACTTGGGACCTGGTGGCCTTGGCCCATCCTAGCCTACCTGTGTCCATGGGCTGCGGCCTGGCTGAAAGAGTTCATGTCACCCTGGGGGGTTGTAGAAATTCCATTCCTGTACATGGTTCCTATCAGGGGGTCCGCACCACGTTCCAACAGCAAACTAACCAGCTCAAAATTCCCTGCAAGCCCAGAGAAGGGGGTTTTGTAAAAGGAACAAAAAAAGAAAACAAAAGCCAGTCACAGGTACATCAAAGGCCACAGTGGGAGACGCCAGGGCTGGGGTGGAACTGGTAACTTACCAACAGCGGCTGCGAGTTGTAGGGGAGTTTCTGAGTAGTTCTCCTCACCGTGCTCCACCGAGCCTTCCACCTTGGCCCCAGCATCCAGGAGGAGCTGTGGGGAAGAGTGGCCACTGAGACACATGGAGGGCGTAATTTGGGGGGGGGGGGCGTCAGTGTCCTGGTAGAAACGGGTCAGATTCTAGTGTCCCCCTCCCCCTGGTCAGTGACCCTGTGCACTGGGCTGGAGGCAACTTCACCTCAGAAAAGAAGCCTCTCTCGCCTTCTAGAACCCAAGCTACCCACAGTGTGGTCCATGCAGAAGAACACGTTAGACAGTTTGTTAGAAGGGCTGCCTCTCTGGCCCCAGCCTGGATATACTGAGCTAGTCTGTATTTTAACAGGCTCTCCAGGGCATCCTTAGGTATAGTAAGGGTTCCGGAAGCCCTGAGAGAGAAGAAGCATCCAAATGCTGGAAGTCTCTATTGTTGGGTCTGTGTCACAAGCCTCAGAGGGCAACTGACGTGGTCCCTTTCAGCAACAGGTGCTCAAGAGTTATGACTGACCCCCGGATCGTGCTCAACCAGCCAGGGGGAGAATCCTTTCCAGAAGACCCTGGATGACTCTAAGGACAGGTGAAGTGTTAGTTCTCTGGCCAGCAAGATCCAAGGAGGTGGCAAAAGCTGCAGAAGCTTTGCCTCTCCCGCCTGCATTCAGTGCATTTGCTGCGATATGTGAGCTTATTAAAGGAGGCGGAGGCTCTGTCCATACCCGTTCACCACTCTCGGTGACGGTGACGGTGGCGGTGTGCTGTTGGCATGTAGCACATAACATGGGGGAGAACCCACCATCTTTACCACCTACCTACTGCTACCTGAGGTCGTGTCCCCACGGCTGCTTTGCCTCGGGGATGCAGCCTCACTATCAGGAGACTCTGCCGGCCTTTCAGCTGTCCCCTATCCTGAATGAATGACTGAGGATGCCGTTGTCCATCAAGGGGTTCTGTCTGTGCTTTCGAGATGCTATCAACTCCCTTCTTTTTTAGGTTCCCCTCTGCCCCCAAAGGGCTGAGTTTGATGTCCTATAAGCAGAAGTCAGCACCAAGGGTACTACATCACACCCAACCTCCTGAAGTGCCACTATGGGTCTGTCATGAGGATTCCCATAGCCAGGAAACATCAAAGGCTCTTGTGAGATACCAGCGCTGCTGAGCTGTCCCTGCCACTCTGATCCCTGCTGCACAGAATTCAGAAATGTGGGCCACATCAAAGAGGTGTGTTCTCGTTGTATCTGCACTCACTGTGGGCCTGGGGAGGTCCCGGACTTAGATGCCAAGCTCCCTCTTCTGACGAAGTAAAGACCAAGTTAAGACCGAGGCGATTCACTGACAATCAAGTCGACCACGGTGATAAAAAGTGACAGTACTCTCGGGATGGCAGATGCGGGCAAGTTACCGCATTTGGAGCTGTTTCAGAAGACGTGGGGAATGTACCGTAGACCCCCGCAGGAGCCGATTCTCAAGAGTCAATGCTCACACCAGAGCACTTTTCAAACATGCCCTTGTTGATCTGGATGCTTCTTCCCCACTGATTGGAAACCACTGGCATCTACAGAACACTAGGGGCCGCACCTAAGGGAAGAGCCCCTCCAGGTACTGACCCTGGCCAAGTCTCGTGGTCACGTTAAGAATGTAAAAGGAGCAAGTCCACAAAATACCAGCTGAAGTCCCACCTCAGAGCAACCAGGAAGAACTCCACAGGTCGGTCGCTCTGGATGTGAGGCTGCGTGTGGGTACGCAATGCTGCTTTCATATTGGTTAATGCTTGGCCAAATGGATGCTTAAGTATAATAATTTCATTATAAAATAAGGATATGCTTCATTGAATTGCAATTAACCAATATGAATCACTCGGGGAGATATGCATGCTGGGAGAGATTTAGATTTGCGTCATGGAGTAATGTCACAGTTAATGGTCAGATGTGGATAGGGAAATACTTAATACCTGAACTACAGGAATATGTCCATGCAACACAGCAAAAGTCAGAGCCGTCCAATGGCGGGTCTCGGGGTGGACGGATGGATATTTATGAGGAGTACTGACAACCTATAAACAAATTGAAGTTATTTTTAAAAAGGTGACCTTCACAAATATTTAGGCTTGCAGATTCTAGCCTATCTGTGGCCAGGCACACAGATTAGGGAAGTATCAAAAAGACATCCTGGCAGGTGCCTGGGCAAATGGCGGTGACTTCCCCTGTTGGAGGCCCCAAGCAACCTCTCACCAGAATTGGGCGCTGGTCCTGCTTGAGTTTCTTAGGAGAGATGCTGACGCAGCCTTCTGGAAGCAGGCCACTGGAGGACTGTATTTGGGGGGGGGTGTTATCAATGGGGGCAGGAAAAGGTTTTTGAGCCTATGCTGACTGTGCCTTCACTTTCCCCCTAAAAAGCATTAGTGTGATGCTTTGGAAACCAGCTTCTCTGCCGGTCTCTTTCCCTCTTTCTGCTTAAGGAGGGTGGTGGTTCTGAGAGCTGCAGGAAGTGAGGCATCCTGAGACATCTCTATCTACATTTAAGATCCTCAAAGGGGCTGGGTGAGGGGTAGGTCTGTCTCACGCTTCCACAGTAGAGAAGACAGTCACTCATCTGAGAGAGGATGTTCCTGCCATTCTGCTCACAGGTCACCTGGGTTTCTTAGTTGAAAAGGGCCCACATATAACTGGAAACACAGGCACAAACTTGCCCTGAACATGTCAAGAAGAAAGAATGAGAGACTGGCTTTCAGGATGGAGAAAGGGCCTTGGCTACGCCAAGCTGGGACGCAGTAGGGAAGCCGATGGCTGGAGGCTTGCGATATTAACACCAGCACATGGTGATCTGCTCAGCATTCCTGGGACATGTAACCTTGGCCTGAGTGTCCTTACAGTAGACAACGCACTGAGCAAAACCCACGGGAGAGGAGGATCAAAGAACACCTCTAGCTGAGGACCTTGACGGGGCTTGTGATGCTTAGAGACCCACAGTACAATGGGTCCCGTTATTACTTGACCTCCCTATCACTTAAAACTCATTAAGATCCAAAAGGGGTTTGGATTCAGAGCTATGTTTACTGTCTGCTTTCCTCAGATGAACATAAAACTCACCAACATATATTTTTTTAAGTACAGGACAACTCTGAAGGGCATCTAATTTTGAAGCAAAAAAGGTTTCCCAGAGTTGCTGGTTCATGGCTGCAGCGTGCCAATCTCCTTGACATCTGCAGCTGCCGAGTGCTGGCTGAGCGGGCCTTCAGGCCGCAAAGAACACAAAAAGCGAGGATCCACTTATTTTGAATCTCGGGGTGGTTTGGAGCAACTACTATTAACAGAGTCCCAAACGTGGCAAGGTGCCTCTGCTTGGTGCAGATCACAGCTGGGCACCTCTACTGGGCATCAATTCCTCCCGACAACGTGTGCATAGTTCATCTCATAAGCCACACCACTTCTTGAGCATCAAAGCAAGTGGTAGTTTGAGAACTTGAACCTAAGCCTGTCAGATGCTAAAGCCTTCAGGGAGGGGAGCTTCAGTTTCCAGTCTACTGCACTGCATCCCAGCAGCTTTGAGATAATTCAGCCAACAAAGTGAGTCAGTGGGGCTGGGGATGAGAGGAAGACAGAGAGTATCAGGAGGGGAACCTCAGCCCAGGGAGCCAGGACAGCTTGTGCCAGGCGTCAGGAAAAGGCTGGGATGCAGGAGTTTTCTGTCCCATCCCAGGAGGTGCTCAGTCAACATAAGCCAGAGCTCCCTGTAGCTACAATTATTGTTTCAAATGATGCACACAGAGGGGCTGCTACTTGGGGTTTTGGTTGTGACCTCAGTCTGTGACAAGGTCTGCCAGGTGATTTCACCACGGCTGCAGTCACTGGAAGGGTTGAGGAGTGTGTGAGGGTGTGAGGTGTGTGAGGGAGACTGGGAAGGGAAAGTCTGTGTTGGCAGGGCCTGCCTGCAGCCCTCTACACCCTCACCTCCACGTTCAGGTCAGCTCCGGCATCCAGCAGCATCTGCACCATTGCCTCGTCCCCGCGGACGCAGGCGTACATCAAGGGGGTCATGCCCTGTGGTGGTTAAAACCAGAGATGGAGACATTTACAAGGTGACCATGGTTGGTCGACAAACACCTGGGAGGTCTTACTGGTGTGTGTGCTGCTCAGACTGTGTCGGGACAAAAGAGTAAATGTGGGGACCTGTGACTCACAGGGTCACAACCTTCCACATTCTGGAAACTGCGGTGGAGGAGTGAAGGGAGGTGACATCACCCTTTGTTTTTAAGACAAGTGGCTGATTGCGATGGGGGTAGGGATGGTTCACAAGAACTTTCTGGATTCTGCTACAGCAACCCTAAACCATTTAATTATAATGAATACAGTTTCTTTGACAGTTGTATCCTTCCCAGTGTGACAAAGTGTCCTTGTTGCTCTATATGGGCCTTGGGTCAGGCAGAGTCAAGGGTAACTGGACATCCTTGAGCACGTGGCCACCTGCATTGACATCTGTCCTCCCAACACCCTTTACAAGCACAAGGCAACTGAAGCAGGGTGGCCTTCAAGAAAACCTTTCCTGCTCTGCCTCCTTGCTCATCACAAACCGAGCCCCACAGCCAACAGGAGGGATGGAGCTCTCCATCAACAGGGTTGTGAAGGCAGCTATCTGGGAAAATGTCCATGCTCCAGCCTTATCTCACATGACATACCAATATAACCTTTAGTTTTTACTAGAGATAGCTTGCAAAATTAAAATGATAAGAGATACCAAGTTGATTTCAGGATTCATTTCTAGGCATAAAGCCAATGAAAAATGTCATGTGTGACAATTACTCTAGCATTGGTACCATGCAATTGAAAACATTATAAGCAAAAATTCCAAAGTCAATGACAAGCTGAGACGTACTTGTTACATTACAGGACTTTGTTCCTCATATAGAAAGAATTCCTCTAAGTAAACAAGAAAACAGTAATAATGCCAATAAAAAGCAAAGGAAAGCAGATTAACAGGAATACCTATGTAATCAGTGGATGCACAAAGACTAGCCAGGCTCCTGGGTGCAGGGAATGAACCTGGGAAAGCCTGGTGCATTTAAGACACTACTTCCATTTTAAAGAAACATTTCCCCAAGTAAGTAGAGATTGGAACAAATATTTGTCTAAGTATGTTTCAGTCAACGTTGTTCATAAGCACTTTAAATATCTGACATTGGGAAGATGGTTAATGAATAAACACTGCAATCATTTTACACAGATACTAAAAGCAATTTACAAAAGAATATTCAAAGCCGGGCGGTGGTGGCGCACGCCTTTAATCCCAGCACTCAGGAGGCAGAGGCAGGCGGATCTCTGAATTCGAGGCCAGCCTGGTCTATAAGAGCTAGTTCCAGGACAGGCTCTAGAAACTACAGGGAAACCCTGTCTCGAAAAACAAAAACAAAAACAAACAAAAAAAAAGAATATTCAATAGCACTACAAGGTATCTGAAATAAAAAAAACACTGAAAAAAGATTTAATAAATCCCTGATTTTAAACATACAAGATATATATGATTGTGTACTAGGGATCCTTGATGTTGCTCAAGAAAAGTAGTGCCTTCTACCCTCTTCATGGATCTCTTGCAAAGAGTTGCCTGGGGGAGAAACGGTCCCACCTGTCCCTCGTAACTCTGCACCAGGGGGAACAGCTGTCTGTTTTCTGTCTGTGACACCACCACCTCCCTAGGGTACCTCTGTGCCTTGTGGATGCCTCTAATCTACCACCAGTTTCAGGATCTGCCGGGCACTGCCATATCTGTGATGCCCTAGGGTCCCCAGACTGACTTTGGTGTCTCTTAAACACTCTAACAGGACGGTGCAGTGAGATCTGTCTTGTATCAATAGCAGACCGGCAGAGAACTGACTTTAACACGCCAGTAAAGAGACCTCAGGGTTGCAGAGTCCTAAGAACAAGCGATGGTCAAGCTAACGACATTATTTCCTTTCCTGAACAGGTCTAATTTTCACTCCTTTGTTTCAGCTGCAATGATCATGTGAGCTTTCCACGAAGAAGGACAAATGTATTTTTTTAAATAAGATTAAAAAAAAATCCAAAACACTAAAAAGAGAAAAAATAACGGAGGAGGGGGCATTATTATTATTTTAATATTATTATTAGTGATCAGCAGAGGGAGCCGGTGTCCTGCCAGCTGCTCACGCCCAGTACCAGCACTGAGAAGGTGAGGGTGCCAGCGGATTGATACCTGTTCGCTCATGGTGTTGATTCCGTCGGGCCCTAGCAGAGACACCGCCTGCTTCACCAGGTCGGTCCGTCCACAGTTGAGCATCCGGAAGCCCAAGTCCTGCTTGAACTTGGCTTCAATGGCCACTGCGTCCAGCTTCCGAGAAGCACAAAAGCAGTCGTCGGCCCTGAGGGAGGGAGAGATGGTCACATGGTGCTGTCGGCTTTTTTTTTTTTTTTTTCTTTTTTTCCTTCCCTGGGTCTGGTCCCTGAGAACAAACTTCCCCAGCAAGCTCCACCAAGTTCCTCGCTTGCTTTTCCTGCAAATTGCCTGTTCTAGGCTCCCAGTTAAAACTGGTGGCTCTTAATCCTCTGTCCTTGCTGTGGCTGGGTCTGGTCCCTTATCTGTGTGCCAGGAGCTAAGAACTGTTATGCACATATTTGTGGAGTGTTTATATAGATTAGGTCCTCACTAAACATTTTATATGAGTTGGTTCACTCAATTCCCACACAAGAGAAGACAGAATTCCCATGAGGAACTTTAAACCTCTGGGAAACAGGGACGAGGACCCCCCCTCCCCACACACACATCCAGGCCACTCCATTTGCAAGAGACAGAGCCTGGATTTGAACCAGAGTAGCCTGTGGGGAGAGCTAGTCTTTGGATCTACTGTGCCACCCACCCTGTCTCCCAAGCATAGCATCTACTGTTTGCTTGTTCGTGTGTCTGACCCCTCACACTAGGTTGTGGACTTCTGAACAGACATTATGTGTCCATTCCAGTGACAGACAGGAGATATGAAGGCATTAAGAAATGAAGAGTGGGAACACAGGATGGAGTCGCTGCGTTCCAAACTGAACAAGCCAGAGAACTTGCCGGATGAAACGAGAGATGGCAAGGTGCTTCAGGGAGAAAGGAGGAGGTGGACAGATGGGAGAAAGTGATACAGGCTCCATGTTCAGAGGGCATTGCCATCTTCTCCCAGCGAATTGACCAGTTACCATTAAATCAAGTTACTAAGCACTTGTAGAGTGCCCTGCTCTAGCTAGGTGTCATATGTCACCATCCCTGCTTGGGAAGCCCGGGTGAGGGAGAGGACAGGCACGGGCCATAATCCCATGTATCTAATACAAAATATTGAGGGTTCAGAGACACTGTTTCTAGTGAAATATGTTATGGGACTAAAGGCCTCTCTGCACCATACACACCCTAAGGAAGCTTTGTCTTCCTAGGAAGTTGACCCCTGAACTGTGTAGGTATGGGGGGGGCAGGAGAGGATGGAGGAACCCAGGACTTAGCTTCAAACATGGCATCAGCATCCTAGACTTTGGGGCACAGAATAGGACTGTGTCTTGTGGCTTCTTGGTCTAGTGCATGTGAGCTTTGAACTTGGCTAGAGTTGCCAGATCAGGCAAATCAACAGTGCATGGGGCATCTTTCTATCAAAGCTTTGTCTATTGTTTATTGAAGATAGAAATTTAACTGGGTTTCCTGTTTTTTCTTCTGGAGAAGGGCAGTGCTAACTATGCAGAGAAACTTAGGATCCCCCTCCTTTAGTGTGGTGGCAGGGACTAATGGTTTAGCCAAGGAAGCTTGCTACACCAGAGTAGCAGGGCAAAACGCTAGGGCACAGAGCACAGAGGCCTCCAGGGGGGCGTAAGTGTTTTCCTAACGTACCAGGATCCTGTGTGTGTGTGTGTGTGTGTGTGTGTGTGTGTGTGCGCGCGCGCGCGCGTGTGTTGTATGTGTGTGCGTGTTTATGAAAATCTCTGGGAGTTGATTCACTGCATGGACAACCTTTCTTCTGCTAGCCATGCCGGAAGTGGCTGCTTTGGGAAATCACACAGCTCCCATCCCGGGGAAAGAACGCGCGAGCACGAGCTAGAGGAAGGGCAGGGGTGCCGTGGAAGGCTGATTCTGTGGCATGACTCGGCTGTTGCGCGCTGGAACTCACAGCAGCCATGGTTACCCGGTCCAGACCTGTACAAGCCTGGGCCTGTCAACATTTCACACGGAGGGAGGAGGGGTTCATGATGCACCACCCCTACCAGAGGACTTTCAGGTGGTTAATGGTTTCTGAGGGGTGTAGGAGGACATTTTCTCCAGTGGTGTAGCCACTGGCAATGTGCCCGTGCTCCTGTAAACGATGCGAGTAAGACTCACTGGGTTATTAAAAAAGCAAAAACATGGAAACAGAAGAAGGATTATTTGGAAGGAGAGAGGGGATCAGCAGGAGTGCGGGATACGATCAAAATATATAACTCTATGAAAGATGTCACGATGAAACCCAACATATGTAATTAATACACATGAATAAAAACAGGAAAAAGTAGTTCCCATCAGGGAACAGAGATATGAGTGACCACTGTCACATAAAAACCCACCTAGTCATTTCTTCCTGCATGTCTGTCACTAAGTTCCTTCCGATAGCCTCAGTACATCATGAGATCACTCAGATATGTGCTTCCCCCTTTTCCTTGCAATCATTCCATGTGACTGGGCAAGCATTGCCAGTGCCACTGTGTGTCACACCCCATGCCAAGGAGCTCCAGAGGAGGGAGGCAGAGGCTCGGGTTCACAGGACTCAAAGGCTTATGAACAGATAATTCTAAGAACATCACAAGTGTTTACCAGTTCCCGAGGTCCTTGATTTTAATTAGAAAGAGACAAATGGCAGGAAAATTACTGCAGCTAAAATGATGATAATTGTTATTACAGGAAGCTGATGTTTACTAAATGAATACTTAGTGTGGCGACCTAAGCTCCTTCTGTGTGTTAACCCATACCATCCTCATGGTGAGCCCCAGAGCCAAGGGCTATGTGCCGCCTACCACACCAATGAGGAAACCGAGGCAGAGGAATTACCAGAGATATAGATGCTAAAGGACAAGTTGGCGTGTGTCGGGGTGACCTAACTGTTGGGGTCAGAGGGCCCTGAATCAAAATATTATGTTCTGTCCATGTGTTTAACTTCCATTAGAGCTGGACTGCTGGATCGTCTCTTAGACCTTTAAGTTCAGCGTCTCCAAACGAATTATATGAACACCTCTGTCCGCACCCTCTAAATGTGCTTCTGGTTGCCCCATCTCAGCCACTGACATTACTGCTCACCCAGGTGCTGAAACTGGAATCTGGCCTCTCACCCACATCCATCCCAACAGCACCCAAATCCCAAATCCATCTTCCCATAAGACCGCCTATAGAAAGGTGTACACCTCCTCATATACACACATATATATATATGAGATATGCATTGTATATATTGTATAGGTATATATTGTATAGGTGTACACGCTCATCTCATGGCCGGCTCCCTCTGCCCCCTTGGTGGTATCTTCACAGTTAGTGACTAGTTTTCTTAAACACACCCCCCCCAAGCCATTAAATTTCATTTAATTAATTAGCTGATCTCTCTCTCTCTTTGTCTCTCTATCTCTCTGTCTCTGTCTCTGTCTCTCTCTCATATATATATGTGTGCACACACAGTGCATGTATTGAGGTCAGATGCACATGTTGAGGGCAGAGAATAACTTTGGGAATGAGTTCTCTTCTTCCCCTATATGGGGCCCAGATCCAGTTCATGACATCTGCCTTGGTAGCAAGGGCCTCACCTGCTGAGTCATGTTGCCAGCTCCTAGTTATTTTTTTTCCCTACCAGCATGTCTAAGTCCAGGACCAGGACCCAACCCATCTTGTTCTCTGCTGTAAGCAAAGCAGAATGAATGCAAATAGCAAGAACTGACAGGGAAGACAGGTGTGTGCTACCTACCATGTGTTCTTTGTTTAAACATGGAGACTTAGTCTTAACTGACTGCTAAAAGTTACACATATGTATTTATAATGTTTAACACGGTAGTTAGGAATATGTACACTCTGTAGAATGAACAAATTAACACAAGGTGTTACCTTACATGTTGAGCATGCCTGTGCTGAGAGTGGTTCAAATCTCTCCTTTTTCCTCCTCATGCATGCTGGACAAGCAATCCACCAACTGAACTATGTCTGCCGTCCCAAATCTACCTGCTCATTTTTTCAAGTACGCAACACAAGGTTATAAACTATATTCCCCACATTTTACAGCAAATCTCCTGAACTTATTTCCTCCGGTCTAATTGAAAGTTTGTATCCTTCAACTCACACGTATCTCTCGACCCTTTTCTGCTCACCACGCTTCACTCTCTGTTTGTTCTTCAGAGAGCAACGTTTTCAGGTTCCACACGTAAGTAAGACCACACATCATTTGTTTGTCTTTTTATGCCCAGCTTATCTGGCGTCACGTAATGTCCTCCAGGTCCATCCACGTTGTGATGACAGAATTTCCTTTTGTAAAGCTGACTAGTATTCTGTTGTAAACACACACATACACACACACACACACACACGCACACACACCCCACATTTTCTTTATCCATTCATCTGCTGATGCACAGTTAGGTTGACTCCACTTAATTATTGTAAATGATGCTTCAACTTGACATGGTGCTATGACCTATCTCAGTGACTACTGACTTCCTTTAGGTGTCCATCAATAAGACTGTAGGATTCTATCATGGTTCTACTTTATTTATTTATTTTTTTTTGAGGAACCTCCACCACGGTTGCATTTATACATTCTCACTGACAAGGCACACGGAGTCCCTTTTCCTTTTGACCATTGCTATTTTACCAGGTGGAATTGCATTTTTTTTGTCGTTTTATGGTGATATTTTATTGTCATTTTTAATGTGGAACTCTCTAATGAATAGTGATGGCTGGCATTTAAAAATACACTTGCTGTCCATTTGTCTTCTTCTAACAAATGTCCCTTCAGGTCCTTTGCTCTTTTTTAGGTTGAGTTACTTCCTTGTTGCTATTGAGTTTATTACATAGTACTCTGGCTGATCACACCATATCTGACATGTTCTGCTCTGTGTAAGGACCACAGGCTGTGTGTCTTTTATCCTCTATTTAGTCGGCTGTCTCTTAGCTGTTGTCTCCTTCGCTGTGCAGAGACTTTTAAATTTGATGCAATTCCATTTGTCTATTTTGGATTTTTTTTTTTTTGCCTGTGTTTTTAGGGATACATCCAAAAATCATTACCAAAACTAATGTCATGGAGTTTTCCATTTGTGTTTTACATTTTTAGGTCTTGATTCCATTCTGAGTTGATTTTTGCATATAGTGCAAGATAAGGGTCTAGTCCCACTCTTCTGCGTGTGGATATTCAGTTTGCCCAGTATCATATCGTGAAGAGACTATTCTTTGCACCTGCCCTCAGCCCCCAGGGCCTTTATGAAGTGCACACTGACCTGGAACTTGCAACCCTCTCAGTCAGTCTCTTGAGTGCTGGGATTACAGACATGCACCACACACCTGGCCCCATTCATTCTTGAGTACAGCCCCAGGAAGCACCTGTTTACCGAGCAGCCTGCAGACGCACAGAGCAAACAATGGTTCTGGTGTCTGAGCCAAGTGGAGCAAGCAAGCTAAAGCAGGTAAAAACCGTTTTCCAACAAAGTGTGAAACATGAACTCTCTGCATAAAATCACCCTTTCAGCATTTCCCAGGACAGGGCTACAACTCCACTCCTGGAGAGTCCCTGCAGAAGCTCAGAGCTGCAAACCAACAGGACCCCCTGGGGTCCAAGCAAATAAGTCTGCCTTTCTCTGTGCATGACTTATTTATGCAGAAATATATTCAGCCTGTCCCCTGGGGCTTCCCCAGGTAACCAACTTTGCGGTTTTCCCTTTGAGTGGCTTTCAAGGATGCCGTAAAAATCCCGATCAATTTGAGTAAGAGGTCGGCCACTGAGGTGGTCAATTTCTCGGATTTCTCAAGTGCGTAAGTCCTGAGAGACTGGTGTGGTATCTTCCACCACTTCATATGCGTGGCCTCAGGAAGGTATTTTCCAGAGACTTTGGGCTTCAGGGCCTGAGTGCGGGGAGAGACTGTGCGTGGGTGAGGACCTAATTCATTCTGTTCACCTCACCTCTCAACACCTTCTGAGTGACAAATGCCAGCTGGTGATGTCCAGACACCTTTATGTGTTTATTAGCCTCCACGCCAGCCTGGAAGCGCTGAACTTAAACTCTGCCGAGTCTGTCACTGGGCTCAGGACCGCTGGCTCTGCTGCTCGGCGGCTATGTGATCTTGGGGCCATTGGCTTTACTGTCTTGTGGTCTGGTTTTCTCATCTGTAACCTGAGCTTTGTGTAACACTTTCCTTCCAGGATGTTAGCTGCGGGTCAAATGAGGTGACTCTCGGGAGGTGCTTAGAAGAACATTATGCAGAGAACACAGAAGCACAGGGCTGGGGAGCTGGCTCTGCCGGTGGTGTGGTTACCACAAGAGCATGGTGCTGTGAGCTGGGCCTTAGCACTAAAGCCTAGCATGATGGCACACACAGATGCCAGTGCTTGAGAGTGGCGTGTGGAGTACCCCTGGAGCTTCCTAGCCAGTCAACCCTGCTAAACCGATGATCCTCAGTGAGAGGCCATTTCAGAGAATAGAGGGAAATGTTCCTGAGGAACGACAGCCAAGGTTGATCTCTGGTTCCCATACACACGTGCATGGATGCACGTGCCTGAGCACACAAGCACACATACACAACAGGTACATACTCCTGTACATATACTGTCCTCAAATATACATTACAAAGCCAAGTATACTCTGGAGAGAACACACTGTGGAAGAAACAAATCCAGATGCCAAGTACAAGGAACACGGCAGTCACTGTTCTTCTAAGTTCACAGTAGACAGCGTGTCTAACAAACACCACAGGAATCAAGGAATTAAGGGAATCTTTTCCCCAGAGGGGCTGCCTGGCTCCCATTGTGATGGAGGAGGTCAGAGAGAGCCAGTGCTGGACGCAGAGACAGTTTTGGGGACAGTTTAGCAAGTGAACAAAAGCAGAGACCCTTAGGGTGCTGTGGGTCTACATATGAGGTTTCTATGTTTTTATTTTTCCCCGCCCAGGACCGATCTTGATCCTGCTGGTGCTAGAAGGCTCCTTGAGGTTTGCATGTACTGTCTCCCTAGTAAGTGGGTCTCGGGAATGCAGGCTGCCCACACTTCAGCTCTGTCCTCGCTAATGGGGTCAGCCAGCTTTAGTTTCCTTATACATAAAATTGGCACATTATATGGTTTCGAATGCTTTACTGATTTATCAAGTATGGCTGTATAGCACTTCATACCAAATATATGTTAAGCTTTTTACAAACATCAGCTTCTCGGCAGTCTTTATTATCTTTAATCCATTTTATGGATAAGAAAAAAATGTAAAAACCACAGCTTATTTTACTTGTTACATTCTTCTAGTTCCCTAGTATGATAACTAAACGTGGAATCTGGGTACTTATAAGAAAAGACGTTTATTTGGCTTCCAGTCCTGCAGACTCAATGTCCAAGACTTTTTGATTATTTTGAGACAGGCTCAGGTAGCTCCGGCTGACCTCAAACTTGCTGTGTAGCAGAGACAACCCTGAAATTCTGCTCTTTCTGATATTATCTCTGGAGGGCTGGCATCCCAGGTGTTTGGTATCACACCTGCTTTTATGGACTACTAGGAACTGAGCCCAGGGCACCCCAACATTAGGCAAGCTTCTATTACTGAGTTATATGCCTTGCTCCCGAGAGTTCAATTTCAAGAGGATTCTCTTCCCAGGTCGACCTCTGTTGAGGGCCTGTCTTCCAGGGCACATCATGGTGAATGGCACCTGGGCAGAAACTTGTGTGAGAGAGAAAAGGATTATATGGCAAGACAGGAAGCCAAAGAGTGGGAGGGCCCAACTGACTCTTTTATAACAATCCTCGTGAAGACTCATCAGAATCCTGTGGGTCCTACCTTCATGTCTTCTGAGGAATGCATCCCCCGTGACTTTCTGCCCTATCTCACTTCTTAAAGGTACCAGACTTTCACACTACGGACCAACACTTCAACAAATGAGCCAGACCATAGGCACTCATGGTCCCTGAATTTCCTTGCACACAAATGGACCCATGGCAGCATTTGCTCAGCCACAGAGCTGATGTGGGGTGGGGACGAGGCTAGCAGCCTGACTCCAGCTTCTGCCTCACCATCCTTCCTGTGAGGTAGCCGAGCAACTGAGGGTTGTTTTATATGAGAGCACAGTTTCTGCAGGGATTCCTCCCACTGTGACCCTAAAAGGTGAGCCTATGGGGGACCCTTTACATTCTAACCATGCCAGTGTCTGACACCAAAGCCAGTGTGCTCCCATGGGCCAGCAAAGCCTAGTGCCCAAGACCAGTGCTCATGCTCCCATTCTTCCTAGTTCCTCTGACACTTGGCAGGTAACAAACTCTGTAAGCCTCAGTTTCTCCATCTGCAGAACAGTACATTATCCAAGGTCAAGATCTGTAATGAGATTTAAAGAGAAAACTCCCTGGACCACTCAGCAGAAACCTAAGACAGACTGCCCCACATGGTTACTATGTAACCTCAGGTTCTCTCCAGGGATTTAGCCAAACCATTTCTACCTTCCAACCCCTCAAACATCTGACTCTAGGGAGGTCTTTCCTAACTACCAACGCCTCTTCTAACTGTCTAGAGGTCCCTTTGGGCACAGCCCCGTTATGGCTGCTCATCTCCTGGGCTCCACTGATATACTGCTCTGTTCTTCTTTTACATTCTATCATCCATATGTCCTATTCTCCTTCACGGACTTCCCACCGTCAGGCAGGCCATCTGAAAATAACAACTAGCACAGCTCCTCTTGTAGATGACAGCCAGGGGCCTGCCTGGGGGCAGAGATGCCCCATAAGGGAAAACCACAAATTCCTGCTCACATGGAAAGAACTGGAAATCTCTAACTGCAGGACGCCGGCTGAGGTGTTTGGCGTAGGATGAGTATGAGAGGATGTAACCCTAGTTGCCTAGGAATCCACCGATGGTAATTTGGATTATGATACGGTTTCCCCAAGCCACGGGTCGACCAGTTGTCCTAGACGAAAATGATGAGAATGGCATCCTGCACTCACAGACAGCATCCCCGACACACAGCTTATAGTAATATTGTATGTCATATTTACACTGTTCCATTAATTCTTCTAATTTTACACAAACACATACTTCATACACGTGAATGCATATATATGCAAACATAAAATATTCATATATATATATTTATTCACACACATAAAATCTTTTCTTTAATGCTACAAAATTTATCTTTGTTACAGACCGGGGAGGCTAAGAATTTTGTCCAAAGACACACTGTCAGTGGTAGGGCTGAGATTTTAATCCAGGCAGGCTGGGGCTGGACCCTGATTTTGCTACCCTGACTCTACCATCTCTCCATGCAATCAAAGGCCTCCCGTGTTTGCTCAGACTCTTACTGCCGTGTGCTGGGGTCAGTGTCAAATGCCAAGCATGGCCTTCAGGTTGAAGGTTTTCCTGCAGTTCCTCCACGGAAGAGTCCCCATCTCTCAGCCACTTTGTATTTTCTCACTTGCCAGCCAATATTCCCACTCCAGTCACCCATTTCCCAACTGTTTTCCCCCGGATGCACGGCCAGCTTCCAATTCAACTCTTCTCCCCATTTATCTTGCCTTCCCTCAGATTGTATTCTGGAGACAAGACCCATTGAGCAGCTTTTAACTTGCAGATCCCCCGGGATCCAAGAGAGAGCTTCTTTGGCTCAGGAAACTGGAGGACAAGACTGTTGAGCTATTTGTACAAACCACAGAAGGATTCAGGAACAGAAGCCTGTCTTTCTTCATAGTCACTTGTGGACATGCTTAAGTTTGGGTGGACTAGTGAGTCTCAGCTAGTAGATGATGTCAGCATATGGGGATGATCTGGTGGGATCTAGAGACACTTGGTTCACACATCAGGAAGGTGTTGCTGGCATCCATAGGACAGGGATGCAGCTGCTGTTAAACAGCCTCTGACACACAGGAAGGGAGGCTGCCCTCCCCCTAGAACAACAGAGAATTATGCAGCTCCAAACGTTAGTGGTGCTGAGGCTGGGAAAGCCTGCTGTGGAGCGATGAGGTACTTATACATCACCTCTTCTACATCAAGCACTTCCCGTTACGGGATCCTGGGAGTGTGACAATTAAACCGCATATCAGACGACTCGGCCTGACTTGCACATGGCCCACAGCTTCCTCTGTAACTCACGGTCCCTTAGAAAGCCTTCCTGAAACTCCTTTCCATGGGCTGCAAGTCCTGAAATCGATGACCTTTTCCCTTTGCTTTTGAGTAGCAGAAAGATTAACAATTCAATGGCTCTTTGTGCTGAAGCAAGCCATACCAAGATCTCGGCACATTTCTAAGAATGAGAGAACCGGTATTATCGCAGCAAATGGAACATGCACGGCGTGCAAAGTTCCTGGGAGAAATCTCGGCCTGGGAATTGCACCCTCGTGTAGTTTAGCATTACTGCCAAAGGCACACAAGAGAACTGGCTCATTAGACTGCCTCAGAGAAGGAGAAGCCAGCGTGGGACTCCATGGCCTCCACTCTGCCAGTCCTTTCTGCTGCAGGAGGGATATTAAGGAGCCTGGAAGCCTCCTCTTTGGAATCTGATGTGCAGCTAGCAACAAAATCCACTGTCATTACCTGTCCCAAAGATGGAAATTCTGGGTCTGTTCAAATATGCTTACAAAGATTTATCTCAAAAGCAAGGGCTACAGACACCCAGGAGGGTGGAAGATGTCTTTCTATATGAATTTGTTGTCATATTATTTTGAGCAGGAAATGATGGAGGAGCATTATAGATCTTCCGCTCTGGCACCATGGTTATTTTTTATAAAGAGCAGAAAATAAGGTCTACCTCCAGGGAAAGTGTGTGGCCTCCAACTAAGGAGCAAGCACTTTACACGCCTCTTCTGCAGACACAGTTTGGCGTCCTCCAGAACCCTCTGTGGATTGTTTTAGGACTCAAATTTTCAGCTGGGCACATGGCTGCTCAGATAAAGACTACATTTACCAGGCTCCCTTGCAGGTAACCAATAGGAGGTGATGTGTGTCTTTTCTGAGGCTTTTTCGGCTTTCCACTTCCTGCCTTCCCACAGGTTAAATGCAATCCTGTTGGGTGGGGCTGTCTGAGGATTGGTGGAGTCTCAACAGGGGAAGTGCTTGAGTACTGACCTCATGAGCTCTCTGACAGCTATGGACTGATTATCCATTTCAGACTCCTGTCTTTTTTTTTTTTTTTTTGGTTTTTCGAGACAGGGTTTCCCTGTAGTTTCTAGAGCCTGTCCTGGAACTAGCTCTTGTAGACCAGGCTGGCCTCGAACTCAGAGATCCGCCTGCCTCTGCCTCCCGAGTGCTGGGATTAAAGGCGTGCGCCACCACCGCCCGGCTTCAGACTCCTGTCTTAACCCAGCCAAGGCCTTCTGCCTCTGTTGCAGTTAACAGCATAAATACTATTAATCCCCACCATAAATGCTTTTCAAATTTCAATCAACTCAGGGCGGTGCACAGGGAGTTCGAAGTAAAGGCAGGTGTTATGCTGGGCGCTCGAGGTGCAAAGACAAAATCAGCACCCCCTCCAGGGGGTTCCAGAAAGAACTGTGTGCTCTATCACTGTTCTGTGGACGCAGGGGAAGTTCTAGATTGACAATCCCCAGTGCACTTTCAGGGGCATCAGCCTCTCAAATGCGTACAAAGGACCAAGTAGCAAATATTTCAAGGTTTGTGGATCTCTGTTGTAGTTACTTAATGGCTACTGTAACAGCCATAAAAGATGCATGTGGCTCTTTTCTCATACAATTTTATCTACAAAATTAGGGAGCTGGTAGCTGGAATTCGATGATGTCTGCTCTCTTTTAAAAATATTTAAAAAATCAAAATATTCATTTAAAAATTAAAAATTTTTAAAATGTTTAAAAATTAAGCCGGGCGGTGGTGGCGCATGCCTTTAATCCCAGCACTGGGGAGGCAGAGGCAGGCGGATCTCTGTGAGTTTGAGACCAGCCTGGTCTACAAGAGCTAGCTCCAGGACAGGGTCTAGAAACTACAGGGAATCCCTGTCTTGAAAAACCAAAAAAAAAAAAAAAAAAATTATTTTATTTATTTTTATTTTCTGGGTACGGGCATTTTGTTTGTATGTTTGTCTATGTACCATGTGTGCAGTGCCACAGGACAGAAGAGGGCATTAGGTATTTAGGAATTGGAGATACAGATGGTTGTGAGTAGGTTGCTGGGAATTGAACCTGGCTCCTCTAGAAGCACAGCCAGTGTTCTTAACCACTGAGCTATCTCTCCATCCATGGATGGCCTGCTCTTTGAAAAATTTAGGATGCTAAAATCACGGAGAACATTTTTCAGATTTACTTATTTTTATCTTATGTATATGTGTGTTTTGCTGGTGTGTGTGTGTGTGTGTGTGTGTGTGTGTGTGTGTGTATGTACCACATGTGTGCCTGAGGCCCACGGAGGCCAGAGGAGGGTATCAGGTCCTCTGGACCTGGAGTTACAGGTAGCTGTGAGCCGCCATGTGAACTGGGAACTGACTGCATCTTCTGAAAGAGCAGTATAGTCTTTTAGCGGCTGACTCATCTCTCTAACGCCTCAGATTTTTTTTTAAAAGCTGTTTAATTTTCTTTAAGAGAGTGTTTCTCAACTTTTTAGAACCATTTCTTAAATAATGGTTATTAACCTGGGGCTGGCCTTCTGCATGTGAAAAGGGCTGGCTATGTAGATAACTTTGGCTGCTTATTAATTATTTTAGGAACATACAACGTAGATAAATATAGTGATGATCTACCTGTTCAGCATCCAATCAAAAAGGGAAAGCAGCGCATGTCCGGACAAGCGAAGGCCCCCCAGAACACCATGGGTCCTGCCGTCATCGCCCGCTTGCTGAGCAGACTCCCCCAGATTTGCCTCTGTCTAGGATCTATTCTTTGTCTTACTCTCAGGATTTCCTAACACTACATAAGCTCTTTTACATAAAAGTTAGGATTCTGCATAAATCCTTCTTCAACTTGCTTTTTTTGTTGTTGTTTTGTAAAATATTCATTAAGTAACTCATGCAATAACCACACAAATCTGGTTCATTTATTTCCATTGCTACTTGCCTTTTCATTAAATGAAAGTACCACAATTTATTCATTTGCCTGGAGACAGACAGCTTGCTTTCTCTCTCTCTCATTGTTGTGAGTACTTCATCTATGAGCATCCTTGTTTATGTCTCCTTATTTCCACATAGAAGCATTTTCCTAGCATATAGATGTAACAGCAGAATTATGTGTTTACAAGTTTACTGGAATGTAGATTCGGAGTCGCTTCCAGTGGTGTCTAAGAGTTCTCCTTACTCTATATCTTCCCCCAAATCAGGTAGCATAATACCAGGCTTTTAAAGAATTGTGTGTGTGTGTTGTGTGTGTGTGTGTGTGTGTGTGTGTGTGCGCGCGTGTGCGTGTGCATTGCAGCAATCATGTAGAGGTCAGGGGGGTGACTTCCACAGGCCGACTCTACAAACCTTCCTCGTTGAGGCTGGGTCTTTGTTGTTTCTTCCATTCCCTCCAGACTAGCTGGGAGATACTCCTGTCTCCACTTTGTCCTACCTCTAAATAGGAGTGCTAGGATTACAGATGTGTACTGCCACATCCCACATCCAGCTTTGACATGGGCTCCGGGGTCTCAGGTTGTCAGGCCTGCAAAGTGGGTGGGTTTTTTTTTTTTTTGTTTTTGTTTTTTTGGCCAGGTGCCTTTCATTCATTTGTTTTTCATTTGAAAGATGCGAAATGCGTGCCCAGCCATTGTTCTGAATTGTATCTCCAGGATTGCTAATGAGGGTGTGCCCTTCCCATTTTTTTTTTTCCTCTGCTACTTGGAGAATAGTGCTATCTTTGTAAAGAGCTCTAGAATTGACCAAAGCTGAGAAGTGAACTACTAAGAGAAGTTGAGTCTGGTGGCTGAACTTTTTAACAAGAGCTATGTACTGTTTGGGGGAAAAAAAGGAACTTTCCCATTTTCCATCACGCCTCTGATTGGGGCCTGCCATTCCAGAAGAGGGATTCTAGGAGAGGGGAAGAGAGAGAGAAAGAGAGAGAGAGAGAGAGAGAGAGAGAGAGAGAGAGAGAGAGAGAGAGAGAGGAGTTACACGGACCTGGTTCAATTCCCACAAGGGTTACAGTGTCAGGCAAGTTTCACAACCTGCTGGAGCTTGGGCTCCCTTTGGTGTGAAGAACCAGGCTAATCACAATACTGGGGGAGAATGAACAGAGCATGAGAAATATTGTGACCCGGTCTTCCCTACAAAGGCTACCAATGGCTTCCTTAGAAATCTAAGGCAAACTGGAGAGATGTGTCACTTAAAAAGGTGTTTGCCGGGGCTGGAGAGACGGCTCAGAGGTTAAGAGCATTGCCTGCTCTTCCAAAGGTTCTGAGTTCAATTCCCAGCAACCACATGGTGGCTCACAACCATCTGTAATGGGGTCTGGTGCCCTCTTCTGGCCTTCAGGTATACACACAGACAGAATATTGTATACATAATAAATAAATAAATATTTTTTTAAAAAAGGTGTTTGCCATGCAAATGTGGCAACCTGAGTTTGGATCCTCAGCACCCACAGGCTGAGCGGTGAGTGCCTGTAATCCCATCACTGGAAGGTCGAGGTTAGTGCGTTCCTGGAGTTTGCTTCCCAACCGGTCTAGGCAAATCAGTGAGCTCAGGTTCAATGGGAGAATTTCTCAAAAAGCAAGAAGAATGAATGAGAAAGGATACCCATTGTCAATGTCCACAAAGTACATACATGTGCTTTGTGCAGCCCCACACAAGTTCATACACACCAACATATAGATGACACGCACATATACTCCACATATGAACGGGGGAGAGGGAGAGGAGTCGGAGGGAAAGAAATGCAAACAATGGTATGGGTTGTGGCTACTCTTATTTTCTTTGTTGGCTACATGCCTCAGTTTCCCCCACATTGTCCCTCTCATTGTCCATGACTAACAGAAAAGACACAGGAACTCACCCATGTAGGGTAGTTCACAGTCAGTCTGGTGATCTAATGCGTTCATGAACGGTCGGTGAACCTTGAGAACACAGCACCAATGAGCAGGAACCCACAACTGCAGAGGGGACTGGCTCCTTACTGTGGCTAAAAGCCCCTCTGCCCTGAGCTTTTACTGAGCTCTCTGCAGGAAATCCTCATTACCTGACCTATCACCAGGGAAGAGAAAAATCCTGTATAACCAATTCTGTCAGCCAGAGTTTACTTTGGGAGGTTTGCCGGCATGTGAGCAAAGCTGTGGGGTGTACAGAACTCTAAGAGTGTCAAGAGTGGGCCAAGAATTATTAAAACATAAATAAATTGCTGTTCCCCAAGATGACAAATCCCATATTGAAAACTAGATGTCTTTCCAACTACCAGTCTGGATCTGGAGTCCTAGTCTGGAAATGAGCCCCAAATGCCACTTATGATGTGGTTCTCTTACATCGCTGTAAGCGCCAAATATATTGTCCACTCTGCTTTCAACACTTTGGACATTCAGGACACATCCCAAGTATTGGCAAACTGTCTGCCGCCTGCAGTCTGGCTTCCTCCCACACCAGGCTGTTCTAAGTGTCACTGCAGGGGCCACTAATGGCTTCCCGACTGCCAGGCCCTGGTAGCCCTTTATAGCCAATGTCTCCTACGCTGGCTCCTTTTTGTAAGTCCTTGAAACATTCTCATCCACACGCATTCAGTATACATTTTGTTAGGGTCTCCCCGAATGAAGGCTTCTTTCCTCAAAATCTCTCAGATGACCATATTTTCTTCCTTCTATTTCTTTCCCTCCCTTTCTCCCTAACCCTTCTTCTCCCACTTCTTCTTGAGACAGGGTCTCATGCAGCCCAGACCAGCCTCAAACTCAACACGCAGCTGAGGACCCGAACTGATTCTTCTATATCCACCTTCTGAGTACTCGACCATAGGAGTATACCACCATGCTCAGTTTGAGTTCTTGCTGTCAGCTTCTCACCTGGAGCACTTTACTCCAGGGTTCAAGACCCCTGCCTGCCTTGGTTTATCCTCCATGCTGTCTCTAAATTATACATCTGATGTTTTCCCTGTTTTAATGTTAGTGACAGCTTACAGTTCTTTGTCAGGGGAATAAAACTCCCTTCACTGGCAGAATTCTCTAATCCCTTTACTTCCTCTCTCCTCCCCTTTCAAACTGGTGCATTCCTGTTTCCTCTTCAGGATATAGATCAAAGAGTCCCTGCAGGAAGATCACAGCAGCTCCCTGGCCTGGGTCTCTCCTGACTGGTCATCTTCGTTTGTGCTAATTATTACTGGATGTCTCAGTTCATCTTTTGCCCAGATGAGAGAATAGTAGGACCGTCATGGGGGAGATGCTCTTTAGGTGTTTGCTGAGTGTCAGGCTGGCTGGCTAGTTTGACATCCTGAGCAGCTTCTTTGACCTGTCCCTGACTGTGGTAATGGAGGACAGATGAGCCCCAAAGGCAATCCCCTAAGACCAGGGAGAGGGCAGCATTCTGTGTTCCAGAAGGCTCTAATGCATTGGCATCAGCACTTGGGAGGCAGTGGCTCAATTGGGTCACTAAGTCTGATGTCTTCTATAGGAGGTGAAGCAGAGACTGGCCTGCCAACGCTGCACATCCGTGGCTGCCCAGCTATGAATCTGCAAGGAGATAGATGACAAATTCCTCCAGGCAGGGACAGACAAGGACACTCAAGGGGACAGAGAGCAGACTGCCAAGGTGGAAGTAATCCGGGCCCCACTGAGAGAAGGCCCAGGTGCTTGGTCTCTGCTGGTGACTTTTTTTTTTTTTTTTTTTTGATTTTTCGAGACAGGGTTTCTCTGTGGCTTTGGAGCCTGTCCTGGAACTAGCTCTTGTAGACCAGGCTGGCCTCGAACTCACAGAGATCCACCTGCTTCTGCCTCCTGAGTACTGGGATTAAAGGCGTGCGCCACCACCGCCCTGCTTGCTGGTGACTTTTTAAGAAGAAAGTAGAAGGCCCGTGGCTGGGATTCAGGGATCCGTAAGGGCGTGACTGTGGGTACACAGGTCCCAGATCCATGCTTTCTCCATGAGCCCCACACCCTAAGAGCTGAATCTCTTTAAAACTGCAGTTTCCTTGGAGTCTCCAGGTCGCTTGTGAACACTTAATCCATATATCTCTCTCACATCAATTTGCCTCTGCCTGATGCCCAGTTCTGCTTTCTTGGTAGTGCGAAGATTGTATCTGATATTACCTTGCTCAGAAGTAAGTCTGTGTAGTTGCTGCATCTTCCCACTGGTAGGGAATTTCTGATGATCCTGACTCCTGCAAGCCCGGAATAGGATCTCGTACCATCAAGATCCCACACTAGACTTTCTGTGTGTATGGATCCAAGGAGCTGGCCAACCACAACCCAAAGATGTTCCCAAGAAACTACACAGCATACAGATTTTCTACACAGTACGGTATGGAAAGTGTTTGCATATTGAATGAAATGCAAATTAGTTAGAGATGATTTAATGTATATAGGAGGTTATTAACAGGCAGATATAAGCAATATGTCATTTTATAGAGGACTTGAGCATCCATAGGGTTTGGTGTCTATGGGGGTCCTGAAACTCTCCCCCTCCAGACTCTGAGAAAGGACTACTCCATATTTTTCTGAGACCAATGGTCTTTGGTATGGGCTCTTCAGGTATGAGCACACACAGCATCCATGAACCTGGACATCAGCTGCACTTCAGGACCAGCTTTCTTGTGACACAACCTTCGCTCTGGAGCCCAGTTTGGCCACCTCAAACAAATCATAAAACATGCCAGCCTTAGAAGGGTCTCTGGGGACTCTGAGGAGGCCCGAGAAGGGTTGAAAGCTACAGGTGTGAACCGTTAGCCTCAGCCCCAGGCCCTGCCATGGTCAGCCGGCCCCTGAAACAGTGGCCATTCTCATTTATGCAAGGGATGGGGGTAGTGAGTTCCCCCAGGCCACCTGACAGAAGCAGCAGACCTAGATGAGAACACACCGTGGGGCTTGGCACGCCGGTGCTCTAGAAACACCACAGAAGAGCAAAGGTGAGCATGGAAATTACCAGGTCTCCCAAGTCCCAGCTGGACACTCGGCCCTTTCTATGTCTTGAGCTTTTCCACTGTCAGGCAGCTCAGCCCTCTCCAAGAAGGATTAACTGTTCTCAAGAGGAGCGCATGGTACCCATGGCCCCCAGTCTTCTTCATAGGTGCCGCTTAGAGGCTCTGAGAATACCTGGTTGCCTTTGTTTTTGAATTCAGCCTTCACTCCAGAGCCGGAAACCTACCTCATTCCAAGAGGAGGAAAACAACAGCATTTATCTTTGTATTTTTGAAGGGTTTCAAAACCAATCATCAAGAAAGCATACAAACCCTGCCAAGACGCGTTAACCGTTCTTTCATTCCTCTCCGTAGCTCCCCCACTCCCTCACCTCCCAAAGAACTGGAGGAAACAAAAGCCTGGCTCTGCAGTTTAGGCGATCCGCTACTTCATTAAGGAAGAATAAATAGGCTCCCCTGGGCTCAGAGGCTGCAGCCACATGGAGCGGTGTGCCTTTGGAATATCTGATCTCCGTGGTAAGGCTGACTGTATCTGAGAGAGAGACAGAAGAACATTTCTGGCAGCCTTTGACCAAGGTCACTCTGAAGATTCAGTGACAAATGAGTACCAGACCTCCTGGACCAGGCTGATCCTTTCTGACTGAGTTCCACGCCACCTTTCTCCAGAAGTGAGCGACCAGCCAGTAGGCAATTACATGTGCTAATGCCACAGACACTTCAGCACCAATGCCACATTTGTTAGAACACATGATCCTCACCCCTTCCCGCTTGTTCTCCTTTAAGACAGGGGAGCCCAGCTCTGACTCAGAACGGGTTCTGAGTCCATCTGACAAGTTATAAGTAGAACGGCTAGCAGGACAGATCAGCTCTGGTTCACAACGGCTGTGTGTCTTCAGGTGCATTCTGGAACCCCTCTGAACCCCAGCTTTCTTCTCTGTAAAATGGGATAATGAGTATGCTTTGCACAGTTGTTGGGGATGGCTACATACACGCTGCAGAGACAATTAGTATAAGATGCAGCGTAGGTCTCTGGTGTCTTTGCTGGACGTCAGAATGAAAAAAATTTTCTCTGATTCTGCTACCTGCATGAGGGAGATGGTAATTCCTGCTTCAAAGCACATTAAATGATGAAATGAGATGGGATTCTACAGAAAAATAGGGACTCTTTTTCATGTACGGATTTTTCCCCTAGTTTTTGTAAGTTTCTTGCATTTTGAAAATTTTACCTTCTATCTGTCTGTCCATCTATACACGCTAAAGACTGAATCCAGAGCCTTGTTTATGAAGGCAAGTGCTCACCAATGACCACATTTTACACTTATTATTTGGGTAAATCAATGGAATCCTATGCAGTCATCCATCAGTAGTTATGGGAGATTGAACCCAGGATCCTCTATAAATAACAAAATCCAAGCTGGGTGGTGGTGGTGCACACCTTTAATCCCAGCACTTGGGAGGCAGAGGCAGGCAGATCTCTGCCAGTTTGACGTCAGCCTGGTCTACAAGAGCTAGTTCCAGGACAGGCTCCAAAGCTACAGAGAAACCCTGTCTTGAAAAAAAAAAACAAAAAACCCCCACAAAACCCTCCAAAAACCAAAAACCAAAATCTAGAGATGCTGATATCCCTTCTACAAAACAGAACAATAATTGTATAGATCCTGCATATCATCTATATGTACATTAAGTTCTCTGTGGATTATTTATAATACCTGCTATTATGTAGTTGCTATATAAAAAGCAATTATGCTCTATTGTTTAGGGGAGAGTGACAAAATTGTCTGTACAGGTTTAGTATGGATTCTAACGTGGTCACAAACCAAAGAGATGCCAACATAGACTCTTGGTGTGATTTTCAGAATGACACACGTGGTCATCAGACCTCGCCTTGTGCTGGGTGAAGGGGACAGGGAAGTAGGGCTCCCTGGAGGCTCACATCCAGCTATAAAGCTCTGAGAAATAACAGAGCCCCAGAAGAGGGTCATAGCATCCTCTCATAGACTGGTCAAGGTCTAGGTTGGGAGGGGTGGAAATGACATAGCTGGACATAGCTGTCTTCTGACTTCATGGGTGATGTGCCCCAGGATCTCTAATAGGGGATCATTGACTACTCATGTCTTGTATATAAAATTACATAGTCTTTACACACAAAAACCTACACAAATCCTCACACATTGTTAGGGTTTCTGTTGCTGGGAAGAGACACCATAGTTGGCTGCAGAACTCCTGGGACTGAGCTCTTACTACAAACGGTGATGCCTGTGGGTGTCTGTGTTTTCTGCTCAGCTCCGGAGTCTTTCATTTAATACCTATGTGATACTGGGAATTACCAAATCTCAGGCATCTTGATTTTCTCCTCTGTTTTTTAAGGCACTTGAATATATTATAGGCCACCCAGGATTACTAATCAGTACAGAGGGGTTCCCTCCGTGTTTCAGGGGTTCTGGAGACCTGGGGACACCAGCTAGAGTGACGACTACTTTGTGAATATTGTAGCCAGGTTTCACATTTATGACCTTGCCCTCTGTGTACACCAACCTGGGGAGGGGGCTGTCATTACTGTCTCCATGTTACTCTTGGGCAAATGAAGGTTCAAAGAGGTTAATTAGCTAGTGGTGCAATTAATTAGCCATAGCAGAGCATAGCAATGGGACCCTGGGGCCCAGCTCTCAAGAGAACTATGGGGTCTCCTGAGAGGATGACGAGCAAAGTCTGCTTTTTCAGTAAGCAACAAGGAAACACCTTACTTTTCTGGTCACCAATGCAGGCCAGAGCTTACAGCAACAAACAGAGCCGGAGCATCAGGACATCACAATCTGGGGATGGTGAGCAGAAGGGGTGGGAATGAGTCTGGTAGCCAAAGGCTGGACTTCTTTGTCTAAAGCCTTCCCTGGAACTTCTTCTGTGCCACAGTGGCTGCCTACTCTACAGGAGGGGACGGTTAATCTCAAGAGGTGGCTGAAGGGACTAAGGAAGCAGGTTGCTGGTACAAGTGTCCTGTTTCCAGCTACAGCCAGCACATAGTAGAAGCTCATGGTTGCTCACAGTCTCTTCCTGGACATGCTGTTGTTATTCTAGCGACATGATATGAACCATGGCCCCAAAGGCTCAAGTTTCTGACTAAAGAAACTTCAAGGCAGAAATACGCAGTGGCTTGAACTCAGCCCAGGGGCTAGGCTGCTGGAATTTACATCCTAATGGCTTACCAGGTCAGTTACCTCAGATGTGCTGCCTGATCTACCAGTACCTCAGCCTCCTTATCTGTGAAGTGGACATCCTACACTTCACAGAGCTTGGGGAGCACTGCATGGGTACGAATCTATACCAGGCACTTAAAGTCGGGGCTCAGCATATGGTTAGCATTGAACACACACTAGCGATTTTGACTCTCATCAACCCCTTTGCGTACTTGGGCTGAGAAGCAGTCTTCATGAGCCAGGGTTTATGACAGATCCGCAATAACCTTGTAGGCCCCTCCCTCCATTCCTATCAAATCCAGCTAGGACAGAAATCCCTGCGGCTTGGGGTGGAGTACTCCCAAGGGAGGACAGTTTGGTGGAGGTGGGAGAAGATTTGAAAATGATACAGTCGCCCAGAAAAGAGTTGAGGGAGTCAGGAAAGTGTGTGTTCACGTGTCATTTGTTTGTTGGGCTGTTTGCATTTGGATCTGGGCAGGACTCATTTGAAGGAGCTGGCTGATGTATTTGCATTGTTTTTAAATAAAAAAAAACAAAAACAAAACAAAACCAACCAAACAAACAAAACCAAGGCCCCTGAAGGAGAGCCCTGGCCAGTTCATGAGTAATTCCCACCTTGCTGGAGGGCAGCCCTGGGGTATAAATCTGAAGCGGTCGAGGAGGCTCATATCATCCTCAAGCTGGAGGGAAGACAGAGAGGGGTACGCTCCCAGACAGAGATTTTACTCTGCCAAGATTGGTCAGGAAAGTAAGGACGCCAATATTTCACAGAAGGGGATAGAGGGGGAAAGGAAGAGGAACACAAACGGAAGGGTTACCAACAGAGACTAGTCAGAAAGAACAAGCTGCTCCGCATCCTGTAATCCACAGGGATCCAAGCAGATCCTTGGAGTTCAGCCGCCACCCCCACTCCCCCGCCAGTTTGCCATTGCAACCAGCAGAGCCTCAGCAGCAACAGTAACGGTGCTACTCGGTGCCAGCAAGGGGGCGGGGGAGTGTAGAGCGTGCACGCCTTGGTGGCTGAGATCCACAAGCAAAGCTTGGGACTCTCCGCTCCTTCCTCCAAAGATAGCCCCAGGACCCTTTCTCACAGTCCCCGCCCCCAGGGTCCCTGCGCCTCCCCGTCCCCCCGCCCGTCGCCCCCCACTCACTCTCCCCCTCCACCTACTTGAGCTGGCGCGGCTCGCAGTCCACGCCCGGCAACAGCAGCCGGGCCGCTTGGCGGACATCGTCGCTGTCCATAGAAAAGCTGCGGCGGTGGCCGGCATGCGCTACTGCCACTCGGATCCACTCCATCAGAGGGGGCAGCACGAGGAAGGGCCTGCGCAGGAGAAGGGAGGCGGGGATGTGTTAGGACCGCCAGGGAATCAGGGCTGCTCAGACCCAGCCCGACTCGCGGAGACCCTTATCCCACCCTCATCCTGACTTCCACCCCCACCCCCATCCCGTTTCCCTGGAGACCCTGCCTGGAAATTCCTGAGTGCGAGAGCCTTTGGAGACATCCTGACCCCACTGGTGACCCTGGGGCAGACTCTCCGGATTCTCTGGGCCTTGGTTTCCTCATCTGTGAAGGGGGGCTATGGAGGCCACCAAAGGATGCAGTGTTACTCGGCTATGAGTTCTGTCCCTTCCAGAGATGTGCACGTGGAGACAGATGAGTCACGTCAAGCTCTAGCGCAGGGTCTGGGAGCCGGAGGAAGCCAATGGACACCTGGTATTACTTCATACTGCCAGCCCAATCCAAGGCACTCTCTGCCGTCTCCCTTCCCATCCCTGCCAGGCTTGTTGACATCCTTCTGGCCTCAGTTCTGCACTAGCACCGGGCTTTGGGAAGGCACAGAGCATCTGCCAAAGCGGGATAGGAGCCAGGCACAGTTCACCTTCACAAGCAAGACTGTTGGGGCCCAGGAACAGCTAGCAAGGCCGGACTTGGGGACATTGCACCCATCCCAGACACCGTGGGAGCCAATGGGTGCACTGTGTGGCAGTGGGGACCCAGTTGTGGCAAGCGTAGCTTTCTAAGTGGATTTGAACCTGCCTTCCGTTTCATCCAGGGACTATATAGTCGATTTTCACATTTGCATCCTGGAGTGTGGGAAAATACTTGAGAACCCCTCCAGAATTTAGTTGGTTTAATATGAGGCTGGTCCTTGGTCATTTTTAAAACCTCCCATGTGTTTTTAATGGGCACTCCAGCTCCCTGGATGGCTTGTTAAAATGCAGAGGGCTACACCTGCAGCAGTCTTGATTTGCTGGATCAGGAGAGGAACCTGGGAAATAGCATTTTCAACCAGTTCCTGCTACTAAGGCGGCTGGTCTAGGAATGTCTCTCAAAGAGATGCTCTGAGTCACTGAAGGAGGGATTGAGAATCGCCTGGCTGGCGAGGGTACTAAGAGGCAGGCTCCTTGGCCTGTCCCCAGAGATGATAAATGCAGAGAGCTTATGGACACAGTCTGAGGCACGGGAGAGATGACCGGGCAGGTAAAATCACTTGCTGCCAAACTTGATGACAAGAGATTCATTCAGATGACCCAGATGGTGGAAGCAGAGGACCCAGTCCTGAAACTTGTCCTCTGGCCTCTACATGATGCACACCATGGCATTCTACACCCTCATAAATAAATGAAATTAATTTAAAAAATAAACATAAATTGAATAAGCACTTCCCAGGCTTCTCATTTAAGTGAACCATACTTTGAGAATTGCATTATGTGGATCTATAGGATTTTCTGCCTCTTGGCAAGGCCTGGAGGCCACAGAGGCAAGAGTACCTGGGGTGTCAGATTTAAGGAAGCAGGATCCTACAGCTATGGGAATGCAAAAAGGGTTTACAAGGAATCCGCTCCCCTCCCTCTCACAGTACTGACATCATGAGCTTCCCACAAAGCTTTGGTGCCAGATCCCAGTTTTCCTAGAGTCAGACTACTGACATGATGTTAAAAATTACAACTCAATCGTTTACTCTCATCTCGGTTAACCATGATCATGACATCTTCTAAATGTTTAGGGCCAGCTAGTTATGAGTCTGCCTGTTTGAGCATCACTAAAACCGTGTTTACTGATGTTAAGGAACCTTCCTGGCCCTGGATCGGAAGGTTTTCAGAACTAAGAGTCAGACCTAGGTTGTTTGTTTACACAGTCTCTCTGCTGCTATCCCATATGATCTCACCGTTCTCTCGTGCTGCTTCCCAGCATGCACTCTGTTACCCAGAATGCACCTGCTACTCCAGGGGCCCTGACCTGGTCTTGGGTCTTTGAAGGCAGGTTATGTTCATTTTCTACCACGCAGCTCAGGCCTCTGTGTGCAAGGTCCCCAACTCTTCAGAAATGCGCATCCTGTTTAACCTTTGCCACAGTTCAAGTCCCGCCCTCCCTAAACACTTGTCCTGATAATTGTGCCACACACACCACCATCATGCGGCTCCACTTGGAAGGACTTTACCCCTCCTGCAGATGCCTCGTTAGCATTTCAACTCCATCCATGCAGAGACCTGAGCTGTCCAATTCACTCTTCCTATCTCTGCTGCAGGACAGTGCCTAGCAGGCTGGAAGCCCTCAGTGTCTGTTCATGAAACTGAACTCATGAAACATGAAGACTCACCAATTTCTTACTGACTGATACTAAAAAAATCAAGTTTCTGGTTCTGGGACCTAGAGGTCAGACTCTTAGGGAATTTCTGTCTGCATCTGCCTACTACTTAACCTGTCTCTCTCATCCTCCCCATCTCTCCATCACCTAAACTGAATCAGGCACTCAATAAACACACCGACTTGAAATTGAATTGGATCCCACTGTCTCCAGGGGAAGCGGGGTTTATTTCAATCCCTGTGTCTCAGTCACTGCTGGAAACCAGTCCCAAGTGCTCAGAGAACTCCCCCAGGTTGCTTCTCAGAGGTGAATCCCCTCCTGTCTTTGCTCACTGGTCCCCAAGCCTGGTCCCTCATGGATGGAGTCTCCATTCTAAAGCTATTCTGGTGCGGCTGCCTTTCACGCTGGAGGCTGGGGCATACAGTGTGCCTGCTGAATACCAAAGAGAGGCCCTGCCACTTCTAAGTCACTTCTTTACCAAGCCAGCCGACCAGCCCAGAATAAAAATCCTCAGGCCCAGAGGTTCAGCCCTCCTCTGGAATTTTCTATGTTCCTATTCTCTCAACACCACCTCCTCCCGTCATCCGATGCCAGCAGTTTATAAGCTCATGAATTCTTTGCCAGCAACTCATTTAAAAAACCTTATCTTGTCTGCTCAAAGGGGACAAAATCATATTATTTGTGATGCTTTCTTTGAAAGAGATAGTGATGGGAAGGAAATTTAGGGTTTTGAGTCAAGTGGTGTAGAGAATGCTCAGGAAAAATTATGGCCTCTCTCTCTCTCTCTCTCTCTCTCTATGTGTGTGAGTGTATTTGTGTGTACATGTGGAAGCCAAAGAAAACCACTGGTGGTGTTTCCCAAAGGTCATCCATTCTCCTTGGTTTTTTGTTTGTTTGTTTGTTTTTGTTTTTTGTTTTGTTTTGTTTTGTTTTTTGAGGCAAAGTCTGTTATTGGGATCTGGGCTTCTTTCTGATCCAGGTGAGCTAGTATTACAAGTGTGCGCCGTTATGCCTGGATCTTTGTTTATTTATTTACTTTCCTTAAAATCCTGGGGCCCTGAACTCAGGTGTTCAAGCTTGTAAAGAAAATGCTTAACTCCAGCTATCACCCAGCCCTCTTCTTGCACATTTTAAAGAGGATCGTGATTCACTGGGGCCCCTTACTTTATTTAAAGGCAGTCAGTTAAAACCAAGAGCCCATGGAGGAAATGGTGACACCTTCAAAGGCTCCTGAGATTTATGTCAATGCGGATGGGGTGGGATCAATAGAGCAGAGCTGGGTTTTGGACATCTGTATTCTAAGCCTGCTTTCCCGGCAGTTCTGGAACACAGCAAAGTCATGAACTAAGCATCCTGGATGAACAGGGGAGGGGGTGATTCACTCAGTGCTGTGGCCTTCATTGTAGCTTGAGGCAACATACGTGGAGTGGGGCAAAGACTCTGAAAGGGAAGAGAGAGCCTAGATGGGCGTCTGCAGGCTCAAGTCATCAGGACAGCTCAGGAAAGGTATCAGAGCCAAGATCCAGGGAGGAGGACATGCGCAGACGTAGCCCCTCCCTGAAACCACATAGAGATCCAGTGACAACGCGAAGGTCAGGGAATGAAAGGGACTGTGGTTGGTGATCCAGCAGCACCAAATTCCAGCTCTGGGTCTGCCAAGAACTCACTTTGTAACTCTGGCTCTGGCCAATGCCATTTTAGCCCTTATTTTATTTTGGAAAGTGAGGTGGGTTCAGGTGAGACAGCTTAATTTGTGGGCTGGCAGCTATCTCTGTAAACGGCCAGATAGAAAGTATGTTAGGCTTCATGGGCCATATGGTCTCTGCTGCAGCTAATTATCTCATTCTAATAATCTCTGCCCCCATAGTGAGACAGCATCTACAAAACCAAATGAATGCAGTTAACCATTTCAATAAAA